>NW_026906213.1:0-302162 GCF_033807715.1 Cololabis saira
TCAGCCAAATGAAAGAAAAGAGGAGAAAATTGCACTTCAGCCAGGGTTAAAAAGCAGCAGAAATACTGCATTAAAATGCCTCCAACTTGTCTAAAATGACATTTAAAAATCTAAAAATGATCAAAATGGCTTAGCAATGATGGGGCCCTCCTTTTGCATATTTTTTGACCTGCTTTACTCCACCAGAATTCAAAATATCAGCAGAAAAGAGGGGGAAATTGCAGTGTCGTCTGCCCGGGAGAAGTTTCTTCTTTTGGCCACAAGATGGAGGCAGAGCTCCATGGATGAATTTAGCTGCACTCAGTTGGATCTTTGAAAACTTTCTAAGTGGTTTGGTGAGTCCAATAATGAAAGGAGTCACTCTTTCAATAGCTTGCCTTAAAAAATCAGAAGGTAAAACAGTGTTTTCACAGAAATACGCTTTTTAGCTGTTTCTTACCAAGAAATTATCATTTTGAACCTGAAACACAGGTAAGTGGTTTGGTGAGTCCAATAATGAAAGGAGTCACTCAAATCAACGACTCCCTCCTTCAATTCTCTGACGTTTTCAATAGCTTGCCTTAAAAATCAGAAGGTAAAACAGTGTTATCACAGAAATCCGCTTTTTTTGGCTGTTTCTCAGCGAGAAACAGTTATTTTGAACCTGAAGCACAGGTCTGTCCCCCCCATCTGCCCATTACCGGGAGCGCATCACTGCGCCGTGATGTGGACAAAATGAGGTACTGCACATTCGCCTAAAAGGAAGAATGACAGCATTAAAATGTCTCCAACTACTCTGAAATAAAGTGTAAAAATCTGAAAATAAACACAATTCCTTCACAAAAATGGGCTTTGTCTTTTGAGAATTTTTTGCCTTCATTTGCTTCAGCCAAATTAGAAGCATGAGAAGAAAAGAGGGGAAAATCTCACTCCAGACTCAGCCAAAAAAAGCAGCCGAAATGCCGCATTAAAATTGCTCAAACTTGACTAAAATCACAATCTAAAAATCTAAAAATGATCAAAATGGCTTAGCAATGATGCGGCCTGCCTTTTGCACATGTTTTCCCTGGCTTTACTTCAGCCAAATGAAAGAAAAGAGGAGAAAATTGCACTTCAGCCAGGGATAAAAAGCAGCAGAAATACTGCATTAAAATGCCTCCAACTTGTCTAAAATGACATTTAAAAATCTAAAAATGATCAAAATGGCTTAGCAATGATGGGGCCCTCCTTTTGCATATTTTTTGACTGGCTTTACTCCACCAGAATACAAAATATCAGCAGAAAAGAGGGGGAAATGCAGTGTCGTCTGCCCGGGAGAAGTTTCTTCTTTTGGCCACAAGATGGAGGCAGAGCTTCATGGATGAATTTAGCTGCACTCAGTTGGAACTTTGAAAACTTTCTAAGTGGTTTGGTGAGTCCAATAATGAAAGGAGTCACTCTTTCAATAGCTTGCCTTAAAAAAATCAGAAGGTAAAACAGTGTTTTCACAGAAATCCGCTTTTTAGCTGTTTCTCAGCCAGAAACGATCATTTTGAACCTGAAACACAGGTAGTGGTTTGGTGAGTCCAATGATGAAAGGAGTCACTCAAATCAACTATATAGACTCCTTCCTTCAATTTTCTGACGTTTTCAATAGCTTGCCTTAAAGAATCAGAAGGTAAAACAGTGTTTTCACAAAAACCCGCTTTTTAGCTGTTTCTTAGCGAGAAATTATAATTTTGAACCTGAAACACAGGTAAGTGGTTTGGTGAGTCCAATAATGAAAGGAGTAACTCAAAACAACTATATAGACTCCCTCCTTCAATTTTCTGACGTTTTCAATAGCTTGCCTTAAAAATCAGAAGGTAAAACATTGTTTTCACAGAAATCCGCTTTTTAGCTGTATCTCAGCCAGAAACGATCATTTTGAACCTGGATCACAGGTACTTACCTGTAGTTAGTTTGTTTGGTGAGTCCAATAATGAAAGGAGTAACTCTCCTTCAATTTTCTGACGTTTTCAATAGTTTGTCTTAAAAAATCTGAAGGTAAAATAGTCTTATCACAGAAATCCGCTTTTTGGCTGTTTGTCAGCGAGAAACGATGATTTTGAACCTGAAACACGGGTAAGTTGTTTGGTGAGTCCAATAATGAAAGGAGTCACTCAAATCAACTATATAGACTCCCTCCTTCAATTTTCTGACGTTTTCAATAGTTTGCCTTAAAAAATCTGAAGGTAAAACAGTCTTATCACAGAAATCCGCTTTTTGGCTGTTTCTCAGCGAGAAGGAGTCCTTTTGAACCTGAAACACAGGTCAGTGGTTTGGTGAGTCCCATATTGAAAGGAGTCACTCAAATCAACAACATAGACTCCCTCCTTCAATAATCTGACATTTTCAATAGCTTACCTTAAAAAATGAGAAGGTAAAACACTGTTATCACAGAAATCCGCTTTCTGGCTGTTTCTCAGCGAGAAACAGTCATTTTGAACCTGAGACACAGGTAAGTGGTTTGGTGAATCCAATAATGAAAGAAGTCACTCAAATCAACTATATAGACTCCCTCCTTCAATTTCCTGACGTTTTCAATAGCTTGCCTTAAAAAATCAGAAGGTAAAACAATGTTATTACAGAAATCCGCTTTTTTGCTGTTTCTCAGTGAGGAGTCATTTTGAACCTGAAACACAGGTTAGTGGTTTGGTGAGTCCCATAATGAAAGGAGTCACTCAAATCAACTATATAGGCTCCCTCCTTCAATTTTCTGACGTTTTCAATAGTTTGCCTTAAAAAATCTGAAGGTAAAACAGTCTTATTTCAGAAATCCGCTTTCTGGCAGTTTCTCAGCGAGAAACGATCATTTTGAACCTGAATAACAGGTTAGTGGTTTGGTGAGTCCAATAATGAAAGGAGTCACTCAAATCAACAATATAGACTCCCTCCTTCAATAATCTGACATTTTCAATAGCTTACCTTAAAAAATCAGAAGGTAAAAATGTGTTATCACAGAAATCCGCTGTTTCTCAGCGAGAAACAGTCATTTTGAACGTGAAACACAGGTAAGTGGTTTGCTGAGTCCAATAATGAAAGGAGTCACTCAAATCAACTATATAGACTCCCTCCTTCAATTTTCTGACGTTTTCAATAGCTTGCCTTAAAAATCAGAAGGTAAAACAGTGTTATCACAGAAATCCGCTTTTTGGCTGTTTCTCAGCGAGAAACAGTTATTTTGAACCTGAAACACAGGTCTGTGCCCATTACCGGGAGCGCATCACTGCGCCGTGCTGCGCCGTGCTGCGCCGTGCTGTGGACAAAATGAGGTACTGCACATTCGCCTAAAAGGCAGAATGACAGCATTAAAATGTCTCCAACTGCTCTGAAATAAAGTGTAAAAATCTGAAAATAAACACAATTCCTTCACAAAAATGGGCTTTGTCTTTTGAGCATTTTTTTGCCTTCATTTGCTTCAGCCAAATTAGAAACATGAGAAGAAAAGAGTGGAAAATCACACTCCAGACTCAGCCAAAATAAGCAGCCGAAATACCGCATTAAAATTGCTCAAACTTGACTAAAATCACAATCTAAAAATCTAAAAATGATCAAAATGGCTTAGCAATGATGCGGCCTGCCTTTTGCACATGTTTTCCCTGGCTTTACTTCAGCCAAATGAAAGAAAAGAGGAGAAAATTGCACTTCAGCCAGGGTTAAAAAGCAGCAGAAATACTGCATTAAAATGCCTCCAACTTGTCTAAAATGACATTTAAAAATCTAAAAATGATCAAAATGGCTTAGCAATGATGGGGCCCTCCTTTTGCATATTTTTTGACCTGCTTTACTCCACCAGAATTCAAAATATCAGCAGAAAAGAGGGGGAAATTGCAGTGTCGTCTGCCCGGGAGAAGTTTCTTCTTTTGGCCACAAGATGGAGGCAGAGCTCCATGGATGAATTTAGCTGCACTCAGTTGGAACTTTGAAAACTTTCTAAGTGGTTTGGTGAGTCCAATAATGAAAGGAGTCACTCTTTCAATAGCTTGCCTTAAAAATCAGAAGGTAAAACAGTGTTTTCACAGAAATCCGCTTTTTAGCTGTTTCTCAGCCAGAAACGATCATTTTGAACCTGAAACACAGGTAGTGGTTTGGTGAGTCCAATGATGAAAGGAGTCACTCAAATCAACTATATAGACTCCTTCCTTCAATTTTCTGACGTTTTCAATAGCTTGCCTTAAAGAATCAGAAGGTAAAACAGTGTTTTCACAAAAACCCGCTTTTTAGCTGTTTCTTAGCGAGAAATTATCATTTTGAACCTGAAACACAGGTAAGTGGTTTGGTGAGTCCAATAATGAAAGGAGTAACTCAAAACAACTATATAGACTCCCTCCTTCAATTTTCTGACGTTTTCAATAGCTTGCCTTAAAAATCAGAAGGTAAAACATTGTTTTCACAGAAATCCGCTTTTTAGCTGTATCTCAGCCAGAAACGATCATTTTGAACCTGGATCACAGGTACTTACCTGTAGTTAGTTTGTTTGGTGAGTCCAATAATGAAAGGAGTAACTCTCCTTCAATTTTCTGACGTTTTCAATAGTTTGTCTTAAAAAATCTGAAGGTAAAATAGTCTTATCACAGAAATCCGCTTTTTGGCTGTTTGTCAGCGAGAAACGATGATTTTGAACCTGAAACACAGGTAAGTTGTTTGGTGAGTCCAATAATGAAAGGAGTCACTCAAATCAACTATATAGACTCCCTCCTTCAATTTTCTGACGTTTTCAATAGTTTGCCTTAAAAAATCTGAAGGTAAAACAGTCTTATCACAGAAATCCGCTTTTTGGCTGTTTCTCAGCGAGAAGGAGTCCTTTTGAACCTGAAACACAGGTCAGTGGTTTGGTGAGTCCCATATTGAAAGGAGTCACTCAAATCAACAACATAGACTCCCTCCTTCAATAATCTGACATTTTCAATAGCTTACCTTAAAAAATGAGAAGGTAAAACACTGTTATCACAGAAATCCGCTTTCTGGCTGTTTCTCAGCGAGAAACAGTCATTTTGAACCTGAGACACAGGTAAGTGGTTTGGTGAATCCAATAATGAAAGAAGTCACTCAAATCAACTATATAGACTCCCTCCTTCAATTTCCTGACGTTTTCAATAGCTTGCCTTAAAAAATCAGAAGGTAAAACAATGTTATTACAGAAATCCGCTTTTTTGCTGTTTCTCAGTGAGGAGTCATTTTGAACCTGAAACACAGGTTAGTGGTTTGGTGAGTCCCATAATGAAAGGAGTCACTCAAATCAACTATATAGGCTCCCTCCTTCAATTTTCTGACGTTTTCAATAGTTTGCCTTAAAAAATCTGAAGGTAAAACAGTCTTATTTCAGAAATCCGCTTTCTGGCAGTTTCTCAGCGAGAAACGATCATTTTGAACCTGAATAACAGGTTAGTGGTTTGGTGAGTCCAATAATGAAAGGAGTCACTCAAATCAACAATATAGACTCCCTCCTTCAATAATCTGACATTTTCAATAGCTTACCTTAAAAAATCAGAAGGTAAAAATGTGTTATCACAGAAATCCGCTGTTTCTCAGCGAGAAACAGTCATTTTGAACGTGAAACACAGGTAAGTGGTTTGCTGAGTCCAATAATGAAAGGAGTCACTCAAATCAACTATATAGACTCCCTCCTTCAATTTTCTGACGTTTTCAATAGCTTGCCTTAAAAATCAGAAGGTAAAACAGTGTTATCACAGAAATCCGCTTTTTGGCTGTTTCTCAGCGAGAAACAGTTATTTTGAACCTGAAACACAGGTCTGTGCCCATTACCGGGAGCGCATCACTGCGCCGTGCTGCGCCGTGCTGCGCCGTGCTGTGGACAAAATGAGGTACTGCACATTCGCCTAAAAGGCAGAATGACAGCATTAAAATGTCTCCAAATGCTCTGAAATAAAGTGTAAAAATCTGAAAATAAACACAATTCCTTCACAAAAATGGGCTTTGTCTTTTGAGCATTTTTTTGCCTTCATTTGCTTCAGCCAAATTAGAAACATGAGAAGAAAAGAGTGGAAAATCACACTCCAGACTCAGCCAAAATAAGCAGCCGAAATACCGCATTAAAATTGCTCAAACTTGACTAAAATCACAATCTAAAAATCTAAAAATGATCAAAATGGCTTAGCAATGATGCGGCCTGCCTTTTGCACATGTTTTCCCTGGCTTTACTTCAGCCAAATGAAAGAAAAGAGGAGAAAATTGCACTTCAGCCAGGGTTAAAAAGCAGCAGAAATACTGCATTAAAATGCCTCCAACTTGTCTAAAATGACATTTAAAAATCTAAAAATGATCAAAATGGCTTAGCAATGATGGGGCCCTCCTTTTGCATATTTTTTGACCTGCTTTACTCCACCAGAATTCAAAATATCAGCAGAAAAGAGGGGGAAATTGCAGTGTCGTCTGCCCGGGAGAAGTTTCTTCTTTTGGCCACAAGATGGAGGCAGAGCTCCATGGATGAATTTAGCTGCACTCAGTTGGAACTTTGAAAACTTTCTAAGTGGTTTGGTGAGTCCAATAATGAAAGGAGTCACTCTTTCAATAGCTTGCCTTAAAAATCAGAAGGTAAAACAGTGTTTTCACAGAAATACGCTTTTTAGCTGTTTCTTACCAAGAAATTATCATTTTGAACCTGAAACACAGGTAAGTGGTTTGGTGAGTCCAATAATGAAAGGAGTCACTCAAATCAACGATATAGACTCCCTCCTTCAATTTTCTGACGTTTTCAATAGCTTGCCTTAAAAAATCTGAAGGTAAAACAGTGTTTTCACAGAAATAGCTTTTTAGCTGTATCTCAGCCAGAAACGGTCATTTTGAACCTGAAACACCAAGTGGTTTGGTGAGTCCAATAATGAAAGGAGTCACTCAAATCAACTATATAGACTCCCTCCTTCAATTTTCTGACGTTTTCAATAGCTTGCCTTAAAAATCAGAAGGTAAAACAGTGTTATCACAGAAATCCGCTTTTTTTGGCTGTTTCTCAGCGAGAAACAGTTATTTTGAACCTGAAGCACAGGTCTGTCCCCCCCATCTGCCCATTACCGGGAGCGCATCACTGCGCCGTGCTGTGGACAAAATGAGGTACTGCACATTCGCCTAAAAGGAAGAATGACAGCATTAAAATGTCTCCAACTACTCTGAAATAAAGTGTAAAAATCTGAAAATAAACACAATTCCTTCACAGAAATGGGCTTTGTCTTTTGAGAATTTTTTGCCTTCATTTGCTTCAGCCAAATTAGAAGCATGAGAAGAAAAGAGGGGAAAATCTCACTCCAGACTCAGCCAAAAAAAGCAGCCGAAATACCGCATTAAAATTGCTCAAACTTGACTAAAATCACAATCTAAAAATCTAAAAATGATCAAAATGGCTTAGCAATGATGCGGCCTGCCTTTTGCACATGTTTTCCCTGGCTTTACTTCAGCCAAATGAAAGAAAAGAGGAGAAAATTGCACTTCAGCCAGGGATAAAAAGCTGCAGAAATACTGCATTAAAATGCCTCCAACTTGTCTAAAATGACATTTAAAAATCTAAAAATGATCAAAATGGCTTAGCAATGATGGGGCCCTCCTTTTGCATATTTTTTGACTGGCTTTACTCCACCAGAATACAAAATATCAGCAGAAAAGAGGGGGAAATGCAGTGTCGTCTGCCCGGGAGAAGTTTCTTCTTTTGGCCACAAGATGGAGGCAGAGCTTCATGGATGAATTTAGCTGCACTCAGTTGGAACTTTGAAAACTTTCTAAGTGGTTTGGTGAGTCCAATAATGAAAGGAGTCACTCTTTCAATAGCTTGCCTTAAAAAAATCAGAAGGTAAAACAGTGTTTTCACAGAAATCCGCTTTTTAGCTGTTTCTCAGCCAGAAACGATCATTTTGAACCTGAAACACAGGTAGTGGTTTGGTGAGTCCAATAATGAAAGGAGTCACTCAAATCAACTATATAGACTCCTTCCTTCAATTTTCTGACGTTTTCAATAGCTTGCCTTAAAGAATCAGAAGGTAAAACAGTGTTTTCACAAAAACCCGCTTTTTAGCTGTTTCTTAGCGAGAAATTATCATTTTGAACCTGAAACACAGGTAAGTGGTTTGGTGAGTCCAATAATGAAAGGAGTAACTCAAAACAACTATATAGACTCCCTCCTTCAATTTTCTGACGTTTTCAATAGCTTGCCTTAAAAATCAGAAGGTAAAACATTGTTTTCACAGAAATCCGCTTTTTAGCTGTATCTCAGCCAGAAACGATCATTTTGAACCTGGATCACAGGTACTTACCTGTAGTTAGTTTGTTTGGTGAGTCCAATAATGAAAGGAGTAACTCAAAACAACTATATAGACTCCCTCCTTCAATTTTCTGACGTTTTGAATAGCTTGCCTTAAAAATCAGAAGGTAAAACAGTGTTATCACAGAAATCCGCTTTTTGGCTGTTTGTCAGCGAGAAACAGTCCTTTTGAACCTGAAACACGGGTAAGTGGTTTGGTGAGTTCAATAATGAAAGGAGTCACTCAAATCAACTATATAGACTCCCTCCTTCAATTTTCTGACGTTTTCAATAGCTTGCCTTAAAAAATCAAAAGGTAAAACAGTGTTATCAAAGAAATCCGCTTTTTAGCTGTTTCTAAGCGAGAAACGATCATTTGAAACTGAAAGATAGGTTAGTGGTTTGGTGAGTCCAATAATGAAGGGAGTCACTCAAATCAACTATATAGACTCCCTCCTTCAATTTTCTGATGTTTTCAATAGCTTGCCTTAAAAAATCAGAAGGCAAAACAGTGTTTTCACAGAAATCCGCTTTTTGGCTGTTTGTCAGCGAGAAGGAGTCATTTTGAACCTGAAACACAGGTAAGTGGTTTGGTGAGTCCCATAATGAAAGGAGTCACTCAAACCAACAACATAGACTCCCTCCTTCAATAATGTGACGTTTTCAATAGTTTGCCTTAAAAAATCTGAAGGTAAAACAGTCTTATCACAGAAATCCGCTTTTTGGCTGTTTCTCAGCGAGAAACGATCATTTTGAACCTGAAACACAGGTAAGTTGTTTGGTGAGTCCAATAATGAAAGGAGTCACTCAAATCAACTATATAGACTCCCTCCTTCAATTTTCTGACGTTTTCAATAGTTTGCCTTAAAAAATCTGAAGGTAAAACAGTCTTATCACAGAAATCCGCTTTTTGGCTGTTTCTCAGCGAGAAGGAGTCCTTTTGAACCTGAAACACAGGTCAGTGGTTTGGTGAGTCCCATATTGAAAGGAGTCACTCAAATCAACAACATAGACTCCCTCCTTCAATAATCTGACATTTTCAATAGCTTACCTTAAAAAATGAGAAGGTAAAACACTGTTATCACAGAAATCCGCTTTCTGGCTGTTTCTCAGCGAGAAACAGTCATTTTGAACCTGAGACACAGGTAAGTGGTTTGGTGAATCCAATAATGAAAGAAGTCACTCAAATCAACTATATAGACTCCCTCCTTCAATTTCCTGACGTTTTCAATAGTTTGCCTTAAAAAATCAGAAGGTAAAACAATGTTATTACAGAAATCCGCTTTTTTGCTGTTTCTCAGCGAGAAGGAGTCATTTTGAACCTGAAACACAGGTCAGTGGTTTGGTGAGTCCCATATTGAAAGGAGTCACTCAAATCAACAACATAGACTCCCTCCTTCAATAATCTGACATTTTCAATAGCTTACCTTAAAAAAGGGAGAAGGTAAAACACTGTTATCACAGAAATCCGCTTTCTGGCTGTTTCTCAGCGAGAAACAGTCATTTTGAACCTGAGACACAGGTAAGTGGTTTGGTGAATCCAATAATGAAAGAAGTCACTCAAATCAACTATATAGACTCCCTCCTTCAATTTCCTGACGTTTTCAATAGCTTGCCTTAAAAAATCAGAAGGTAAAACAATGTTATTACAGAAATCCGCTTTTTTGCTGTTTCTCAGCGAGAAGGAGTCATTTTGAACCTGAAACACAGGTTAGTGGTTTGGTGAGTCCCATAATGAAAGGAGTCACTCAAATCAACTATATAGGCTCCCTCCTTCAATTTTCTGACGTTTTCAATAGTTTGCCTTAAAAAATCTGAAGGTAAAACAGTCTTATCACAGAAATCCGCTTTCTGGCAGTTTCTCAGCGAGAAACGATCATTTTGAACCTGAATAACAGGTTAGTGGTTTGGTGAGTCCAATAATGAAAGGAGTCACTCAAATCAACAATATAGACTCCCTCCTTCAATAATCTGACATTTTCAATAGCTTACCTTAAAAAATCAGAAGGTAAAAATGTGTTATCACAGAAATCCGATGTTTCTCAGCGAGAAACAGTCATTTTGAACGTGAAACACAGGTAAGTGGTTTGCTGAGTCCAATAATGAAAGGAGTCACTCAAATCAACTATATAGACTCCCTCCTTCAATTTTCTGACGTTTTCAATAGCTTGCCTTAAAAATCAGAAGGTAAAACAGTGTTATCACAGAAATCCGCTTTTTGGCTGTTTCTCAGCGAGAAACAGTTATTTTGAACCTGAAACACAGGTCTGTGCCCATTACCGGGAGCGCATCACTGCGCCGTGCTGCGCCGTGCTGCGCCGTGCTGTGGACAAAATGAGGTACTGCACATTCGCCTAAAAGGCAGAATGACAGCATTAAAATGTCTCCAACTGCTCTGAAATAAAGTGTAAAAATCTGAAAATAAACACAATTCCTTCACAAAAATGGGCTTTGTCTTTTGAGCATTTTTTGCCTTCATTTGCTTCAGCCAAATTAGAAACATGAGAAGAAAAGAGTGGAAAATCACACTCCAGACTCAGCCAAAAAAAGCAGCCGAAATGCCGCATTAAAATTGCTCAAACTTGACTAAAATCACAATCTAAAAATCTAAAAATGATCAAAATGGCTTAGCAATGATGCGGCCTGCCTTTTGCACATGTTTTCCCTGGCTTTACTTCAGCCAAATGAAAGAAAAGAGGAGAAAATTGCACTTCAGCCAGGGTTAAAAAGCAGCAGAAATACTGCATTAAAATGCCTCCAACTTGTCTAAAATGACATTTAAAAATCTAAAAATGATCAAAATGGCTTAGCAATGATGGGGCCCTCCTTTTGCATATTTTTTGACCTGCTTTACTCCACCAGAATTCAAAATATCAGCAGAAAAGAGGGGGAAATTGCAGTGTCGTCTGCCCGGGAGAAGTTTCTTCTTTTGGCCACAAGATGGAGGCAGAGCTCCATGGATGAATTTAGCTGCACTCAGTTGGATCTTTGAAAACTTTCTAAGTGGTTTGGTGAGTCCAATAATGAAAGGAGTCACTCTTTCAATAGCTTGCCTTAAAAAATCAGAAGGTAAAACAGTGTTTTCACAGAAATACGCTTTTTAGCTGTTTCTTACCAAGAAATTATCATTTTGAACCTGAAACACAGGTAAGTGGTTTGGTGAGTCCAATAATGAAAGGAGTCACTCAAATCAACGACTCCCTCCTTCAATTCTCTGACGTTTTCAATAGCTTGCCTTAAAAATCAGAAGGTAAAACAGTGTTATCACAGAAATCCGCTTTTTTTGGCTGTTTCTCAGCGAGAAACAGTTATTTTGAACCTGAAGCACAGGTCTGTCCCCCCCATCTGCCCATTACCGGGAGCGCATCACTGCGCCGTGCTGTGGACAAAATGAGGTACTGCACATTCGCCTAAAAGGAAGAATGACAGCATTAAAATGTCTCCAACTACTCTGAAATAAAGTGTAAAAATCTGAAAATAAACACAATTCCTTCACAAAAATGGGCTTTGTCTTTTGAGAATTTTTTGCCTTCATTTGCTTCAGCCAAATTAGAAGCATGAGAAGAAAAGAGGGGAAAATCTCACTCCAGACTCAGCCAAAAAAAGCAGCCGAAATGCCGCATTAAAATTGCTCAAACTTGACTAAAATCACAATCTAAAAATCTAAAAATGATCAAAATGGCTTAGCAATGATGCGGCCTGCCTTTTGCACATGTTTTCCCTGGCTTTACTTCAGCCAAATGAAAGAAAAGAGGAGAAAATTGCACTTCAGCCAGGGATAAAAAGCAGCAGAAATACTGCATTAAAATGCCTCCAACTTGTCTAAAATGACATTTAAAAATCTAAAAATGATCAAAATGGCTTAGCAATGATGGGGCCCTCCTTTTGCATATTTTTTGACTGGCTTTACTCCACCAGAATACAAAATATCAGCAGAAAAGAGGGGGAAATGCAGTGTCGTCTGCCCGGGAGAAGTTTCTTCTTTTGGCCACAAGATGGAGGCAGAGCTTCATGGATGAATTTAGCTGCACTCAGTTGGAACTTTGAAAACTTTCTAAGTGGTTTGGTGAGTCCAATAATGAAAGGAGTCACTCTTTCAATAGCTTGCCTTAAAAAAATCAGAAGGTAAAACAGTGTTTTCACAGAAATCCGCTTTTTAGCTGTTTCTCAGCCAGAAACGATCATTTTGAACCTGAAACACAGGTAGTGGTTTGGTGAGTCCAATGATGAAAGGAGTCACTCAAATCAACTATATAGACTCCTTCCTTCAATTTTCTGACGTTTTCAATAGCTTGCCTTAAAGAATCAGAAGGTAAAACAGTGTTTTCACAAAAACCCGCTTTTTAGCTGTTTCTTAGCGAGAAATTATCATTTTGAACCTGAAACACAGGTAAGTGGTTTGGTGAGTCCAATAATGAAAGGAGTAACTCAAAACAACTATATAGACTCCCTCCTTCAATTTTCTGACGTTTTCAATAGCTTGCCTTAAAAATCAGAAGGTAAAACATTGTTTTCACAGAAATCCGCTTTTTAGCTGTATCTCAGCCAGAAACGATCATTTTGAACCTGGATCACAGGTACTTACCTGTAGTTAGTTTGTTTGGTGAGTCCAATAATGAAAGGAGTAACTCTCCTTCAATTTTCTGACGTTTTCAATAGTTTGTCTTAAAAAATCTGAAGGTAAAATAGTCTTATCACAGAAATCCGCTTTTTGGCTGTTTGTCAGCGAGAAACGATGATTTTGAACCTGAAACACAGGTAAGTTGTTTGGTGAGTCCAATAATGAAAGGAGTCACTCAAATCAACTATATAGACTCCCTCCTTCAATTTTCTGACGTTTTCAATAGTTTGCCTTAAAAAATCTGAAGGTAAAACAGTCTTATCACAGAAATCCGCTTTTTGGCTGTTTCTCAGCGAGAAGGAGTCCTTTTGAACCTGAAACACAGGTCAGTGGTTTGGTGAGTCCCATATTGAAAGGAGTCACTCAAATCAACAACATAGACTCCCTCCTTCAATAATCTGACATTTTCAATAGCTTACCTTAAAAAATGAGAAGGTAAAACACTGTTATCACAGAAATCCGCTTTCTGGCTGTTTCTCAGCGAGAAACAGTCATTTTGAACCTGAGACACAGGTAAGTGGTTTGGTGAATCCAATAATGAAAGAAGTCACTCAAATCAACTATATAGACTCCCTCCTTCAATTTCCTGACGTTTTCAATAGCTTGCCTTAAAAAATCAGAAGGTAAAACAATGTTATTACAGAAATCCGCTTTTTTGCTGTTTCTCAGTGAGGAGTCATTTTGAACCTGAAACACAGGTTAGTGGTTTGGTGAGTCCCATAATGAAAGGAGTCACTCAAATCAACTATATAGGCTCCCTCCTTCAATTTTCTGACGTTTTCAATAGTTTGCCTTAAAAAATCTGAAGGTAAAACAGTCTTATTTCAGAAATCCGCTTTCTGGCAGTTTCTCAGCGAGAAACGATCATTTTGAACCTGAATAACAGGTTAGTGGTTTGGTGAGTCCAATAATGAAAGGAGTCACTCAAATCAACAATATAGACTCCCTCCTTCAATAATCTGACATTTTCAATAGCTTACCTTAAAAAATCAGAAGGTAAAAATGTGTTATCACAGAAATCCGCTGTTTCTCAGCGAGAAACAGTCATTTTGAACGTGAAACACAGGTAAGTGGTTTGCTGAGTCCAATAATGAAAGGAGTCACTCAAATCAACTATATAGACTCCCTCCTTCAATTTTCTGACGTTTTCAATAGCTTGCCTTAAAAATCAGAAGGTAAAACAGTGTTATCACAGAAATCCGCTTTTTGGCTGTTTCTCAGCGAGAAACAGTTATTTTGAACCTGAAACACAGGTCTGTGCCCATTACCGGGAGCGCATCACTGCGCCGTGCTGCGCCGTGCTGCGCCGTGCTGTGGACAAAATGAGGTACTGCACATTCGCCTAAAAGGCAGAATGACAGCATTAAAATGTCTCCAACTGCTCTGAAATAAAGTGTAAAAATCTGAAAATAAACACAATTCCTTCACAAAAATGGGCTTTGTCTTTTGAGCATTTTTTTGCCTTCATTTGCTTCAGCCAAATTAGAAACATGAGAAGAAAAGAGTGGAAAATCACACTCCAGACTCAGCCAAAATAAGCAGCCGAAATACCGCATTAAAATTGCTCAAACTTGACTAAAATCACAATCTAAAAATCTAAAAATTATCAAAATGGCTTAGCAATGATGCGGCCTGCCTTTTGCACATGTTTTCCCTGGCTTTACTTCAGCCAAATGAAAGAAAAGAGGAGAAAATTGCACTTCAGCCAGGGTTAAAAAGCAGCAGAAATACTGCATTAAAATGCCTCCAACTTGTCTAAAATGACATTTAAAAATCTAAAAATGATCAAAATGGCTTAGCAATGATGGGGCCCTCCTTTTGCATATTTTTTGACCTGCTTTACTCCACCAGAATTCAAAATATCAGCAGAAAAGAGGGGGAAATTGCAGTGTCGTCTGCCCGGGAGAAGTTTCTTCTTTTGGCCACAAGATGGAGGCAGAGCTCCATGGATGAATTTAGCTGCACTCAGTTGGAACTTTGAAAACTTTCTAAGTGGTTTGGTGAGTCCAATAATGAAAGGAGTCACTCTTTCAATAGCTTGCCTTAAAAATCAGAAGGTAAAACAGTGTTTTCACAGAAATACGCTTTTTAGCTGTTTCTTACCAAGAAATTATCATTTTGAACCTGAAACACAGGTAAGTGGTTTGGTGAGTCCAATAATGAAAGGAGTCACTCAAATCAACGATATAGACTCCCTCCTTCAATTTTCTGACGTTTTCAATAGCTTGCCTTAAAAAATCTGAAGGTAAAACAGTGTTTTCACAGAAATAGCTTTTTAGCTGTATCTCAGCCAGAAACGGTCATTTTGAACCTGAAACACCAAGTGGTTTGGTGAGTCCAATAATGAAAGGAGTCACTCAAATCAACTATATAGACTCCCTCCTTCAATTTTCTGACGTTTTCAATAGCTTGCCTTAAAAATCAGAAGGTAAAACAGTGTTATCACAGAAATCCGCTTTTTTTGGCTGTTTCTCAGCGAGAAACAGTTATTTTGAACCTGAAGCACAGGTCTGTCCCCCCCATCTGCCCATTACCGGGAGCGCATCACTGCGCCGTGCTGTGGACAAAATGAGGTACTGCACATTCGCCTAAAAGGAAGAATGACAGCATTAAAATGTCTCCAACTACTCTGAAATAAAGTGTAAAAATCTGAAAATAAACACAATTCCTTCACAGAAATGGGCTTTGTCTTTTGAGAATTTTTTGCCTTCATTTGCTTCAGCCAAATTAGAAGCATGAGAAGAAAAGAGGGGAAAATCTCACTCCAGACTCAGCCAAAAAAAGCAGCCGAAATACCGCATTAAAATTGCTCAAACTTGACTAAAATCACAATCTAAAAATCTAAAAATGATCAAAATGGCTTAGCAATGATGCGGCCTGCCTTTTGCACATGTTTTCCCTGGCTTTACTTCAGCCAAATGAAAGAAAAGAGGAGAAAATTGCACTTCAGCCAGGGATAAAAAGCTGCAGAAATACTGCATTAAAATGCCTCCAACTTGTCTAAAATGACATTTAAAAATCTAAAAATGATCAAAATGGCTTAGCAATGATGGGGCCCTCCTTTTGCATATTTTTTGACTGGCTTTACTCCACCAGAATACAAAATATCAGCAGAAAAGAGGGGGAAATGCAGTGTCGTCTGCCCGGGAGAAGTTTCTTCTTTTGGCCACAAGATGGAGGCAGAGCTTCATGGATGAATTTAGCTGCACTCAGTTGGAACTTTGAAAACTTTCTAAGTGGTTTGGTGAGTCCAATAATGAAAGGAGTCACTCTTTCAATAGCTTGCCTTAAAAAAATCAGAAGGTAAAACAGTGTTTTCACAGAAATCCGCTTTTTAGCTGTTTCTCAGCCAGAAACGATCATTTTGAACCTGAAACACAGGTAGTGGTTTGGTGAGTCCAATAATGAAAGGAGTCACTCAAATCAACTATATAGACTCCTTCCTTCAATTTTCTGACGTTTTCAATAGCTTGCCTTAAAGAATCAGAAGGTAAAACAGTGTTTTCACAAAAACCCGCTTTTTAGCTGTTTCTTAGCGAGAAATTATCATTTTGAACCTGAAACACAGGTAAGTGGTTTGGTGAGTCCAATAATGAAAGGAGTAACTCAAAACAACTATATAGACTCCCTCCTTCAATTTTCTGACGTTTTCAATAGCTTGCCTTAAAAATCAGAAGGTAAAACATTGTTTTCACAGAAATCCGCTTTTTAGCTGTATCTCAGCCAGAAACGATCATTTTGAACCTGGATCACAGGTACTTACCTGTAGTTAGTTTGTTTGGTGAGTCCAATAATGAAAGGAGTAACTCAAAACAACTATATAGACTCCCTCCTTCAATTTTCTGACGTTTTGAATAGCTTGCCTTAAAAATCAGAAGGTAAAACAGTGTTATCACAGAAATCCGCTTTTTGGCTGTTTGTCAGCGAGAAACAGTCCTTTTGAACCTGAAACACGGGTAAGTGGTTTGGTGAGTTCAATAATGAAAGGAGTCACTCAAATCAACTATATAGACTCCCTCCTTCAATTTTCTGACGTTTTCAATAGCTTGCCTTAAAAAATCAAAAGGTAAAACAGTGTTATCAAAGAAATCCGCTTTTTAGCTGTTTCTAAGCGAGAAACGATCATTTGAAACTGAAAGATAGGTTAGTGGTTTGGTGAGTCCAATAATGAAGGGAGTCACTCAAATCAACTATATAGACTCCCTCCTTCAATTTTCTGATGTTTTCAATAGCTTGCCTTAAAAAATCAGAAGGCAAAACAGTGTTTTCACAGAAATCCGCTTTTTGGCTGTTTGTCAGCGAGAAGGAGTCATTTTGAACCTGAAACACAGGTAAGTGGTTTGGTGAGTCCCATAATGAAAGGAGTCACTCAAACCAACAACATAGACTCCCTCCTTCAATAATGTGACGTTTTCAATAGTTTGCCTTAAAAAATCTGAAGGTAAAACAGTCTTATCACAGAAATCCGCTTTTTGGCTGTTTCTCAGCGAGAAACGATCATTTTGAACCTGAAACACAGGTAAGTTGTTTGGTGAGTCCAATAATGAAAGGAGTCACTCAAATCAACTATATAGACTCCCTCCTTCAATTTTCTGACGTTTTCAATAGTTTGCCTTAAAAAATCTGAAGGTAAAACAGTCTTATCACAGAAATCCGCTTTTTGGCTGTTTCTCAGCGAGAAGGAGTCCTTTTGAACCTGAAACACAGGTAAGTGGTTTGGTGAGTCCCATATTGAAAGGAGTCACTCAAATCAACAACATAGACTCCCTCCTTCAATAATCTGACATTTTCAATAGCTTACCTTAAAAAATGAGAAGGTAAAACACTGTTATCACAGAAATCCGCTTTCTGGCTGTTTCTCAGCGAGAAACAGTCATTTTGAACCTGAGACACAGGTAAGTGGTTTGGTGAATCCAATAATGAAAGAAGTCACTCAAATCAACTATATAGACTCCCTCCTTCAATTTCCTGACGTTTTCAATAGTTTGCCTTAAAAAATCAGAAGGTAAAACAATGTTATTACAGAAATCCGCTTTTTTGCTGTTTCTCAGCGAGAAGGAGTCATTTTGAACCTGAAACACAGGTCAGTGGTTTGGTGAGTCCCATATTGAAAGGAGTCACTCAAATCAACAACATAGACTCCCTCCTTCAATAATCTGACATTTTCAATAGCTTACCTTAAAAAATGAGAAGGTAAAACACTGTTATCACAGAAATCCGCTTTCTGGCTGTTTCTCAGCGAGAAACAGTCATTTTGAACCTGAGACACAGGTAAGTGGTTTGGTGAATCCAATAATGAAAGAAGTCACTCAAATCAACTATATAGACTCCCTCCTTCAATTTCCTGACGTTTTCAATAGCTTGCCTTAAAAAATCAGAAGGTAAAACAATGTTATTACAGAAATCCGCTTTTTTGCTGTTTCTCAGCGAGAAGGAGTCATTTTGAACCTGAAACACAGGTTAGTGGTTTGGTGAGTCCCATAATGAAAGGAGTCACTCAAATCAACTATATAGGCTCCCTCCTTCAATTTTCTGACGTTTTCAATAGTTTGCCTTAAAAAATCTGAAGGTAAAACAGTCTTATCACAGAAATCCGCTTTCTGGCAGTTTCTCAGCGAGAAACGATCATTTTGAACCTGAATAACAGGTTAGTGGTTTGGTGAGTCCAATAATGAAAGGAGTCACTCAAATCAACAATATAGACTCCCTCCTTCAATAATCTGACATTTTCAATAGCTTACCTTAAAAAATCAGAAGGTAAAAATGTGTTATCACAGAAATCCGCTGTTTCTCAGCGAGAAACAGTCATTTTGAACGTGAAACACAGGTAAGTGGTTTGCTGAGTCCAATAATGAAAGGAGTCACTCAAATCAACTATATAGACTCCCTCCTTCAATTTTCTGACGTTTTCAATAGCTTGCCTTAAAAATCAGAAGGTAAAACAGTGTTATCACAGAAATCCGCTTTTTGGCTGTTTCTCAGCGAGAAACAGTTATTTTGAACCTGAAACACAGGTCTGTGCCCATTACCGGGAGCGCATCACTGCGCCGTGCTGCGCCGTGCTGCGCCGTGCTGTGGACAAAATGAGGTACTGCACATTCGCCTAAAAGGCAGAATGACAGCATTAAAATGTCTCCAACTGCTCTGAAATAAAGTGTAAAAATCTGAAAATAAACACAATTCCTTCACAAAAATGGGCTTTGTCTTTTGAGCATTTTTTGCCTTCATTTGCTTCAGCCAAATTAGAAACATGAGAAGAAAAGAGTGGAAAATCACACTCCAGACTCAGCCAAAAAAAGCAGCCGAAATGCCGCATTAAAATTGCTCAAACTTGACTAAAATCACAATCTAAAAATCTAAAAATGATCAAAATGGCTTAGCAATGATGCGGCCTGCCTTTTGCACATGTTTTCCCTGGCTTTACTTCAGCCAAATGAAAGAAAAGAGGAGAAAATTGCACTTCAGCCAGGGTTAAAAAGCAGCAGAAATACTGCATTAAAATGCCTCCAACTTGTCTAAAATGACATTTAAAAATCTAAAAATGATCAAAATGGCTTAGCAATGATGGGGCCCTCCTTTTGCATATTTTTTGACCTGCTTTACTCCACCAGAATTCAAAATATCAGCAGAAAAGAGGGGGAAATTGCAGTGTCGTCTGCCCGGGAGAAGTTTCTTCTTTTGGCCACAAGATGGAGGCAGAGCTCCATGGATGAATTTAGCTGCACTCAGTTGGAACTTTGAAAACTTTCTAAGTTGTTTGGTGAGTCCAATAATGAAAGGAGTCACTCAAATCAACTATATAGACTCCCTCCTTCAATTTTCTGACGTTTTCAATAGTTTGCCTTAAAAAATCTGAAGGTAAAACAGTCTTATCACAGAAATCCGCTTTTTGGCTGTTTCTCAGCGAGAAGGAGTCCTTTTGAACCTGAAACACAGGTCAGTGGTTTGGTGAGTCCCATATTGAAAGGAGTCACTCAAATCAACAACATAGACTCCCTCCTTCAATAATCTGACATTTTCAATAGCTTACCTTAAAAAATGAGAAGGTAAAACACTGTTATCACAGAAATCCGCTTTCTGGCTGTTTCTCAGCGAGAAACAGTCATTTTGAACCTGAGACACAGGTAAGTGGTTTGGTGAATCCAATAATGAAAGAAGTCACTCAAATCAACTATATAGACTCCCTCCTTCAATTTCCTGACGTTTTCAATAGTTTGCCTTAAAAAATCAGAAGGTAAAACAATGTTATTACAGAAATCCGCTTTTTTGCTGTTTCTCAGCGAGAAGGAGTCATTTTGAACCTGAAACACAGGTCAGTGGTTTGGTGAGTCCCATATTGAAAGGAGTCACTCAAATCAACAACATAGACTCCCTCCTTCAATAATCTGACATTTTCAATAGCTTACCTTAAAAAATGAGAAGGTAAAACACTGTTATCACAGAAATCCGCTTTCTGGCTGTTTCTCAGCGAGAAACAGTCATTTTGAACCTGAGACACAGGTAAGTGGTTTGGTGAATCCAATAATGAAAGAAGTCACTCAAATCAACTATATAGACTCCCTCCTTCAATTTCCTGACGTTTTCAATAGCTTGCCTTAAAAAATCAGAAGGTAAAACAATGTTATTACAGAAATCCGCTTTTTTGCTGTTTCTCAGCGAGAAGGAGTCATTTTGAACCTGAAACACAGGTTAGTGGTTTGGTGAGTCCCATAATGAAAGGAGTCACTCAAATCAACTATATAGGCTCCCTCCTTCAATTTTCTGACGTTTTCAATAGTTTGCCTTAAAAAATCTGAAGGTAAAACAGTCTTATCACAGAAATCCGCTTTCTGGCAGTTTCTCAGCGAGAAACGATCATTTTGAACCTGAATAACAGGTTAGTGGTTTGGTGAGTCCAATAATGAAAGGAGTCACTCAAATCAACAATATAGACTCCCTCCTTCAATAATCTGACATTTTCAATAGCTTACCTTAAAAAATCAGAAGGTAAAAATGTGTTATCACAGAAATCCGCTGTTTCTCAGCGAGAAACAGTCATTTTGAACGTGAAACACAGGTAAGTGGTTTGCTGAGTCCAATAATGAAAGGAGTCACTCAAATCAACTATATAGACTCCCTCCTTCAATTTTCTGACGTTTTCAATAGCTTGCCTTAAAAATCAGAAGGTAAAACAGTGTTATCACAGAAATCCGCTTTTTGGCTGTTTCTCAGCGAGAAACAGTTATTTTGAACCTGAAACACAGGTCTGTGCCCATTACCGGGAGCGCATCACTGCGCCGTGCTGCGCCGTGCTGCGCCGTGCTGTGGACAAAATGAGGTACTGCACATTCGCCTAAAAGGCAGAATGACAGCATTAAAATGTCTCCAACTGCTCTGAAATAAAGTGTAAAAATCTGAAAATAAACACAATTCCTTCACAAAAATGGGCTTTGTCTTTTGAGCATTTTTTGCCTTCATTTGCTTCAGCCAAATTAGAAACATGAGAAGAAAAGAGTGGAAAATCACACTCCAGACTCAGCCAAAAAAAGCAGCCGAAATGCCGCATTAAAATTGCTCAAACTTGACTAAAATCACAATCTAAAAATCTAAAAATGATCAAAATGGCTTAGCAATGATGCGGCCTGCCTTTTGCACATGTTTTCCCTGGCTTTACTTCAGCCAAATGAAAGAAAAGAGGAGAAAATTGCACTTCAGCCAGGGTTAAAAAGCAGCAGAAATACTGCATTAAAATGCCTCCAACTTGTCTAAAATGACATTTAAAAATCTAAAAATGATCAAAATGGCTTAGCAATGATGGGGCCCTCCTTTTGCATATTTTTTGACCTGCTTTACTCCACCAGAATTCAAAATATCAGCAGAAAAGAGGGGGAAATTGCAGTGTCGTCTGCCCGGGAGAAGTTTCTTCTTTTGGCCACAAGATGGAGGCAGAGCTCCATGGATGAATTTAGCTGCACTCAGTTGGAACTTTGAAAACTTTCTAAGTGGTTTGGTGAGTCCAATAATGAAAGGAGTCACTCTTTCAATAGCTTGCCTTAAAAAATCAGAAGGTAAAACAGTGTTTTCACAGAAATACGCTTTTTAGCTGTTTCTTACCAAGAAATTATCATTTTGAACCTGAAACACAGGTAAGTGGTTTGGTGAGTCCAATAATGAAAGGAGTCACTCAAATCAACGACTCCCTCCTTCAATTCTCTGACGTTTTCAATAGCTTGCCTTAAAAATCAGAAGGTAAAACAGTGTTATCACAGAAATCCGCTTTTTTTGGCTGTTTCTCAGCGAGAAACAGTTATTTTGAACCTGAAGCACAGGTCTGTCCCCCCCATCTGCCCATTACCGGGAGCGCATCACTGCGCCGTGCTGTGGACAAAATGAGGTACTGCACATTCGCCTAAAAGGAAGAATGACAGCATTAAAATGTCTCCAACTACTCTGAAATAAAGTGTAAAAATCTGAAAATAAACACAATTCCTTCACAAAAATGGGCTTTGTCTTTTGAGAATTTTTTGCCTTCATTTGCTTCAGCCAAATTAGAAGCATGGAGAAGAAAAGAGGGGAAAATCTCACTCCAGACTCAGCCAAAAAAAGCAGCCGAAATGCCGCATTAAAATTGCTCAAACTTGACTAAAATCACAATCTAAAAATCTAAAAATGATCAAAATGGCTTAGCAATGATGCGGCCTGCCTTTTGCACATGTTTTCCCTGGCTTTACTTCAGCCAAATGAAAGAAAAGAGGAGAAAATTGCACTTCAGCCAGGGATAAAAAGCAGCAGAAATACGGCATTAAAATGCCTCCAACTTGTCTAAAATGACATTTAAAAATCTAAAAATGATCAAAATGGCTTAGCAATGATGGGGCCCTCCTTTTGCATATTTTTTGACTGGCTTTACTCCACCAGAATACAAAATATCAGCAGAAAAGAGGGGGAAATGCAGTGTCGTCTGCCCGGGAGAAGTTTCTTCTTTTGGCCACAAGATGGAGGCAGAGCTTCATGGATGAATTTAGCTGCACTCAGTTTGAACATTGAAAACTTTCTAAGTGGTTTGGTGAGTCCAATAATGAAAGGAGTCACTCTTTCAATAGCTTGCCTTAAAAAAATCAGAAGGTAAAACAGTGTTTTCACAGAAATACGCTTTTTAGCTGTTTCTCAGCCAGAAACGATCATTTTGAACCTGAAACACAGGTAAGTGGTTTGGTGAGTCCAATAATGAAAGGAGTCACTCAAATCAACGACTCCCTCCTTCAATTCTCTGACGTTTTCAATAGCTTGCCTTAAAAATCAGAAGGTAAAACAGTGTTATCACAGAAATCCGCTTTTTTTGGCTGTTTCTCAGCGAGAAACAGTTATTTTGAACCTGAAGCACAGGTCTGTCCCCCCCATCTGCCCATTACCGGGAGCGCATCACTGCGCCGTGCTGTGGACAAAATGAGGTACTGCACATTCGCCTAAAAGGAAGAATGACAGCATTAAAATGTCTCCAACTACTCTGAAATAAAGTGTAAAAATCTGAAAATAAACACAATTCCTTCACAAAAATGGGCTTTGTCTTTTGAGAATTTTTTGCCTTCATTTGCTTCAGCCAAATTAGAAGCATGAGAAGAAAAGAGGGGAAAATCTCACTCCAGACTCAGCCAAAAAAAGCAGCCGAAATGCCGCATTAAAATTGCTCAAACTTGACTAAAATCACAATCTAAAAATCTAAAAATGATCAAAATGGCTTAGCAATGATGCGGCCTGCCTTTTGCACATGTTTTCCCTGGCTTTACTTCAGCCAAATGAAAGAAAAGAGGAGAAAATTGCACTTCAGCCAGGGATAAAAAGCAGCAGAAATACGGCATTAAAATGCCTCCAACTTGTCTAAAATGACATTTAAAAATCTAAAAATGATCAAAATGGCTTAGCAATGATGGGGCCCTCCTTTTGCATATTTTTTGACTGGCTTTACTCCACCAGAATACAAAATATCAGCAGAAAAGAGGGGGAAATGCAGTGTCGTCTGCCCGGGAGAAGTTTCTTCTTTTGGCCACAAGATGGAGGCAGAGCTTCATGGATGAATTTAGCTGCACTCAGTTTGAACTTTGAAAACTTTCTAAGTGGTTTGGTGAGTCCAATAATGAAAGGAGTCACTCTTTCAATAGCTTGCCTTAAAAAAATCAGAAGGTAAAACAGTGTTTTCACAGAAATCCGCTTTTTAGCTGTTTCTCAGCCAGAAACGATCATTTTGAACCTGAAACACAGGTAGTGGTTTGGTGAGTCCAATAATGAAAGGAGTCACTCAAATCAACTATATAGACTCCTTCCTTCAATTTTCTGACGTTTTCAATAGCTTGCCTTAAAGAATCAGAAGGTAAAACAGTGTTTTCACAAAAACCCGCTTTTTAGCTGTTTCCTAGCGAGAAATTATCATTTTGAACCTGAAACACAGGTAAGTGGTTTGGTGAGTCCAATAATGAAAGGAGTAACTCAAAACAACTGTATAGACTCCCTCCTTCAATTTTCTGACGTTTTCAATAGCTTGCCTTAAAAATCAGAAGGTATAACAGTCTTATTTCAGAAATCCGCTTTCTGGCAGTTTCTCAGCGAGAAACGATCATTTTGAACCTGAATAACAGGTTAGTGGTTTGGTGAGTCCAATAATGAAAGGAGTCACTCAAATCAACAATATAGACTCCCTCCTTCAATAATCTGACATTTTCAATAGCTTACCTTAAAAAATCAGAAGGTAAAAATGTGTTATCACAGAAATCCGCTGTTTCTCAGCGAGAAACAGTCATTTTGAACGTGAAACACAGGTAAGTGGTTTGCTGAGTCCAATAATGAAAGGAGTCACTCAAATCAACTATATAGACTCCCTCCTTCAATTTTCTGACGTTTTCAATAGCTTGCCTTAAAAATCAGAAGGTAAAACAGTGTTATCACAGAAATCCGCTTTTTGGCTGTTTCTCAGCGAGAAACAGTTATTTTGAACCTGAAACACAGGTCTGTGCCCATTACCGGGAGCGCATCACTGCGCCGTGCTGCGCCGTGCTGCGCCGTGCTGTGGACAAAGTGAGGTACTGCACATTCGCCTAAAAGGCAGAATGACAGCATTAAAATGTCTCCAACTGCTCTGAAATAAAGTGTAAAAATCTGAAAATAAACACAGTTCCTTCACAAAAATGGGCTTTGTCTTTTGAGCATTTTTTTGCCTTCATTTGCTTCAGCCAAATTAGAAACATGAGAAGAAAAGAGTGGAAAATCACACTCCAGATTCAGCCAAAATAACCAGCCGAAATACCGCATTAAAATTGCTCAAACTTGACTAAAATCACAATCTAAAAATCTAAAAATGATCAAAATGGCTTAGCAATGATGCGGCCTGCCTTTTGCACATGTTTTCCCTGGCTTTACTTCAGCCAAATGAAAGAAAAGAGGAGAAAATTGCACTTCAGCCAGGGTTAAAAAGCAGCAGAAATACTGCATTAAAATGCCTCCAACTTGTCTAAAATGACATTTAAAAATCTAAAAATGATCAAAATGGCTTAGCAATGATGGGGCCCTCCTTTTGCATATTTTTTGACCTGCTTTACTCCACCAGAATTCAAAATATCAGCAGAAAAGAGGGGGAAATTGCAGTGTCGTCTGCCCGGGAGAAGTTTCTTCTTTTGGCCACAAGATGGAGGCAGAGCTCCATGGATGAATTTAGCTGCACTCAGTTGGAACTTTGAAAACTTTCTAAGTGGTTTGGTGAGTCCAATAATGAAAGGAGTCACTCTTTCAATAGCTTGCCTTAAAAAATCAGAAGGTAAAACAGTGTTTTCACAGAAATACGCTTTTTAGCTGTTTCTTACCAAGAAATTATCATTTTGAACCTGAAACACAGGTAAGTGGTTTGGTGAGTCCAATAATGAAAGGAGTCACTCAAATCAACGATATAGACTGCCTCCTTCAATTTTCTGACGTTTTCAATAGCTTGCCTTAAAAAATCTGAAGGTAAAACAGTGTTTTCACAGAAATAGCTTTTTAGCTGTATCTCAGCCAGAAACGGTCATTTTGAACCTGAAACACCAAGTGGTTTGGTGAGTCCAATAATGAAAGGAGTCACTCAAATCAACTATATAGACTCCCTCCTTCAATTTTCTGACGTTTTCAATAGCTTGCCTTAAAAATCAGAAGGTAAAACAGTGTTATCACAGAAATCCGCTTTTTTTGGCTGTTTCTCAGCGAGAAACAGTTATTTTGAACCTGAAGCACAGGTCTGTCCCCCCCATCTGCCCATTACCGGGAGCGCATCACTGCGCCGTGCTGTGGACAAAATGAGGTACTGCACATTCGCCTAAAAGGAAGAATGACAGCATTAAAATGTCTCCAACTACTCTGAAATAAAGTGTAAAAATCTGAAAATAAACACAATTCCTTCACAGAAATGGGCTTTGTCTTTTGAGAATTTTTTGCCTTCATTTGCTTCAGCCAAATTAGAAGCATGAGAAGAAAAGAGGGGAAAATCTCACTCCAGACTCAGCCAAAAAAAGCAGCCGAAATACCGCATTAAAATTGCTCAAACTTGACTAAAATCACAATCTAAAAATCTAAAAATGATCAAAATGGCTTAGCAATGATGCGGCCTGCCTTTTGCACATGTTTTCCCTGGCTTTACTTCAGCCAAATGAAAGAAAAGAGGAGAAAATTGCACTTCAGCCAGGGTTAAAAAGCAGCAGAAATACTGCATTAAAATGCCTCCAACTAGTCTAAAATGACATTTAAAAATCTAAAAATGATCAAAATGGCTTAGCAATGATGGGGCCCTCCTTTTGCATATTTTTTGACCTGCTTTACTCCACCAGAATTCAAAATATCAGCAGAAAAGAGGGGGAAATTGCAGTGTCGTCTGCCCGGGAGAAGTTTCTTCTTTTGGCCACAAGATGGAGGCAGAGCTCCATGGATGAATTTAGCTGCACTCAGTTGGAACTTTGAAAACTTTCTAAGTGGTTTGGTGAGTCCAATAATGAAAGGAGTCACTCTTTCAATAGCTTGCCTTAAAAAATCAGAAGGTAAAACAGTGTTTTCACAGAAATACGCTTTTTAGCTGTTTCTTACCAAGAAATTATCATTTTGAACCTGAAACACAGGTAAGTGGTTTGGTGAGTCCAATAATGAAAGGAGTCACTCAAATCAACGATATAGACTCCCTCCTTCAATTTTCTGACGTTTTCAATAGCTTGCCTTAAAAAATCTGAAGGTAAAACAGTGTTTTCACAGAAATACGCTTTTTAGCTGTATCTCAGCCAGAAACGGTCATTTTGAACCTGAAACACCAAGTGGTTTGGTGGGTCCAATAATGAAAGGAGTCACTCAAATCAACTATATAGACTCCCTCCTTCAATTTTCTGACGTTTTCAATAGCTTGCCTTAAAAATCAGAAGGTAAAACAGTGTTATCACAGAAATCCGCTTTCTTTGGCTGTTTCTCAGCGAGAAACAGTTATTTTGAACCTGAAGCACAGGTCTGTCCCCCCCCATCTGCCCATTACCGGGAGCGCATCACTGCGCCGTGCTGTGGACAAAATGAGGTACTGCACATTCGCCTAAAAGGAAGAATGACAGCATTAAAATGTCTCCAACTACTCTGAAATAAAGTGTAAAAATCTGAAAATAAACACAATTCCTTCACAGAAATGGGCTTTGTCTTTTGAGAATTTTTTGCCTTCATTTGCTTCAGCCAAATTAGAAGCATGAGAAGAAAAGAGGGGAAAATCTCACTCCAGACTCAGCCAAAAAAAGCAGCCGAAATACCGCATTAAAATTGCTCAAACTTGACTAAAATCACAATCTAAAAATCTAAAAATGATCAAAATGGCTTAGCAATGATGCGGCCTGCCTTTTGCACATGTTTTCCCTGGCTTTACTTCAGCCAAATGAAAGAAAAGAGGAGAAAATTGCACTTCAGCCAGGGATAAAAAGCTGCAGAAATACTGCATTAAAATGCCTCCAACTTGTCTAAAATGACATTTAAAAATCTAAAAATGATCAAAATGGCTTAGCAATGATGGGGCCCTCCTTTTGCATATTTTTTGACTGGCTTTACTCCACCAGAATACAAAATATCAGCAGAAAAGAGGGGGAAATGCAGTGTCGTCTGCCCGGGAGAAGTTTCTTCTTTTGGCCACAAGATGGAGGCAGAGCTTCATGGATGAATTTAGCTGCACTCAGTTGGAACTTTGAAAACTTTCTAAGTGGTTTGGTGAGTCCAATAATGAAAGGAGTCACTCTTTCAATAGCTTGCCTTAAAAAAATCAGAAGGTAAAACAGTGTTTTCACAGAAATCCGCTTTTTAGCTGTTTCTCAGCCAGAAACGATCATTTTGAACCTGAAACACAGGTAGTGGTTTGGTGAGTCCAATAATGAAAGGAGTCACTCAAATCAACTATATAGACTCCTTCCTTCAATTTTCTGACGTTTTCAATAGCTTGCCTTAAAGAATCAGAAGGTAAAACAGTGTTTTCACAAAAACCCGCTTTTTAGCTGTTTCTTAGCGAGAAATTATCATTTTGAACCTGAAACACAGGTAAGTGGTTTGGTGAGTCCAATAATGAAAGGAGTAACTCAAAACAACTATATAGACTCCCTCCTTCAATTTTCTGACGTTTTCAATAGCTTGCCTTAAAAATCAGAAGGTAAAACATTGTTTTCACAGAAATCCGCTTTTTAGCTGTATCTCAGCCAGAAACGATCATTTTGAACCTGGATCACAGGTACTTACCTGTAGTTAGTTTGTTTGGTGAGTCCAATAATGAAAGGAGTAACTCAAAACAACTATATAGACTCCCTCCTTCAATTTTCTGACGTTTTGAATAGCTTGCCTTAAAAATCAGAAGGTAAAACAGTGTTATCACAGAAATCCGCTTTTTGGCTGTTTGTCAGCGAGAAACAGTCCTTTTGAACCTGAAACACGGGTAAGTGGTTTGGTGAGTTCAATAATGAAAGGAGTCACTCAAATCAACTATATAGACTCCCTCCTTCAATTTTCTGACGTTGTCAATAGCTTGCCTTAAAAAATTAAAAGGTAAAACAGTGTTATCAAAGAAATCCGCTTTTTAGCTGTTTCTAAGCGAGAAACGATCATTTTGAAACTGAAAGATAGGTTAGTGGTTTGGTGAGTCCAATAATGAAGGGAGTCACTCAAATCAACTATATAGACTCCCTCCTTCAATTTTCTGATGTTTTCAAAAGCTTGCCTTAAAAAATCAGAAGGCAAAACAGTGTTTTCACAGAAATCCGCTTTTTGGCTGTTTGTCAGCGAGAAGGAGTCATTTTGAACCTGAAACACAGGTAAGTGGTTTGGTGAGTCCCATAATGAAAGGAGTCACTCAAACCAACAACATAGACTCCCTCCTTCAATAATGTGACATTTTCAATAGCTTACCTTAAAAAATCAGAAGGTAAAACACTGTTATCAAAGAAATCCGCTTTCTGGCTGTTTCTCAGCGAGAAACGATCATTTTGAACCTGAAACACAGGTAAGTTGTTTGGTGAGACCAATAATGAAAGGAGTCACTCAAATCAACTATATAGACTCCCTCCTTCAATTTTCTGACGTTTTCAATAGTTTGCCTTAAAAAATCTGAAGGTAAAACAGTCTTATCACAGAAATCCGCTTTTTGGCTGTTTCTCAGCGAGAAGGAGTCCTTTTGAACCTGAAACACAGGTCAGTGGTTTGGTGAGTCCCATATTGAAAGGAGTCACTCAAATCAACAACATAGACTCCCTCCTTCAATAATCTGACATTTTCAATAGCTTACCTTAAAAAATGAGAAGGTAAAACACTGTTATCACAGAAATCCGCTTTCTGGCTGTTTCTCAGCGAGAAACAGTCATTTTGAACCTGAGACACAGGTAAGTGGTTTGGTGAATCCAATAATGAAAGAAGTCACTCAAATCAACTATATAGACTCCCTCCTTCAATTTCCTGACGTTTTCAATAGTTTGCCTTAAAAAATCAGAAGGTAAAACAATGTTATTACAGAAATCCGCTTTTTTGCTGTTTCTCAGCGAGAAGGAGTCATTTTGAACCTGAAACACAGGTCAGCGGTTTGGTGAGTCCCATATTGAAAGGAGTCACTCAAATCAACAACATAGACTCCCTCCTTCAATAATCTGACATTTTCAATAGCTTACCTTAAAAAATGAGAAGGTAAAACACTGTTATCACAGAAATCCGCTTTCTGGCTGTTTCTCAGCGAGAAACAGTCATTTTGAACCTGAGACACAGGTAAGTGGTTTGGTGAATCCAATAATGAAAGAAGTCACTCAAATCAACTATATAGACTCCCTCCTTCAATTTCCTGACGTTTTCAATAGCTTGCCTTAAAAAATCAGAAGGTAAAACAATGTTATTACAGAAATCCGCTTTTTTGCTGTTTCTCAGCGAGAAGGAGTCATTTTGAACCTGAAACACAGGTTAGTGGTTTGGTGAGTCCCATAATGAAAGGAGTCACTCAAATCAACTATATAGGCTCCCTCCTTCAATTTTCTGACGTTTTCAATAGTTTGCCTTAAAAAATCTGAAGGTAAAACAGTCTTATCACAGAAATCCGCTTTCTGGCAGTTTCTCAGCGAGAAACGATCATTTTGAACCTGAATAACAGGTTAGTGGTTTGGTGAGTCCAATAATGAAAGGAGTCACTCAAATCAACAATATAGACTCCCTCCTTCAATAATCTGACATTTTCAATAGCTTACCTTAAAAAATCAGAAGGTAAAAATGTGTTATCACAGAAATCCGCTGTTTCTCAGCGAGAAACAGTCATTTTGAACGTGAAACACAGGTAAGGGGTTTGCTGAGTCCAATAATGAAAGGAGTCACTCAAATCAACTATATAGACTCCCTCCTTCAATTTTCTGACGTTTTCAATAGCTTGCCTTAAAAATCAGAAGGTAAAACAGTGTTATCACAGAAATCCGCTTTTTGGCTGTTTCTCAGCGAGAAACAGTTATTTTGAACCTGAAACACAGGTCTGTGCCCATTACCGGGAGCGCATCACTGCGCCGTGCTGCGCCGTGCTGCGCCGTGCTGTGGACAAAATGAGGTACTGCACATTCGCCTAAAAGGCAGAATGACAGCATTAAAATGTCTCCAACTGCTCTGAAATAAAGTGTAAAAATCTGAAAATAAACACAATTCCTTCACAAAAATGGGCTTTGTCTTTTGAGCATTTTTTGCCTTCATTTGCTTCAGCCAAATTAGAAACATGAGAAGAAAAGAGTGGAAAAACACACTCCAGACTCAGCCAAAATAAGCAGCCGAAATACCGCATTAAAATTGCTCAAACTTGACTAAAATCACAATCTAAAAATCTAAAAATGATCAAAATGGCTTAGCAATGATGCGGCCTGCCTTTTGCACATGTTTTCCCTGGCTTTACTTCAGCCAAATGAAAGAAAAGAGGAGAAAATTGCACTTCAGCCAGGGTTAAAAAGCAGCAGAAAAACTGCATTAAAATGCCTCCAACTTGTCTAAAATGACATTTAAAAATCTAAAAATGATCAAAATAGCTTAGCAATGATGGGGCCCTCCTTTTGCATATTTTTTGACCTGCTTTACTCCACCAGAATTCAAAATATCAGCAGAAAAGAGGGGGAAATTGCAGTGTCGTCTGCCCGGGAGAAGTTTCTTCTTTTGGCCACAAGATGGAGGCAGAGCTCCATGGATGAATTTAGCTGCACTCAGTTGGAACTTTGAAAACTTTCTAAGTGGTTTGGTGAGTCCAATAATGAAAGGAGTCACTCTTTCAATAGCTTGCCTTAAAAAATCAGAAGGTAAAACAGTGTTTTCACAGAAATACGCTTTTTAGCTGTTTCTTACCAAGAAATTATCATTTTGAACCTGAAACACAGGTAAGTGGTTTGGTGAGACCAATAATGAAAGGAGTCACTCAAATCAACTATATAGACTCCCTCCTTCAATTTTCTGACGTTTTCAATAGTTTGCCTTAAAAAATCTGAAGGTAAAACAGTCTTATCACAGAAATCCGCTTTTTGGCTGTTTCTCAGCGAGAAGGAGTCCTTTTGAACCTGAAACACAGGTCAGTGGTTTGGTGAGTCCCATATTGAAAGGAGTCACTCAAATCAACAACATAGACTCCCTCCTTCAATAATCTGACATTTTCAATAGCTTACCTTAAAAAATGAGAAGGTAAAACACTGTTATCACAGAAATCCGCTTTCTGGCTGTTTCTCAGCGAGAAACAGTCATTTTGAACCTGAGACACCGGTAAGTGGTTTGGTGAATCCAATAATGAAAGAAGTCACTCAAATCAACTATATAGACTCCCTCCTTCAATTTCCTGACGTTTTCAATAGTTTGCCTTAAAAAATCAGAAGGTAAAACAATGTTATTACAGAAATCCGCTTTTTTGCTGTTTCTCAGCGAGAAGGAGTCATTTTGAACCTGAAACACAGGTCAGCGGTTTGGTGAGTCCCATATTGAAAGGAGTCACTCAAATCAACAACATAGACTCCCTCCTTCAATAATCTGACATTTTCAATAGCTTACCTTAAAAAATGAGAAGGTAAAACACTGTTATCACAGAAATCCGCTTTCTGGCTGTTTCTCAGCGAGAAACAGTCATTTTGAACCTGAGACACAGCCTGGTAAGTGGTTTGGTGAATCCAATAATGAAAGAAGTCACTCAAATCAACTATATAGACTCCCTCCTTCAATTTCCTGACGTTTTCAATAGCTTGCCTTAAAAAATCAGAAGGTAAAACAATGTTATTACAGAAATCCGCTTTTTTGCTGTTTCTCAGCGAGAAGGAGTCATTTTGAACCTGAAACACAGGTTAGTGGTTTGGTGAGTCCCATAATGAAAGGAGTCACTCAAATCAACTATATAGGCTCCCTCCTTCAATTTTCTGACGTTTTCAATAGTTTGCCTTAAAAAATCTGAAGGTAAAACAGTCTTATCACAGAAATCCGCTTTCTGGCAGTTTCTCAGCGAGAAACGATCATTTTGAACCTGAATAACAGGTTAGTGGTTTGGTGAGTCCAATAATGAAAGGAGTCACTCAAATCAACAATATAGACTCCCTCCTTCAATAATCTGACATTTTCAATAGCTTACCTTAAAAAATCAGAAGGTAAAAATGTGTTATCACAGAAATCCGCTGTTTCTCAGCGAGAAACAGTCATTTTGAACGTGAAACACAGGTAAGGGGTTTGCTGAGTCCAATAATGAAAGGAGTCACTCAAATCAACTATATAGACTCCCTCCTTCAATTTTCTGACGTTTTCAATAGCTTGCCTTAAAAATCAGAAGGTAAAACAGTGTTATCACAGAAATCCGCTTTTTGGCTGTTTCTCAGCGAGAAACAGTTATTTTGAACCTGAAACACAGGTCTGTGCCCATTACCGGGAGCGCATCACTGCGCCGTGCTGCGCCGTGCTGCGCCGTGCTGTGGACAAAATGAGGTACTGCACATTCGCCTAAAAGGCAGAATGACAGCATTAAAATGTCTCCAACTGCTCTGAAATAAAGTGTAAAAATCTGAAAATAAACACAATTCCTTCACAAAAATGGGCTTTGTCTTTTGAGCATTTTTTGCCTTCATTTGCTTCAGCCAAATTAGAAACATGAGAAGAAAAGAGTGGAAAATCACACTCCAGACTCAGCCAAAATAAGCAGCCGAAATACCGCATTAAAATTGCTCAAACTTGACTAAAATCACAATCTAAAAATCTAAAAATGATCAAAATGGCTTAGCAATGATGCGGCCTGCCTTTTGCACATGTTTTCCCTGGCTTTACTTCAGCCAAATGAAAGAAAAGAGGAGAAAATTGCACTTCAGCCAGGGTTAAAAAGCAGCAGAAAAACTGCATTAAAATGCCTCCAACTTGTCTAAAATGACATTTAAAAATCTAAAAATGATCAAAATAGCTTAGCAATGATGGGGCCCTCCTTTTGCATATTTTTTGACCTGCTTTACTCCACCAGAATTCAAAATATCAGCAGAAAAGAGGGGGAAATTGCAGTGTCGTCTGCCCGGGAGAAGTTTCTTCTTTTGGCCACAAGATGGAGGCAGAGCTCCATGGATGAATTTAGCTGCACTCAGTTGGAACTTTGAAAACTTTCTAAGTGGTTTGGTGAGTCCAATAATGAAAGGAGTCACTCTTTCAATAGCTTGCCTTAAAAAATCAGAAGGTAAAACAGTGTTTTCACAGAAATACGCTTTTTAGCTGTTTCTTACCAAGAAATTATCATTTTGAACCTGAAACACAGGTAAGTGGTTTGGTGAGTCCAATAATGAAAGGAGTCACTCAAATCAACTATATAGACTCCCTCCTTCAATTTTCTGACGTTTTCAATAGCTTGCCTTAAAAAATCTGAAGGTAAAACAGTGTTTTCACAGAAATACGCTTTTTAGCTGTATCTCAGCCAGAAACGGTCATTTTGAACCTGAAACACCAAGTGGTTTGGTGAGTCCAATAATGAAAGGAGTCACTCAAATCAACTATATAGACTCCTTCAATTTTCTGACGTTTTCAATAGCTTGCCTTAAAAATCAGAAGGTAAAACAGTGTTATCACAGAAATCCGCTTTCTTTGGCTGTTTCTCAGCGAGAAACAGTTATTTTGAACCTGAAGCACAGGTCTGTCCCCCCCATCTGCCCATTACCGGGAGCGCATCACTGCGCCGTGCTGTGGACAAAATGAGGTACTGCACATTCGCCTAAAAGGAAGAATGACAGCATTAAAATGTCTCCAACTACTCTGAAATAAAGTGTAAAAATCTGAAAATAAACACAATTCCTTCACAGAAATGGGCTTTGTCTTTTGAGAATTTTTTGCCTTCAGCCAAATTAGAAGCATGAGAAGAAAAGAGGGGAAAATCTCACTCCAGACTCAGCCAAAAAAAGCAGCCGAAATACCGCATTAAAATTGCTCAAACTTGACTAAAATCACAATCTAAAAATCTAAAAATGATCAAAATGGCTTAGCAATGATGCGGCCTGCCTTTTGCACATGTTTTCCCTGGCTTTACTTCCGCCAAATGAAAGAAAAGAGGAGAAAATTGCACTTCAGCCAGGGATAAAAAGCTGCAGAAATACTGCATTAAAATGCCTCCAACTTGTCTAAAATGACATTTAAAAATCTAAAAATGATCAAAATGGCTTAGCAATGATGGGGCCCTCCTTTTGCATATTTTTTGACTGGCTTTACTCCACCAGAATACAAAATATCAGCAGAAAAGAGGGGGAAATGCAGTGTCGTCTGCCCGGGAGAAGTTTCTTCTTTTGGCCACAAGATGGAGGCAGAGCTTCATGGATGAATTTAGCTGCACTCAGTTGGAACTTTGAAAACTTTCTAAGTGGTTTGGTGAGTCCAATAATGAAAGGAGTCACTCTTTCAATAGCTTGCCTTAAAAAAATCAGAAGGTAAAACATTGTTTTCACAGAAATCCGCTTTTTAGCTGTATCTCAGCCAGAAACGATCATTTTGAACCTGGATCACAGGTACTTACCTGTAGTTAGTTTGTTTGGTGAGTCCAATAATGAAAGGAGTAACTCAAATCAACTATATAGACTCCTTACTTCAATTTTCTGACGTTTTGAATAGCTTGCCTTAAAAATCAGAAGGTAAAACAGTGTTATCACAGAAATCCGCTTTTTGGCTGTTTGTCAGCGAGAAACAGTCCTTTTGAACCTGAAACACGGGTAAGTGGTTTGGTGAGTTCAATAATGAAAGGAGTCACTCAAATCAACTATATAGACTCCCTCCTTCAATTTTCTGACGTTTTCAATAGGTTGCCTTAAAAAATCAAAAGGTAAAACAGTGTTATCACAGAAATCCGCTTTTTAGCTGTTTCTAAGCGAGAAACGATCATTTTGAAACTGAAAGATAGGTTAGTGGTTTGGTGAGTCCAATAATGAAGGGAGTCACTCAAATCAACTATACAGACTCCCTCCTTCAATTTTCTGATGTTTTCAATAGCTTGCCTTAAAAAATCAGAAGGCAAAACAGTGTTTTCACAGAAATCCGCTTTTTAGCTGTTTCTAGCGAGAAACGATCATTTTGAACCTGAAACACAGGTAAGTGGTTTGGTGAGTCCAATAATGAAAGGAGTCACTCAAATCAACTATATAGACTCCCTCCTTCAATTTTCTGACGTTTTCAATAGTTTGTCTTAAAAAATCTGAAGGTAAAACAGTCTTATCACAGAAATCCGCTTTTTGGCTGTTTGTCAGCGAGAAGGAGTCATTTTGAACCTGAAACACAGGTAAGTGGTTTGGTGAGTCCCATAATGAAAGGAGTCACTCAAATCAACAACATAGACTCCCTCCTTCAATAATGTGACATTTTCAATAGCTTACCTTAAAAAATCAGAAGGTAAAACACTGTTATCAAAGAAATCCGCTTTCTGGCTGTTTCTCAGCGAGAAACGATCATTTTGAACCTGAAACACAGGTAAGTGGTTTGGTGAGTCCAATAATGAAAGGAGTCACTCAAATCAACAATATAGACTCCCTCCTTCAATAATCTGACATTTTCAATAGCTTACCTTAAAAAATCAGAAGGTAAAACACTGTTATCACAGAAATCCGCTTTCTGGCTGTTTCTCAGCGAGAAACGATCATTTTGAACCTGAAACACAGGTAAGTTGTTTGGTGAGTCCAATAATGAAAGGAGTCACTCAAATCAACTATATAGACTCCCTCCTTCAATTTTCTGACGTTTTCAATAGTTTGCCTTAAAAAATCTGAAGGTAAAACAGTCTTATCACAGAAATCCGCTTTTTGGCTGTTTCTCAGCGAGAAGGAGTCCTTTTGAACCTGAAACACAGGTCAGTGGTTTGGTGAGTCCCATATTGAAAGGAGTCACTCAAATCAACAACATAGACTCCCTCCTTCAATAATCTGACATTTTCAATAGCTTACCTTAAAAAATGAGAAGGTAAAACACTGTTATCACAGAAATCCGCTTTCTGGCTGTTTCTCAGCGAGAAACAGTCATTTTGAACCTGAGACACAGGTAAGTGGTTTGGTGAATCCAATAATGAAAGAAGTCACTCAAATCAACTATATAGACTCCCTCCTTCAATTTCCTGACGTTTTCAATAGCTTGCCTTAAAAAATCAGAAGGTAAAACAATGTTATTACAGAAATCCGCTTTTTTGCTGTTTCTCAGCGAGAAGGAGTCATTTTGAACCTGAAACACAGGTTAGTGGTTTGGTGAGTCCCATAATGAAAGGAGTCACTCAAATCAACTATATAGGCTCCCTCCTTCAATTTTCTGACGTTTTCAATAGTTTGCCTTAAAAAATCTGAAGGTAAAACAGTCTTATCACAGAAATCCGCTTTCTGGCAGTTTCTCAGCGAGAAACGATCATTTTGAACCTGAATAACAGGTTAGTGGTTTGGTGAGTCCAATAATGAAAGGAGTCACTCAAATCAACAATATAGACTCCCTCCTTCAATAATCTGACATTTTCAATAGCTTACCTTAAAAAATCAGAAGGTAAAAATGTGTTATCACAGAAATCCGCTGTTTCTCAGCGAGAAACAGTCATTTTGAACGTGAAACACAGGTAAGTGGTTTGCTGAGTCCAATAATGAAAGGAGTCACTCAAATCAACTATATAGACTCCCTCCTTCAATTTTCTGACGTTTTCAATAGCTTGCCTTAAAAATCAGAAGGTAAAACAGTGTTATCACAGAAATCCGCTTTTTGGCTGTTTCTCAACGAGAAACAGTTATTTTGAACCTGAAACACAGGTCTGTGCCCATTACCGGGAGCGCATCACTGCGCCGTGCTGCGCCGTGCTGCGCCGTGCTGTGGACAAAATGAGGTACTGCACATTCGCCTAAAAGGCAGAATGACAGCATTAAAATGTCTCCAACTGCTCTGAAATAAAGTGTAAAAATCTGAAAATAAACACAATTCCTTCACAAAAATGGGCTTTGTCTTTTGAGCATTTTTTGCCTTCATTTGCTTCAGCCAAATTAGAAACATGAGAAGAAAAGAGTGGAAAATCACACTCCAGACTCAGCCAAAATAAGCAGCCGAAATACCGCATTAAAATTGCTCAAACTTGACTAAAATCACAATCTAAAAATCTAAAAATGATCAAAATGGCTTAGCAATGATGCGGCCTGCCTTTTGCACATGTTTTCCCTGGCTTTACTTCAGCCAAATGAAAGAAAAGAGGAGAAAATTGCACTTCAGCCAGGGTTAAAAAGCAGCAGAAATACTGCATTAAAATGCCTCCAACTTGTCTAAAATGACATTTAAAAATCTAAAAATGATCAAAATGGCTTAGCAATGATGGGGCCCTCCTTTTGCATATTTTTTGACCTGCTTTACTCCACCAGAATTCAAAATATCAGCAGAAAAGAGGGGGAAATTGCAGTGTCGTCTGCCCGGGAGAAGTTTCTTCTTTTGGCCACAAGATGGAGGCAGAGCTCCATGGATGAATTTAGCTGCACTCAGTTGGAACTTTGAAAACTTTCTAAGTGGTTTGGTGAGTCCAATAATGAAAGGAGTCACTCTTTCAATAGCTTGCCTTAAAAAATCAGAAGGTAAAACAGTGTTTTCACAGAAATACGCTTTTTAGCTGTTTCTTACCAAGAAATTATCATTTTGAACCTGAAACACAGGTAAGTGGTTTGGTGAGTCCAATAATGAAAGGAGTCACTCAAATCAACTATATAGACTCCCTCCTTCAATTTTCTGACGTTTTCAATAGCTTGCCTTAAAAAATCTGAAGGTAAAACAGTGTTTTCACAGAAATACGCTTTTTAGCTGTATCTCAGCCAGAAACGGTCATTTTGAACCTGAAACACCAAGTGGTTTGGTGAGTCCAATAATGAAAGGAGTCACTCAAATCAACTATATAGACTCCCTCCTTCAATTTTCTGACGTTTTCAATAGCTTGCCTTAAAAATCAGAAGGTAAAACAGTGTTATCACAGAAATCCGCTTTCTTTGGCTGTTTCTCAGCGAGAAACAGTTATTTTGAACCTGAAGCACAGGTCTGTCCCCCCCATCTGCCCATTACCGGGAGCGCATCACTGCGCCGTGCTGTGGACAAAATGAGGTACTGCACATTCGCCTAAAAGGAAGAATGACAGCATTAAAATGTCTCCAACTACTCTGAAATAAAGTGTAAAAATCTGAAAATAAACACAATTCCTTCACAGAAATGGGCTTTGTCTTTTGAGAATTTTTTGCCTTCATTTGCTTCAGCCAAATTAGAAGCATGAGAAGAAAAGAGGGGAAAATCTCACTCCAGACTCAGCCAAAAAAAGCAGCCGAAATACCGCATTAAAATTGCTCAAACTTGACTAAAATCACAATCTAAAAATCTAAAAATGATCAAAATGGCTTAGCAATGATGCGGCCTGCCTTTTGCACATGTTTTCCCTGGCTTTACTTCAGCCAAATGAAAGAAAAGAGGAGAAAATTGCACTTCAGCCAGGGATAAAAAGCTGCAGAAATACTGCATTAAAATGCCTCCAACTTGTCTAAAATGACATTTAAAAATCTAAAAATGATCAAAATGGCTTAGCAATGATGGGGCCCTCCTTTTGCATATTTTTTGACTGGCTTTACTCCACCAGAATACAAAATATCAGCAGAAAAGAGGGGGAAATGCAGTGTCGTCTGCCCGGGAGAAGTTTCTTCTTTTGGCCACAAGATGGAGGCAGAGCTTCATGGATGAATTTAGCTGCACTCAGTTGGAACTTTGAAAACTTTCTAAGTGGTTTGGTGAGTCCAATAATGAAAGGAGTCACTCTTTCAATAGCTTGCCTTAAAAAAATCAGAAGGTAAAACAGTGTTTTCACAGAAATCCGCTTTTTAGCTGTTTCTCAGCCAGAAACGATCATTTTGAACCTGAAACACAGGTAGTGGTTTGGTGAGTCCAATAATGAAAGGAGTCACTCAAATCAACTATATAGACTCCTTCCTTCAATTTTCTGACGTTTTCAATAGCTTGCCTTAAAGAATCAGAAGGTAAAACAGTGTTTTCACAAAAACCCGCTTTTTAGCTGTTTCTTAGCGAGAAATTATCATTTTGAACCTGAAACACAGGTAAGTGGTTTGGTGAGTCCAATAATGAAAGGAGTAACTCAAAACAACTATATAGACTCCCTCCTTCAATTTTCTGACGTTTTCAATAGCTTGCCTTAAAAAATCAGAAGGTAAAACAATGTTATTACAGAAATCCGCCTTTTGGCATTTTCTCAGCGAGAAACGGTCATTTTGTACCTGAAACACTGTAAGTGGTTTGGTGAGTCCAATAATGAAATGAGTCTCTCAAATCAACTACATAGACTCCTTTCTCCAATTTTCTGACGTTTTCCATAGCTTGCCTTAAAAAATCAGAAGGTAAATCAATGTTATGACAGAAATCCTCTTTTTGGCAGTTTCTCAGCGAGAAACAGTCATTTTGTACCTGAAACACTGTAAGTGGTTTGGTGAGTCCAATAATGAAATGAGTCGCTCAAATCAACTACATAGACTCCTTTCTCCAATTTTCTGACGTTTTCAATAGCTTGCCTTAAAAAATCAGAAGGTAGGATTCTTAATAGGACTAGCTGTTAATATCCCTAAAATATATCAGCACGATAACTCCTATCGGACATGACTGTGGGATGGAGTTTGGACAGGATCGCGGGGCACCACCAAATCTACACGTCATCAGTTGTGTGCCTTGTCTTCATCAGGTGTTTCGGCCTCTTAACACAATACACCCTCTTCCAAGGTTGGCCTGCCACAGGCTGATCAGACCTGGATGTGTGTCATATGGTGGCACCCCGTGGTCATCAAACAGCCCATGTTGCATCCCTCCGTTTCAGCCACAGCCAGTGACTGCTCCGTTCGGCTGCTTTGGCAAGTTCTTTTATTGCCTTCCGCTGGGCCTGTCCTCTGATCCCAACTTCCTTCAGGAGCCGTGTGGTGGACCTGGCTACAAAGCCTCGGCAGCCAACCTCCACTGGCCACACCTTTACGTTCCATCCCCGCGCCTCAGCATCAGCTGCTAGGTTAGCATAACGCAGCCTTTTTCTTTCGAATGCTTCGTCGATGTTATCCTCCCACGGGACAGTCAGCTCCACAATGAAGACACGCCGGCAGGACTTGGACCAGAGGACCAAATCTGGGCGCAGGTTGGTTGCTGCGATTTCTGGCGGGAAAGTGAGCCTCTGGCTGAGGTCTACCCGCATTTCCCAATCCCGGGCTGTGTACAGTGGGCCTGAGTTTGGAGGTGATGGCTTGGTTCTCCGTTTCTCCCCTTGTCGGACGAATGTTGTCTTCCGTGGGAGGGTGGTCTGGGTTTTGAAAGGCATGGCGTTGATGGTGACCCTCTTGTCCTCAAGTTCGGCAGCCAAGCACTTCAACACTTGGTTATGGCGCCAGGTGTATCTTCCTTGAGTCAGGCTGGTCTTGCAACCCACCAGGATGTGTTTGAGGGTTGCTGGGGCTGCACACTGCAGGCAGGCTGGGTCCTCTCCATACCAGAGATGTAGGTTGGTTGGAGAGGGCAGGACATCATAAGTGGCTCTGATGATGAAGCTGAGCCTATTAGCCTCCATGCTCCACATCTCATTCCACGTGATTTTCCTCCTCTCCACACCCTCCCACCTCATCCAGCGTCCTTGCTGGGCTTGGGAGACTGCCTTGGCACACCTGGCTGCCTCCTCCTGGTTGCGCACCTCCTCAACCACCATGTGTCGCCGTTCAGACGGAGTAGCCTTTTGCCAAGCGGGTGTTGTTGCTTCCAGGCCAAGACCCCCTCTGCCATGTTGGACTCGTCCCACTATATCCCGGTGTCTGAGGGTGGTCTTTGCCACTGCTACTGCTGCAGATGGTTTCCATTTCCTCCCTGTTGCCAGGTTTGGAGCCGCATCTCTGACGCATGGGTCCCGGGATTCTGTAAGAGTCATTTCCACCCTTGTTTTGGCACATTTGTACTCCTCCACCAGGCTTGAGATTGGAAGGGAGAGCGCTCCATTGCCATACAGGCCTATGCTGGAAAGGCATCTCGGCAGTCCAAGCCACTTCCTCACTTGGGCATTCACCAGTCTCTCAAGCCGATTGACATGAGATAAGGTGACCTCATAGATGGAAATTGGCCACATGAGGCGAGGTAGCAGCCCAAACTGAAAGCACCATAGCTTCAATTTTCCAGGGAGAGCAGTGTTGTTAATCTGCTTGAGGCCGCTGATTGTATCCTGCCTGAGTTGTTCCACCTGCTCAGAGTCTTTAAGTTCTGCGCTATACCATCGGCCAAGGCTTTTGATAGGCTTCTCCAGAACTGTTGGGATTGGCTGGTCGTCCACATAGAACCTTGCATTGGTGAGCTTACCTTTGACAATGGAGATGCTACGGGATTTGCTGGGTTTAATCTCCATTCGTGCCCATTTGATGTTTCCCCGGAGTTTCTCCAGCAGACGTTTGGTACATGCGACCGTTGTTGTTATTGTCGTCATGTCGTCCATGTACGCCCTGATTGGGGGAAGACGGAGCCGGCTCTTCAATCGTTCTCCTCCAACCACCCATCTTGATGCACGAATAAGTAGCTCCATTGCCATTGTAAACACCAGTGGCGAGATGGTGCAGCCCGCCATAATGCCTATCTCAAGGTGCTGCCAGGCAGTTGTACTATCCTGTGCTTTAACACAGAATTGGAGATCCTGGAAGTAGGCTTTGACTAGACTTGCGATTCCCTCTGGCACTTGAAAGAAGTTGAACGCTGTCCACAAGATCTCATGAGGCACTGACCCGAAGGCATTGGCAAGATCTAAAAACACCACATGCAGGTCTTTCTTCTCCTTCTTGGCCGTCTGTACTTGGTGCCAGATGACATTTGTGTGTTCCAAGCAACCTGAGAACCCACTTATCCCTGCCTTTTGCACTGAGGTGTCAACAAAGTTGTTCGCCAGCAGGAATGCTGAGAGCCTACGGGCCACGACACTGAAGAAAATCTTTCCTTCCACATTGAGAAGGCTGATCTGGCGAAACTGCTCGATGGTTGAGGAATTCTTCTCTTTGGGAATCAGGATCCCTCCTGCCCGTCGCCATGCCTTTGGTATCATTCCTTTTTCCCATGCCACTTTCATAAGCTTCCAGAGGTATTTCAAGACGCCTGGCGTGTTCTTATACACCCTGTATGGAATGCCGTTGGGCCCCGGGGCTGAAGCTGTTCTTGCCCGTTTTACTGTGCTCTCAACTTCGCTCCATGTGGGGGGCCTTGTTTCCATCTGGTGCTCAGGTGGTTGGATGGGTGGCATATCCTCCGGAATGCTGGCTGGCACATGCCTCTGTTTGTCGGAGTAGGTCTTCCGAAGATGTTCTTCCAGTTCTCTTATGGGTACTTTGAGGGTCCCAGATTTCTCCCTGACCAAGAGGTCCTTAACAAATTTATAGGGATCTCTGTAGAAGGCAGTCCTCGTTCGCTCTCTCTTCTTATGTTGCCTTCTCACGCATTCTGCTCTTCGCAGTGCTGCCAGACGCTGCTTGATGTCGCCCTGTAGTGCCCCAAGGCCTTTCCTTTCCACTTCCGTGGCCTTCTTCCATTGTTTCCTCAGGCACCTCCTTTCTTTCACGAGTCACGTTGTCTCCTGGACTTGAGATGAGCAGATGGTTCCTTCTGTGTCTGCAAGTTCTCACGTTTCACACCAAATCTCTTTGCTCCATAGCTATAAATGGTCTCTCCGATCTTGTCCAGTTTTTTCTCCACACCCCCTTTCAGACCTTCTAAAAGGTGGACGAGGTCTGTGTCTGTGGTTTCCTACTCCTTTTTCTGACAGGATTTAGGCCACAAGATTTGAGGTTTTCGTCCAGTCAGCCTCCGCTCTACTGCTGTCTGTGGCTGGATGGGATCTGGGCTGATGTTCATAAATGGATCTGTGCTTGATTGAGCTTCGTCTGGGGTTCTGATACCCTGTGGACTGTGGTGAATATCCTGCCACTGGGCTTCACTCGACTGATTTGCCCTACCTCTAAGGAAGTAATGGTCAATGCGAGGCCCCTTGCTAAGCTCTCTCAGACACTTGAAACAATGTTATTACAGAAATCCGCTTTTTGGCAGTTTCTCAGCGAGAAACAGTCATTTTGAACCTGAAACACTGTAAGTGGTTTGGTGAGTCCAATAATGAAATGAGTCTCTCAAATCAACTACATAGACTCCTTTCTCCAATTTTCTGACGTTTTCAATAGCTTGCCTTGAAAAATAAGAAGGTAAATCAATGTTATGACAGAAATCCGCTTTTTGGCATTTTCTCAGCGAGAAACAGTCATTTTGTACCTGAAACACTGTAAGTGGTTTGGTGAGTCCAATAATGAAATGAGTCTCTCAAATCAACTACATAGACTCCTTTCTCCAATTTTTTGACGTTTTCAATAGCTTGCCTTGAAAAATCAGAAGGTAAATCAATGTTATGACAGAAATCCGCTTTTTGGCATTTTCTCAGCGAGAAACAGTCATTTTGTACCTGAAACACTGTAAGTGGTTTGGTGAGTCCAATAATGAAATGAGTCTCTCAAATCAACTACATAGACTCATTTCTCCAATTTTCTGATGTTTTCAATAGCTTGCCTTAAAAAATCAGAAGGTAAATCAATGTTATGACAGAAATCCGCTTTTTGGCATTTTCTCAGCGAGAAACAGTCATTTTGTACCTGAAACACTGTAAGTGGTTTGGTGAGTCCAATAATGAAATGAGTCTCTCAAATCAACTACATAGACTCCTTTCTCCAATTTTCTGACGTTTTCAATAGCTTGCCTTGAAAAATCAGAAGGTAAATCAATGTTATGACAGAAATCCGCTTTTTGGCATTTTCTCAGCGAGAAACAGTCATTTTGTAGCTGAAACACTGTAAGTGGTTTGTTGAGTCCAATAATGAAATGAGTCTCTCAAATCAACTACATAGACTCCTTTCTCCAATTTTCTGACGTTTTCAATAGCTTGCCTTGAAAAATCAGAAGGTAAAACAATGTTATGACAGAAATCCGCTTTTTGGCATATTCTCAGCGAGAAACAGTCATTTTGTACCTGAAAGTAAGTAAGTGGTTTGGTGAGTCCAATAATGAAATGAGTCTCTCAAATCAACTACATAGACTCCTTTCTCCAATTTTCTGACGTTTTCAATAGCTTGCCTTAAAAAATCAGAAGGTAAATCAATGTTATGACAGAAATCCGCTTTTTGGCAGTTTCACAGCGAGAAACAGTCATTTTGTACCTGAAGTGGTTTGGTGAGTCCAATAATGAAATGAGTCTCTCAAATCAACTACATAGACTCCTTTCTCCAATTTTCTAACGTTTTCAACAGCTTGCCTTAAAAAATCAGAAGGTAAATCAATGTTATGACAGAAATCCGCTTTTTGGCATTTTCTCAGCGAGAAACAGTCATTTTGTACCTGAAACACTGTAAGTGGTTTGGTGAGTCCAATAATGAAATGAGTCTCTCAAATCAACTACATAGACTCCTTTCTCCAGTTTTCTGACGTTTTCAATAGCTTGCCTTGAAAAATCAGAAGGTAAATCAATGTTATGACAGAAATCCGCTTTTTGGCATTTTCTCAGCGAGAAACAGTCATTTTGTAGCTGAAACACTGTAAGTGGTTTGTTGAGTCCAATAATGAAATGAGTCTCTCAAATCAACTACATAGACTCCTTTCTCCAATTTTCTGACGTTTTCAATAGCTTGCCTTGAAAAATCAGAAGGTAAAACAATGTTATGACAGAAATCCGCTTTTTGGCATATTCTCAGCGAGAAACAGTCATTTTGTACCTGAAAGTAAGTAAGTGGTTTGGTGAGTCCAATAATGAAATGAGTCTCTCAAATCAACTACATAGAATCCTTTCTCCAATTTTCTGACGTTTTCAATAGCTTGCCTTAAAAAATCAGAAGGTAAATCAATGTTATGACAGAAATCCGCTTTTTGGCAGTTTCACAGCGAGAAACAGTCATTTTGTACCTGAAGTGGTTTGGTGAGTCCAATAATGAAATGAGTCTCTCAAATCAACTACATAGACTCCTTTCTCCAATTTTCTAACGTTTTCAACAGCTTGCCTTAAAAAATCAGAAGGTAAATCAATGTTATGACAGAAATCCGCTATTTGGCATTTTCTCAGCGAGAAACAGTCATTTTGTACCTGAAACACTGTAAGTGGTTTGTTGAGTCCAATAATGAAATGAGTCTCTCAAATCAACTACATAGACACCTTTCTCCAATTTTCTAACGTTTTCAATAGCTTGCCTTAAAAAATCAGAAGGTAAATCAATGTTATGTCAGAAATCCGCTTTTTGGCATTTTCTCAGCGAGAAACAGTCATTTTGTACCTGAAACACTGTAAGTGGTTTGGTGAGTCCAATAATGAAATGAGTCTCTCAAATCAACTACATAGACTCCTTTATCCAATTTTTTGACGTTTTCAATAGCTTGCCTTAAAAAATCAGAAGGTAAATCAATGTTATGACAGAAATCCGCTTTGTGGCATTTTCTCAGCGAGAAACGGTAATTTTGTACCTGAAACACTGTAAGTGGTTTGGTGAGTCCAATAATGAAATGAGTCTCTCAAATCAACTACATAAACTCCTTTCTCCAATTTTCTGACGTTTTCAATAGCTTGCCTTAAAAAATCAGAAGGTAAATCAATGTTATGACAGAAATCCGCTTTTTGGCAGTTTCTCAGCGAGAAACAGTCATTTTGTACCTGAAACACTGTAAGTGGTTTGGTGAGTCCAATAATGAAATGAGTCTCTCAAATCAACTACATAGACTCCTTTTTCCAATTTTCTGACGTTTTCAATAGCTTGCCTTAAAAAATCAGAATGTAAATCAATGTTATGACAGAAATCCGCTATTTGGCATTTTCTCAGCGAGAAACAGTCATTTTGTACCTGAAACACTGTAAGGGGTTTGGTGAGTCCAATAATGAAATGAGGCTCTCAAATCAACTACATAGACTCCTTTCTCCAATTTTCTGACGTTTTCAATAGCTTGCCTTAAAAAATCAGAAGGTAAATCAATGTTGTGATAGAAATCCGCTTTTTGGCAGTTTCTCAGCGAGAAACAGTCATTTTGTACCTGAAACACTGTAAGTGGTTTGGTGAGTCCAATAATGAAATGAGTCTCTCAAATCAACTACATAAACTCCTTTCTCCAATTTTCTGACGTTTTCAATAGCTTGCCTTAAAAAATCAGAAGGTAAATCAATGTTATGACAGAAATCCGCTTTTTGGCATTTTCTCAGCGAGAAACAGTCATTTTGTACCTGAAACACTGTAAGTGGTTTGGTGAGTCCAATAATGAAATGAGTCTCTCAAATCAACTACATAGACTCCTTTCTCCAATTTTCTGACGTTTTCAATAGGTTGCCTCAATAAATCAGAAGGTAAATCAATGTTATTACAGAAATCCGCTTTTTGCCATTTTCTCAGCGAGAAACAGTCATTTTGTACCTGAAACACTGTAAGTGGTTTGGTGAGTCCAATACTGAAATGAGTCTCTCAAATCAACTACATAGACTCCTTTCTCCAATTTTCTGACGTTTTCAATAGCTTGCCTTAAAAAATCACAAGGTAAATCAATGTTATGACAGAAATCCGCTTTTTGGCAGTTTCTCAGCGAGAAACAGTCATTTTGTACCTGAAACACTGTAAGTGGTTTGGTGAGTCCAATAATGAAATGAGTCTCTCAAATCAACTACATAGACTCCTTTCTCCAATTTTCTGACGTTTTCAATAGCTTGCCTTAAAAAATCAGAAGGTAAAACAATGTTATTACAGAAATCCGCTTTTTGGCATTTTCTCAGCGAGAAACAGTCATTTTGTACCTGAAACACTGTAAGTGGTTTGGTGAGTCCAATAATGAAATGAGTCTCTCAAATCAACTACATAGACACCTTTCTCCAATTTTCTAACGTTTTCAATAGCTTGCCTTAAAAATTCAGAAGGTAAATCAATGTTATGACAGAAATCCGCTTTTTGGCATTTTCTCAGCGAGAAACAGTCATTTTGTACCTGAAACACTGTAAGTGGTATGGTGAGTCCAATAATGAAACGAGTCTCTCTAATCAACTACATAGTCTCCTTTCTCCAATGTTCTGACATTTTCAATAGCTTGCCTTGAAAAATCAGAAGGTAAATCAATGTTATGACAGAAATCCGCTTTTTGGCATTTTCTCAGCGAGAAACAGTCATTTTGTACCTGAAACACTGTAAGTGGTTTGGTGAGTCCAATAATGAAATGAGTCCCTCAAATCAACTACATAGACACCTTTCTCCAATTTTCTGACGTTTTCAATAGGTTGCCTTAAAAATTCAGAAGGTAAAACAATGTTATTACAGAAATCCGCTTTTTGGCATTTTCTAGGCGAGAAACAGTCATTTTGTACCTGAAACACTGTAAGTAAGTGGTTTGGTGAGTCCAATAATGAAATGAGTCGCTCAAATCAACTACATAGACTCCTTTATCCAATTTTCTGACGTTTTCAATAGCTTGCCTTGAAAAATCAGAAGGTAAATCAATGTTATGACAGAAATCCGCTTTTTGGCATTTTCTCAGCGAGAAACAGTCATTTTGTACCTGAAACACTGTAAGTGGTTTGGTGAGTCCAATAATGAAATGAGTCTCTCAAATCAACTACATAGACACCTTTCTCCAATTTTCTAACATTTTCAATAGCTTGCCTTGAAAAATCAGAAGGTAAATCAATGTTATGACAGAAATCCGCTTTTTGGCATTTTCTCAGCGAGAAACAGTCATTTTGTACCTGAAACACTGTAAGTGGTTTGGTGAGTCCAATAATGAAATGAATCTCTCAAATCAACTACATAGACTAGTTTTTCCAATTTTCTAACGTTTTCAATAGCTTGCCTTGAAAAATCAGAAGGTAAATCAATGTTATGACAGAAATCCGCTTTTTGGCATTTTCTCAGCGAGAAACAGTCATTTTGTACCTGAAACACTGTAAGTGGTTTGGTGAGTCCAATAATGAAATGAGTCTCTCAAATCAACTACATAGACACCTTTCTCCAATTTTCTAACATTTTCAATAGCTTGCCTTGAAAAATCAGAAGGTAAATCAATGTTATGACAGAAATCCGCTTTTTGGCATTTTCTCAGCGAGAAACAGTCATTTTGTACCTGAAACACTGTAAGTGGTTTGGTGAGTCCAATAATGAAATGAATCTCTCAAATCAACTACATAGACACCTTTCTCCAATTTTCTGACGTTTTCAATAGCTTGCCTTGAAAAATCAGAAGGTAAATCAATGTTATGACAGAAATCCGCTTTTTGGCATTTTCTCAGCGAGAAACAGTAATTTTGTACCTGAAACACTGTAAGTGGTTTGGTGAGTCCAATAATGAAATGAGTCCCTCAAATCAACTACATAGACTCCTTTCTCCAATTTTCTGACGTTTTCAATAGCTTGCCTTAAAAAATCAGAAGGTAAAACAATGTTATTACAGAAATCCGCTTTTTGGCATTTTCTCAGCGAGAAACGGTCATTTTGTACCTGAAACACTGTAAGTGGTTTGGTGAGTCCAATAATGAAATGAGTCTCTCAAATTACCTACATAGACTCCTTTCTCCAATTTTCTGACGTTTTCAATAGCTTGCCTTGAAAAATCAGAAGGTAAATCAATGTTATGACAGAAATCCGCTTTTTGGCAGTTTCTCAGCGAGAAACAGTCATTTTGTACCTGAAACACTGTAAGTGGTTTGTTGAGTCCAATAATGAAATGAGTCTCTCAAATCAACTACATAGACTCCTTTCTCCAATTTTCTGACGTTTTCAATAGCTTGCCTTGAAAAATCAGAAGGTAAAACAATGTTATGACAGAAATCCGCTTTTTGGCATATTCTCAGCGAGAAACAGTCATTTTGTACCTGAAAGTAAGTAAGTGGTTTGGTGAGTCCAATAATGAAATGAGTCTCTCAAATCAACTACATAGAATCCTTTCTCCAATTTTCTGACGTTTTCAATAGCTTGCCTTAAAAAATCAGAAGGTAAATCAATGTTATGACAGAAATCCGCTTTTTGGCAGTTTCACAGCGAGAAACAGTCATTTTGTACCTGAAGTGGTTTGGTGAGTCCAATAATGAAATGAGTCTCTTAAATCAACTACATAGACTCCTTTCTCCAATTTTCTAACGTTTTCAACAGCTTGCCTTAAAAAATCAGAAGGTAAATCAATGTTATGACAGAAATCCGCTATTTGGCATTTTCTCAGCGAGAAACAGTCATTTTGTACCTGAAACACTGTAAGTGGTTTGTTGAGTCCAATAATGAAATGAGTCTCTCAAATCAACTACATAGACACCTTTCTCCAATTTTCTAACGTTTTCAATAGCTTGCCTTAAAAAATCAGAAGGTAAATCAATGTTATGTCAGAAATCCGCTTTTTGGCATTTTCTCAGCGAGAAACAGTCATTTTGTACCTGAAACACTGTAAGTGGTTTGGTGAGTCCAATAATGAAATGAGTCTCTCAAATCAACTACATAGACTCCTTTATCCAATTTTTTGACGTTTTCAATAGCTTGCCTTAAAAAATCAGAAGGTAAATCAATGTTATGACAGAAATCCGCTTTGTGGCATTTTCTCAGCGAGAAACGGTAATTTTGTACCTGAAACACTGTAAGTGGTTTGGTGAGTCCAATAATGAAATGAGTCTCTCAAATCAACTACATAGACTCCTTTATCCAATTTTTTGACGTTTTCAATAGCTTGCCTTAAAAAATCAGAAGGTAAATCAATGTTATGACAGAAATCCGCTATTTGGCATTTTCTCAGCGAGAAACAGTCATTTTGTACCTGAAACACTGTAAGTGGTTTGGTGAGTCCAATAATGAAATGAGGCTCTCAAATCAACTACATAGACTCCTTTCTCCAATTTTCTGACGTTTTCAATAGCTTGCCTTAAAAAATCAGAAGGTAAATCAATGTTATGACAGAAATCCGCTTTTTGGCAGTTTCTCAGCGAGAAACAGTCATTTTGTACCTGAAACACTGTAAGTGGTTTGGTGAGTCCAATAATGAAATGAGTCTCTCAAATCAACTACATAGACTCCTTTTTCCAATTTTCTGACGTTTTCAATAGCTTGCCTTAAAAAATCAGAATGTAAATCAATGTTATGACAGAAATCCGCTATTTGGCATTTTCTCAGCGAGAAACAGTCATTTTGTACCTGAAACACTGTAAGTGGTTTGGTGAGTCCAATAATGAAATGAGGCTCTCAAATCAACTACATAGACTCCTTTCTCCAATTTTCTGACGTTTTCAATAGCTTGCCTTAAAAAATCAGAAGGTAAATCAATGTTGTGATAGAAATCCGCTTTTTGGCAGTTTCTCAGCGAGAAACAGTCATTTTGTACCTGAAACACTGTAAGTGGTTTGGTGAGTCCAATAATGAAATGAGTCTCTCAAATCAACTACATAAACTCCTTTCTCCAATTTTCTGACGTTTTCAATAGCTTGCCTTAAAAATTCAGAAGGTAAAACAATGTTATTACAGAAATCCGCTTTTTGGCATTTTCTCAGCGAGAAACAGTCATTTTGTACCTGAAACACTGTAAGCGGTTTGGTGAGTCCAATAATGAAATGAGTCTCTCAAATCAACTACATAGACTCCTTTCTCCAATTTTCTAACGTTTTCAATAGCTTGCCTCAATAAATCAGAAGGTAAATCAATGTTATTACAGAAATCCGCTTTTTGCCATTTTCTCAGCGAGAAACAGTCATTTTGTACCTGAAACACTGTAAGTGGTTTGGTGAGTCCAATACTGAAATGAGTCTCTCAAATCAACTACATAGACTCCTTTCTCCAATTTTCTGACGTTTTCAATAGCTTGCCTTAAAAAATCACAAGGTAAATCAATGTTATGACAGAAATCCGCTTTTTGGCAGTTTCTCAGCGAGAAACAGTCATTTTGTACCTGAAACACTGTAAGTGGTTTGGTGAGTCCAATAATGAAATGAGTCTCTCAAATCAACTACATAGACTCCTTTCTCCAATTTTCTGACGTTTTCAATAGCTTGCCTTAAAAAATCAGAAGGTAAAACAATGTTATTACAGAAATCCGCTTTTTGGCATTTTCTCAGCGAGAAACAGTCATTTTGTACCTGAAACACTGTAAGTGGTTTGGTGAGTCCAATAATGAAATGAGTCTCTCAAATCAACTACATAGACACCTTTCTCCAATTTTCTAACGTTTTCAATAGCTTGCCTTAAAAATTCAGAAGGTAAATCAATGTTATGACAGAAATCCGCTTTTTGGCATTTTCTCAGCGAGAAACAGTCATTTTGTACCTGAAACACTGTAAGTGGTATGGTGAGTCCAATAATGAAACGAGTCTCTCAAATCAACTACATAGTCTCCTTTCTCCAATGTTCTGACATTTTCAATAGCTTGCCTTGAAAAATCAGAAGGTAAATCAATGTTATGACAGAAATCCGCTTTTTGGCATTTTCTCAGCGAGAAACAGTCATTTTGTACCTGAAACACTGTAAGTGGTTTGGTGAGTCCAATAATGAAATGAGTCCCTCAAATCAACTACATAGACACCTTTCTCCAATTTTCTGACGTTTTCAATAGGTTGCCTTAAAAATTCAGAAGGTAAAACAATGTTATTACAGAAATCCGCTTTTTGGCATTTTCTAGGCGAGAAACAGTCATTTTGTACCTGAAACACTGTAAGTAAGTGGTTTGGTGAGTCCAATAATGAAATGAGTTGCTCAAATCAACTACATAGACTCCTTTATCCAATTTTCTGACGTTTTCAATAGCTTGCCTTGAAAAATCAGAAGGTAAATCAATGTTATGACAGAAATCCGCTTTTTGGCATTTTCTCAGCGAGAAACAGTCATTTTGTACCTGAAACACTGTAAGTGGTTTGGTGAGTCCAATAATGAAATGAGTCTCTCAAATCAACTACATAGACACCTTTCTCCAATTTTCTAACATTTTCAATAGCTTGCCTTGAAAAATCAGAAGGTAAATCAATGTTATGACAGAAATCCGCTTTTTGGCATTTTCTCAGCGAGAAACAGTCATTTTGTACCTGAAACACTGTAAGTGGTTTGGTGAGTCCAATAATGAAATGAGTCTCTCAAATCAACTACATAGACACCTTTCTCCAATTTTCTAACGTTTTCAATAGCTTGCCTTGAAAAATCAGAAGGTAAATCAATGTTATGACAGAAATCCGCTTTTTGGCATTTTCTCAGCGAGAAACAGTCATTTTGTACCTGAAACACTGTAAGTGGTTTGGTGAGTCCAATAATGAAATGAGTCTCTCAAATCAACTACATAGACACCTTTCTCCAATTTTCTAACGTTTTCAATAGCTTGCCTTAAAAAATCAGAAGGTAAATCAATGTTATGACAGAAATCCGCTTTTTGGGAGTTTCTCAGCGAGAAACAGTCATTTTGTACCTGAAACACTGTAAGTGGTTTGGTGAGTCCAATAATGAAATGAGTCTCTCAAATCAACTACATAGACTCCTTTCTCCAATTTTCTGACGTTTTCAATAGCTTGCCTTAAAAAATCAGAAGGTAAATCAATGTTATGACAGAAATACGCTTTTTGGCAGTTTCTCAGCGAGAAACAGTCATTTTGTACCTGAATCACTGTAAGTGGTTTGGTGAGTCCAATAATGAAATGAGTCGCTCAAATCAACTACATAGACTCCTTTCTCCAATTTTCTGACGTTTTCAATAGCTTGCCTTGAAAAATCAGAAGGTAAATCAATGTTATGACAGAAATCCGCTTTTTGGCATTTTCTCAGCAAGAAACAGTCATTTTGTACCTGAAACACTGTAAGTGGTTTGGTGAGTCCAATAATGAAATGAGTCTCTCAAATCAACTACATAGACACCTTTCTCCAATTTTCTAACGTTTTCAATAGCGTGCCTTAAAAAATCAGAAGGTAAATCAATGTTAGGACAGAAATCCGCTTTTTGGCATTTTCTCAGCGAGAAACAGTCATTTTGTACCTGAAACACTGTAAGTGGTTTGGTGCGTCCAATAATGAAATGAGTCTCTCAAATCAACTACATAGACTCCTTTCTCCAATTTTCTGACGTTTTCAATAGCTTGCCTTAAGAAATCACAAGGTAAATCAATGTTATGACAGAAATCCGCTTTTTGGCAGTTTCTCAGCGAGAAACAGTCATTTTGTACCTGAAACACTGTAAGTGGTTTGGTGAGTCCAATAATGAAATGAGTCCCTCAAATCAACTACATAGACACCTTTCTCCAATTTTCTGACGTTTTCAATAGGTTGCCTTAAAAATTCAGAAGGTAAAACAATGTTATTACAGAAATCCGCTTTTTGGCATTTTCTAGGCGAGAAACAGTCATTTTGTACCTGAAACACTGTAAGTAAGTGGTTTGGTGAGTCCAATAATGAAATGAGTTGCTCAAATCAACTACATAGACTCCTTTATCCAATTTTCTGACGTTTTCAATAGCTTGCCTTGAAAAATCAGAAGGTAAATCAATGTTATGACAGAAATCCGCTTTTTGGCATTTTCTCAGCGAGAAACAGTCATTTTGTACCTGAAACACTGTAAGTGGTTTGGTGAGTCCAATAATGAAATGAGTCTCTCAAATCAACTACATAGACACCTTTCTCCAATTTTCTAACATTTTCAATAGCTTGCCTTGAAAAATCAGAAGGTAAATCAATGTTATGACAGAAATCCGCTTTTTGGCATTTTCTCAGCGAGAAACAGTCATTTTGTACCTGAAACACTGTAAGTGGTTTGGTGAGTCCAATAATGAAATGAGTCTCTCAAATCAACTACATAGACACCTTTCTCCAATTTTCTAACGTTTTCAATAGCTTGCCTTGAAAAATCAGAAGGTAAATCAATGTTATGACAGAAATCCGCTTTTTGGCATTTTCTCAGCGAGAAACAGTCATTTTGTACCTGAAACACTGTAAGTGGTTTGGTGAGTCCAATAATGAAATGAGTCTCTCAAATCAACTACATAGACACCTTTCTCCAATTTTCTAACGTTTTCAATAGCTTGCCTTAAAAAATCAGAAGGTAAATCAATGTTATGACAGAAATCCGCTTTTTGGGAGTTTCTCAGCGAGAAACAGTCATTTTGTACCTGAAACACTGTAAGTGGTTTGGTGAGTCCAATAATGAAATGAGTCTCTCAAATCAACTACATAGACTCCTTTCTCCAATTTTCTGACGTTTTCAATAGCTTGCCTTAAAAAATCAGAAGGTAAATCAATGTTATGACAGAAATACGCTTTTTGGCAGTTTCTCAGCGAGAAACAGTCATTTTGTACCTGAATCACTGTAAGTGGTTTGGTGAGTCCAATAATGAAATGAGTCGCTCAAATCAACTACATAGACTCCTTTCTCCAATTTTCTGACGTTTTCAATAGCTTGCCTTGAAAAATCAGAAGGTAAATCAATGTTATGACAGAAATCCGCTTTTTGGCATTTTCTCAGCAAGAAACAGTCATTTTGTACCTGAAACACTGTAAGTGGTTTGGTGAGTCCAATAATGAAATGAGTCTCTCAAATCAACTACATAGACACCTTTCTCCAATTTTCTAACGTTTTCAATAGCGTGCCTTAAAAAATCAGAAGGTAAATCAATGTTAGGACAGAAATCCGCTTTTTGGCATTTTCTCAGCGAGAAACAGTCATTTTGTACCTGAAACACTGTAAGTGGTTTGGTGCGTCCAATAATGAAATGAGTCTCTCAAATCAACTACATAGACTCCTTTCTCCAATTTTCTGACGTTTTCAATAGCTTGCCTTAAGAAATCACAAGGTAAATCAATGTTATGACAGAAATCCGCTTTTTGGCAGTTTCTCAGCGAGAAACAGTCATTTTGTACCTGAAACACTGTAAGTGGTTTGGTGAGTCCAATAATGAAATGAGTCCCTCAAATCAACTACATAGACTCCTTTCTCCAATTTTCTGACGTTTTCAATAGCTTGCCTTAAAAAATCAGAAGGTAAAACAATGTTATTACAGAAATCCGCTTTTTGGCATTTTCTCAGCGAGAAACGGTCATTTTGTACCTGAGACACTGTAAGTGGTTTGGTGAGTCCAATAATGAAATGAGTCTCTCAAATTACCTACATAGACTCCTTTCTCCAATTTTCTGACGTTTTCAATAGCTTGCCTTGAAAAATCAGAAGGTAAATCAATGTTATGACAGAAATCCGCTTTTTGGCAGTTTCTCAGCGAGAAACAGTCATTTTGTACCTGAAACACTGTAAGTGGTTTGGTGAGTCCAATAATGAAATGAGTCTCTCAAATCAACTACATAGACTCCTTTCTCCAATTTTCTGACGTTTTCAATAGCTTGCCTTAAAAAATCAGAAGGTAAAACAATGTTATTACAGAAATCCGCTTTTTGGCATTTTCTCAGCGAGAAACAGTCATTTTGTACCTGAAACACTGTAAGTGGTTTGGTGAGTCCAATAATGAATTGAGTCTCTCAAATCAACTACATAGACACCTTTCTCCAATTTTCTAACATTTTCAATAGCTTGCCTTGAAAAATCAGAAGGTAAATCAATGTTATGACAGAAATCCGCTTTTTGGCATTTTCTCAGCGAGAAACAGTCATTTTGTACCTGAAAAACTGTAAGTGGTTTGGTGAGTCCAATAATGAAATGAATCTCTCAAATCAACTACATAGACTAGTTTTTCCAATTTTCTAACGTTTTCAATAGCTTGCCTTGAAAAATCAGAAGGTAAATCAATGTTATGACAGAAATCCGCTTTTTGGCATTTTCTCAGCGAGAAACAGTCATTTTGTACCTGAAACACTGTAAGTGGTTTGGTGAGTCCAATAATGAAATGAGTCTCTCAAATCAACTACATAGACACCTTTCTCCAATTTTCTAACGTTTTCAATAGCTTGCCTTAAAAAATCAGAAGGTAAATCAATGTTATGACAGAAATCCGCTTTTTGGGAGTTTCTCAGCGAGAAACAGTCATTTTGTACCTGAAACACTGTAAGTGGTTTGGTGAGTCCAATAATGAAATGAGTCTCTCAAATCAACTACATAGACTCCTTTCTCCAATTTTCTGACGTTTTCAATAGCTTGCCTTAAAAAATCAGAAGGTAAATCAATGTTATGACAGAAATCCGCTTTTTGGCAGTTTCTCAGCGAGAAACAGTCATTTTGTACCTGAATCACTGTAAGTGGTTTGGTGAGTCCAATAATGAAATGAGTCGCTCAAATCAACTACATAGACTCCTTTCTCCAATTTTCTGACGTTTTCAATAGCTTGCCTTGAAAAATCAGAAGGTAAATCAATGTTATGACAGAAATCCGCTTTTTGGCATTTTCTCAGCAAGAAACAGTCATTTTGTACCTGAAACACTGTAAGTGGTTTGGTGAGTCCAATAATGAAATGAGTCTCTCAAATCAACTACATAGACACCTTTCTCCAATTTTCTAACGTTTTCAATAGCGTGCCTTAAAAAATCAGAAGGTAAATCAATGTTAGGACAGAAATCCGCTTTTTGGCATTTTCTCAGCGAGAAACAGTCATTTTGTACCTGAAACACTGTAAGTGGTTTGGTGCGTCCAATAATGAAATGAGTCTCTCAAATCAACTACATAGACTCCTTTCTCCAATTTTCTGACGTTTTCAATAGCTTGCCTTAAGAAATCACAAGGTAAATCAATGTGATGACAGAAATCCGCTTTTTGGCAGTTTCTCAGCGAGAAACAGTCATTTTGTACCTGAAACACTGTAAGTGGTTTGGTGAGTCCAATAATGAAATGAGTCCCTCAAATCAACTACATAGACTCCTTTCTCCAATTTTCTGACGTTTTCAATAGCTTGCCTTAAAAAATCAGAAGGTAAAACAATGTTATTACAGAAATCCGCTTTTTGGCATTTTCTCAGCGAGAAACGGTCATTTTGTACCTGAGACACTGTAAGTGGTTTGGTGAGTCCAATAATGAAATGAGTCTCTCAAATTACCTACATAGACTCCTTTCTCCAATCTTCTGACGTTTTCAATAGCTTGCCTTGAAAAATCAGAAGGTAAATCAATGTTATGACAGAAATCCGCTTTTTGGCAGTTTCTCAGCGAGAAACAGTCATTTTGTACCTGAAACACTGTAAGTGGTTTGGTGAGTCCAATAATGAAATGAGTCTCTCAAATCAACTACATAGACTCCTTTCTCCAATTTTCTGACGTTTTCAATAGCTTGCCTTAAAAAATCAGAAGGTAAAACAATGTTATTACAGAAATCCGCTTTTTGGCATTTTCTCAGCGAGAAACAGTCATTTTGTACCTGAAACACTGTAAGTGGTTTGGTGAGTCCAATAATGAAATGAGTCTCTCAAATCAACTACATAGACACCTTTCTCCAATTTTCTAACGTTTTCAATAGCTTGCCTTAAAAATTCAGAAGGTAAATCAATGTTATGACAGAAATCCGCTTTTTGGCATTTTCTCAGCGAGAAACAGTCATTTTGTACCTGAAACACTGTAAGTGGTATGGTGAGTCCAATAATGAAACGAGTCTCTCAAATCAACTACATAGTCTCCTTTCTCCAATGTTCTGACATTTTCAATAGCTTGCCTTGAAAAATCAGAAGGTAAATCAATGTTATGACAGAAATCCGCTTTTTGGCATTTTCTCAGCGAGAAACAGTCATTTTGTACCTGAAACACTGTAAGTGGTTTGGTGAGTCCAATAATGAAATGAGTCCCTCAAATCAACTACATAGACACCTTTCTCCAATTTTCTGACGTTTTCAATAGGTTGCCTTAAAAATTCAGAAGGTAAAACAATGTTATTACAGAAATCCGCTTTTTGGCATTTTCTAGGCGAGAAACAGTCATTTTGTACCTGAAACACTGTAAGTAAGTGGTTTGGTGAGTCCAATAATGAAATGAGTCGCTCAAATCAACTACATAGACTCCTTTATCCAATTTTCTGACGTTTTCAAAAGCTTGCCTTGAAAAATCAGAAGGTAAATCAATGTTATGACAGAAATCCGCTTTTTGGCATTTTCTCAGCGAGAAACAGTCATTTTGTACCTGAAACACTGTAAGTGGTTTGGTGAGTCCAATAATGAAATGAGTCTCTCAAATCAACTACATAGACACCTTTCTCCAATTTTCTAACATTTTCAATAGCTTGCCTTGAAAAATCAGAAGGTAAATCAATGTTATGACAGAAATCCGCTTTTTGGCATTTTCTCAGCGAGAAACAGTCATTTTGTACCTGAAACACTGTAAGTGGTTTGGTGAGTCCAATAATGAAATGAATCTCTCAAATCAACTACATAGACTAGTTTTTCCAATTTTCTAACGTTTTCAATAGCTTGCCTTGAAAAATCAGAAGGTAAATCAATGTTATGACAGAAATCCGCTTTTTGGCATTTTCTCAGCGAGAAACAGTCATTTTGTACCTGAAACACTGTAAGTGGTTTGGTGAGTCCAATAATGAAATGAGTCTCTCAAATCAACTACATAGACACCTTTCTCCAATTTTCTAACATTTTCAATAGCTTGCCTTGAAAAATCAGAAGGTAAATCAATGTTATGACAGAAATCCGCTTTTTGGCATTTTCTCAGCGAGAAACAGTCATTTTGTACCTGAAACACTGTAAGTGGTTTGGTGAGTCCAATAATGAAATGAATCTCTAAAATCAACTACATAGACACCTTTCTCCAATTTTCTGACGTTTTCAATAGCTTGCCTTGAAAAATCAGAAGGTAAATCAATGTTATGACAGAAATCCGCTTTTTGGCATTTTCTCAGCGAGAAACAGTCATTTTGTACCTGAAACACTGTAAATGGTTTGGTGAGTCCAATAATGAAATGAGTCGCTCAAATCAACTACATAGACACCTTTCTCCAATTTTCTAACGTTTTCAATAGCTTGCCTTAAAAAATCAGAAGGTAAATCAATGTTATGACAGAAATCCGCTTTTTGGGAGTTTCTCAGCGAGAAACAGTCATTTTGTACCTGAAACACTGTAAGTGGTTTGGTGAGTCCAATAATGAAATGAGTCTCTCAAATCAACTACATAGACTCCTTTCTCCAATTTTCTGACGTTTTCAATAGCTTGCCTTAAAAAATCAGAAGGTAAATCAATGTTATGACAGAAATCCGCTTTTTGGCAGTTTCTCAGCGAGAAACAGTCATTTTGTACCTGAATCACTGTAAGTGGTTTGGTGAGTCCAATAATGAAATGAGTCGCTCAAATCAACTACATAGACTCCTTTCTCCAATTTTCTGACGTTTTCAATAGCTTGCCTTGAAAAATCAGAAGGTAAATCAATGTTATGACAGAAATCCGCTTTTTGGCATTTTCTCAGCAAGAAACAGTCATTTTGTACCTGAAACACTGTAAGTGGTTTGGTGAGTCCAATAATGAAATGAGTCTCTCAAATCAACTACATAGACACCTTTCTCCAATTTTCTAACGTTTTCAATAGCGTGCCTTAAAAAATCAGAAGGTAAATCAATGTTAGGACAGAAATCCGCTTTTTGGCATTTTCTCAGCGAGAAACAGTCATTTTGTACCTGAAACACTGTAAGTGGTTTGGTGCGTCCAATAATGAAATGAGTCTCTCAAATCAACTACATAGACTCCTTTCTCCAATTTTCTGACGTTTTCAATAGCTTGCCTTAAGAAATCACAAGGTAAATCAATGTTATGACAGAAATCCGCTTTTTGGCAGTTTCTCAGCGAGAAACAGTCATTTTGTACCTGAAACACTGTAAGTGGTTTGGTGAGTCCAATAATGAAATGAGTCTCTCAAATCAACTACATAGACACCTTTCTCCAATTTTCTAACGTTTTCAATAGCTTGCCTTAAAAAATCAGAAGGTAAATCAATGTTATGACAGAAATCCGCTTTTTGGCAGTTTCTCAGCGAGAAACAGTCATTTTGTACCTGAAACACTGTAAGTGGTTTGGTGAGTCCAATAATGAAATGAGTCTCTCAAATCAACTACATAGACTCCTTTCTCCAATTTTCTGACGTTTTCAATAGCTTGCCTTAAAAAATCAGAAGGTAAAACAATGTTATTACAGAAATCCGCTTTTTGGCATTTTCTCAGCGAGAAACAGTCATTTTGTACCTGAAACACTGTAAGTGGTTTGGTGAGTCCAATAATGAAATGAGTCTCTCAAATCAACTACAGAGACACCTTTCTCCAATTTTCTAACGTTTTCAATAGCTTGCCTTAAAAAATCAGAAGGTAAATCAATGTTATGACAGAAATCCGCTTTTTGGCATTTTCTCAGCGAGAAACAGTCATTTTGTACCTGAAACACTGTAAGTGGTATGGTGAGTCCAATAATGAAACGAGTCTCTCAAATCAACTACATAGTCTCCTTTCTCCAATGTTCTGACATTTTCAATAGCTTGCCTTGAAAAATCAGAAGGTAAATCAATGTTATGACAGAAATCCGCTTTTTGGCATTTTCTCAGCGAGAAACAGTCATTTTGTACCTGAAACACTGTAAGTGGTTTGGTGAGTCCAATAATGAAATGAGTCCCTCAAATCAACTACATAGACACCTTTCTCCAATTTTCTGACGTTTTCAATAGCGTGCCTTAAAAAATCAGAAGGTAAATCAATGTTAGGACAGAAATCCGCTTTTTGGCATTTTCTCAGCGAGAAACAGTCATTTTGTACCTGAAACACTGTAAGTGGTTTGGTGCGTCCAATAATGAAATGAGTCTCTCAAATCAACTACATAGACTCCTTTCTCCAATTTTCTGACGTTTTCAATAGCTTGCCTTAAGAAATCACAAGGTAAATCAATGTTATGACAGAAATCCGCTTTTTGGCAGTTTCTCAGCGAGAAACAGTCATTTTGTACCTGAAACACTGTAAGTGGTTTGGTGAGTCCAATAATGAAATGAGTCTCTCAAATCAACTACATAGACTCCTTTCTCCAATTTTCTGACGTTTTCAATAGCTTGCCTTAAAAAATCAGAAGGTAAAACAATGTTATTACAGAAATCCGCTTTTTGGCATTTTCTCAGCGAGAAACAGTCATTTTGTACCTGAAACACTGTAAGTGGTTTGGTGAGTCCAATAATGAAATGAGTCTCTCAAATCAACTACATAGACACCTTTCTCCAATTTTCTAACGTTTTCAATAGCTTGCCTTAAAAAATCAGAAGGTAAATCAATGTTATGACAGAAATCCGCTTTTTGGCATTTTCTCAGCGAGAAACAGTCATTTTGTACCTGAAACGCTGTAAGTGGTATGGTGAGTCCAATAATGAAACGAGTTTCTCAAATCAACTACATAGTCTCCTTTCTCCAATGTTCTGACATTTTCAATAGCTTGCCTTGAAAAATCAGAAGGTAAATCAATGTTATGACAGAAATCCGCTTTTTGGCATTTTCTCAGCGAGAAACAGTCATTTTGTACCTGAAACACTGTAAGTGGTTTGGTGAGTCCAATAATGAAATGAGTCCCTCAAATCAACTACATAGACACCTTTCTCCAATTTTCTGACGTTTTCAATAGGTTGCCTTAAAAATTCAGAAGGTAAAACAATGTTATTACAGAAATCCGCTTTTTGGCATTTTCTAGGCGAGAAACAGTCATTTTGTACCTGAAACACTGTAAGTAAGTGGTTTGGTGAGTCCAATAATGAAATGAGTCGCTCAAATCAACTACATAGACTCCTTTATCCAATTTTCTGACGTTTTCAATAGCTTGCCTTGAAAAATCAGAAGGTAAATCAATGTTATGACAGAAATCCGCTTTTTGGCATTTTCTCAGCGAGAAACAGTCATTTTGTACCTGAAACACTGTAAGTGGTTTGGTGAGTCCAATAATGAAATGAGTCTCTCAAATCAACTACATAGACTCCTTTCTCCAATTTTCTGACGTTTTCAATAGCTTGCCTTAAAAAATCAGAAGGTAAAACAATGTTATTACAGAAATCCGCTTTTTGGCATTTTCTCAGCGAGAAACAGTCATTTTGTACCTGAAACACTGTAAGTGGTTTGGTGAGTCCAATAATGAAATGAGTCTCTCAAATCAACTACATAGACTCCTTTATCCGATTTTCTGACGTTTTCAATAGCTTGCCTTGAAAAATCAGAAGGTAAATCAATGTTATGACAGAAATCCGCTTTTTGGCATTTTCTCAGCGAGAAACAGTCATTTTGTACCTGAAACACTGTAAGTGGTATGGTGAGTCCAATAATGAAACGAGTTTCTCAAATCAACTACATAGTCTCCTTTCTCCAATGTTCTGACATTTTCAATAGCTTGCCTTGAAAAATCAGAAGGTAAATCAATGTTATGACAGAAATCCGCTTTTTGGCATTTTCTCAGCGAGAAACAGTCATTTTGTACCTGAAACACTGTAAGTGGTTTGGTGAGTCCAATAATGAAATGAGTCCCTCAAATCAACTACATAGACACCTTTCTCCAATTTTCTGACGTTTTCAATAGGTTGCCTTAAAAATTCAGAAGGTAAAACAATGTTATTACAGAAATCCGCTTTTTGGCATTTTCTAGGCGAGAAACAGTCATTTTGTACCTGAAACACTGTAAGTAAGTGGTTTGGTGAGTCCAATAATGAAATGAGTCGCTCAAATCAACTACATAGACTCCTTTATCCAATTTTCTGACGTTTTCAATAGCTTGCCTTGAAAAATCAGAAGGTAAATCAATGTTATGACAGAAATCCGCTTTTTGGCATTTTCTCAGCGAGAAACAGTCATTTTGTACCTGAAACACTGTAAGTGGTTTGGTGAGTCCAATAATGAAATGAGTCTCTCAAATCAACTACATAGACACCTTTCTCCAATTTTCTAACATTTTCAATAGCTTGCCTTGAAAAATCAGAAGGTAAATCAATGTTATGACAGAAATCCGCTTTTTGGCATTTTCTCAGCGAGAAACAGTCATTTTGTACCTGAAACACTGTAAGTGGTTTGGTGAGTCCAATAATGAAATGAATCTCTCAAATCAACTACATAGACTAGTTTTTCCAATTTTCTAACGTTTTCAATAGCTTGCCTTGAAAAATCAGAAGGTAAATCAATGTTATGACAGAAATCCGCTTTTTGGCATTTTCTCAGCGAGAAACAGTCATTTTGTACCTGAAACACTGTAAGTGGTTTGGTGAGTCCAATAATGAAATGAGTCTCTCAAATCAACTACATAGACACCTTTCTCCAATTTTCTAACATTTTCAATAGCTTGCCTTGAAAAATCAGAAGGTAAATCAATGTTATGACAGAAATCCGCTTTTTGGCATTTTCTCAGCGAGAAACAGTCATTTTGTACCTGAAACACTGTAAGTGCTTTGGTGAGTCCAATAATGAAATGAATCTCTCAAATCAACTACATAGACACCTTTCTCCAATTTTCTGACGTTTTCAATAGCTTGCCTTGAAAAATCAGAAGGTAAATCAATGTTATGACAGAAATCCGCTTTTTGGCATTTTCTCAGCGAGAAACAGTCATTTTGTACCTGAAACACTGTAAATGGTTTGGTGAGTCCAATAATGAAATGTGTCGCTCAAATCAACTACATAGACACCTTTCTCCAATTTTCTAACGTTTTCAATAGCTTGCCTTAAAAAATCAGAAGGTAAATCAATGTTATGACAGAAATCCGCTTTTTGGGAGTTTCTCAGCGAGAAACAGTCATTTTGTACCTGAAACACTGTAAGTGGTTTGGTGAGTCCAATAATGAAATGAGTCTCTCAAATCAACTACATAGACTCCTTTCTCCAATTTTCTGACGTTTTCAATAGCTTGCCTTAAAAAATCAGAAGGTAAATCAATGTTATGACAGAAATCCGCTTTTTGGCAGTTTCTCAGCGAGAAACAGTCATTTTGTACCTGAAACACTGTAAGTGGTTTGGTGAGTCCAATAATGAAATGAGTCGCTCAAATCAACTACATAGACTCCTTTCTCCAATTTTCTGACGTTTTCAATAGCTTGCCTTGAAAAATCAGAAGGTAAATCAATGTTATGACAGAAATCCGCTTTTTGGCATTTTCTCAGCTAGAAACAGTCATTTTGTACCTGAAACACTGTAAGTGGTTTGGTGAGTCCAATAATGAAATGAGTCTCTCAAATCAACTACATAGACACCTTTCTCCAATTTTCTAACGTTTTCAATAGCGTGCCTTAAAAAATCAGAAGGTAAATCAATGTTAGGACAGAAATCCGCTTTTTGGCATTTTCTCAGCGAGAAACAGTCATTTTGTACCTGAAACACTGTAAGTGGTTTGGTGCGTCCAATAATGAAATGAGTCTCTCAAATCAACTACATAGACTCCTTTCTCCAATTTTCTGACGTTTTCAATAGCTTGCCTTAAGAAATCACAAGGTAAATCAATGTTATGACAGAGATCCGCTTTTTGGCAGTTTCTCAGCGAGAAACAGTCATTTTGTACCTGAAACACTGTAAGTGGTTTGGTGAGTCCAATAATGAAATGAGTCTCTCAAATCAACTACATAGACTCCTTTCTCCAATTTTCTAACGTTTTCAATAGCTTGCCTTAAAAAATCAGAAGGTAAATCAATGTTATGACAGAAATCCGCTTTTTGGCATTTTCTCAGCGAGAAACAGTCATTTTGTACCTGAAACACTGTAAGTGGTTTGGTGAGTCCAATAATGGAACGAGTCTCTCAAATCAACTACATAGACTCCTTTCTCCAATTTTCTGACGTTTTCAATAGCTTGCCTTGAAAAATCAGAAGGTAAACCAATGTTATGACAGAAATCCGCTTTTTGGCATTTTCTCAGCGAGAAACAGTCATTTTGTACCTGAAACACTGTAAGTGGTTTGGTGCGTCAAATAATGAAATGAGTCTCTCAAATCAACTACATAGACTCCTTTCTCCAATTTTTTGACGTTTTCAATAGCTTGCCTTAAGAAATCACAAGGTAAATCAATGTTATGACAGAAATCCGCTTTTTGGCAGTTTCTCAGCGAGAAACAGTCATTTTGTACCTGAAACACTGTAAGTGGTTTGGTGAGTCCAATAATGAAATGAGTCTCTCAAATCAACTACATAGACTCCTTTCTCCAATTTTCTAACGTTTTCAATAGCTTGCCTTAAAAAATCAGAAGGTAAATCAATGTTATGACAGAAATCCGCTTTTTGGCATTTTCTCAGCGAGAAACAGTCATTTTGTACCTGAAACACTGTAAGTGGTTTGGTGAGTCCAATAATGGAACGAGTCTCTCAAATCAACTACATAGACTCCTTTCTCCAATTTTCTGACGTTTTCAATAGCTTGCCTTGAAAAATCAGAAGGTAAATCAATGTTATGACAGAAATCCGCTTTTTGGCATTTTCTCAGCGAGAAACAGTCATTTTGTACCTGAAACACTGTAAGTGGTTTGGTGCGTCCAATAATGAAATGAGTCTCTCAAATCAACTACATAGACTCCTTTCTCCAATTTTCTGACGTTTTCAATAGCTTGCCTTGAAAAATCAGAAGGTAAATCAATGTTATGACAGAAATCCGCTTTTTGGCATTTTCTCAGCGAGAAACAGTCATTTTGTACCTGAAACACTGTAAGTGGTTTGGTGCGTCCAATAATGAAATGAGTCTCTCAAATCAACTACATAGACTCATTTCTCCAATTTTCTGTCGTTTTCAATAGCTTGCCTTAAGAAATCACAAGGTAAATCAATGTTATGACAGAAATCCGCTTTTTGGCAGTTTCTCAGCGAGAAACAGTCATTTTGTACCTGAAACACTGTAAGTGGTTTGGTGAGTCCAATAATGAAATGAGTCTCTCAAATCAACTACATAGACACCTTTCTCCAATTTTCTAACGTTTTCAATAGCTTGCCTTAAAAAATCAGAAGGTAAATCAATGTTATGACAGAAATCCGCTTTTTGGCATTTTCTCAGCGAAAAACAGTCATTTTGTACCTGAAACACTGTAAGTGGTTTGGTGAGTCCAATAATGAAATGAGTCTCTCAAATCAACTACATAGACTCCTTTCTCCAATTTTCTGACGTTTTCAATAGCTTGCCTTGAAAAATCAGAAGGTAAATCAATGTTATGACAGAAATCCGCTTTTTGGCATTTTCTCAGCGAGAAACAGTCATTTTGTACCTGAAACACTGTAAGTGGTTTGGTGAGTCCAATAATGAAATGAGTGTCTCAAATCAACTACATAGACACCTTTCTCCAATTTTCTAACATTTTCAATAGCTTGCCTTGAAAAATCAGAAGGTAAATCAATGTTATGACAGAAATCCGCTTTTTGGCATTTTCTCAGCGAAAAACAGTCATTTTGTACCTGAAACACTGTAAGTGGTTTGGTGAGTCCAATAATGAAATGAATCTCTCAAATCAACTACATAGACTAGTTTTTCCAATTTTCTAACGTTTTCAATAGCTTGCCTTGAAAAATCAGAAGGTAAATCACTGTTATGACAGAAATCCGCTTTTTGGCATTTTCTCAGCGAGAAACAGTCATTTTGTACCTGAAACACTGTAAATGGTTTGGTGAGTCCAATAATGAAATGAGTCGCTCAAATCAACTACATAGACACCTTTCTCCAATTTTCTAACGTTTTCAAAAGCTTGCCTTAAAAAATCAGAAGGTAAATCAATGTTATGACAGAAATCCGCTTTTTGGCAGTTTCTCAGCGAGAAACAGTCATTTTGTACCTGAAACACTGTAAGTGGTTTGGTGAGTCCAATAATGAAATGAGTCTCTCAAATCAACTACATAGACTCCTTTCTCCAATTTTCTGACGTTTTCAATAGCTTGCCTTGAAAAATCAGAAGGTAAATCAATGTTATTACAGAAATCCGCTTTTTGGCATTTTCTCAGCGAGAAACAGTCATTTTGTACCTGAAACACTGTAAGTGGTTTGGTGAGTCCAATAATGAAATGAGTCTCTCAAATCAACTACATGGACTCCTTTCTCCAATTTTCTGACGTTTTCCATAGCTTGCCTTAAAAAATCAGAAGGTAAATCAATGTTATGACAGAAATCCGCTTTTTGGCAGTTTCTCAGCGAGAAACAGTCATTTTGTACCTGAAACACTGTAAGTGGTTTGGTGAGTCGAATAATGAAATGAGTCTCTCAAATCAACTACATAGACTCCTTTCTCCAATTTTCTGACGTTTTCAATAGCTTGCCTTGAAAAATCAGAAGGTAAATCAATGTTATGACAGAAATCCGCTTTTTGGCATTTTCTCAGCGAGAAACAGTCATTTTGTACCTGAAACACTGTAAGTGGTTTGGTGAGTCCAATAATGAAATGAGTCGCTCAAATCAACTACATAGACTCCTTTCTCCAATTTTCTGACGTTTTCAATAGCTTGCCTTAAAAAATCAGAAGGTAGGATTCTTAATAGGACTAGCTGTTAATATCCCTAAAATATATCAACACGATAACTCCTATCGGACATGACTGTTGGGTGGAGTTTGGACAGGATCGCGGGGCACCACCAAATCTACACGTCATCAGTTGTGTGCCTTGTCTTCATCAGGTGTTTCGGCCTCTTAACACAATACACCCTCTTCCAAGGTTGGCCTGCCACAGGCTGATCAGACCTGGGTGTGTGTCATATGGTGGCACCCCGTGGTCATCAAACAGCCCATGTTGCATCCCTCCGTTTCAGCCACAGCCAGTGACTGCTCCGTTCGGCTGCTTTGGCAAGTTATTTTATTGCCTTCCGCTGGGCCTGTCCTCTGATCCCAACTTCCTTCAGGAGCCGTGTGGTGGACCTGGCTACAAAGCCTCGGCAGCCAACCTCCACTGGCCACACCTTTACGTTCCATCCCCGCGCCTCAGCATCAGCTGCTCGGTTAGCATAACGCAGCCTTTTTCTTTCGAATGCTTCGTCGATGTTATCCTCCCACGGGACAGTCAGCTCCACAATGAAGACACGCCGGCAGGACTTGGACCAGAGGACCAAATCTGGGCGCAGGTTGGTTGCTGCGATTTCTGGCGGGAAAGTGAGCCTCTGGCTGAGGTCTACCCGCATTTCCCAATCCCGGGCTGTGTCCAGTGGGCCTTAGTTTGGAGGTGATGGCTTGGTTCTCCGTTTCTCCCCTTGTCGGACGAATGTTGTCTTCCGTGGGAGGGTGGTCTGGGTTTTGAAAGGCATGGCGTTGATGGTGACCCTCTTGTCCTCAAGTTCGGCAGCCAAGCCCTTCAACACTTGGTTATGGCGCCAGGTGTATCTTCCTTGAGTCAGGCTGGTCTTGCAACCCACCAGGATGTGTTTGAGGGTTGCTGGGGCTGCACACTGCAGGCAGGCTGGGTCCTCTCCATACCAGAGATGTAGGTTGGTTGGAGAGGGCAGGACATCATAAGTGGCTCTGATGATGAAGCTGAGCCTATTAGCCTCCATGCTCCACATCTCATTCCACGTGATTTTCCTCCTCTCCACACCCTCCCACCTCATCCAGCGTCCTTGCTGGGCTTGGGAGACTGCCTTGGCACACCTGGCTGCCTCCTCCTGGTTGCGCACCTCCTCAACCACCATGTGTCGCCGTTCAGACGGAGTAGCCTTTTGCCAAGCGGGTGTTGTTGCTTCCAGGCCAAGACCCCCTCTGCCATGTTGGACTCGTCCCACTATATCCCGGTGTCTGAGGGTGGTCTTTGCCACTGCTACTGCTGCAGATGGTTTCCATTTCCTCCCTGTTGCCAGGTTTGGAGCCGCATCTCTGACGCATGGGTCCCGGGATTCTGTAAGAGTCATTTCCACCCTTGTTTTGGCACATTTGTACTCCTCCACCAGGCTTGAGATTGGAAGGGAGAGCGCTCCATTACCATACAGGCCTATGCTGGAAAGGCATCTCGGCAGTCCAAGCCACTTCCTCACTTGGGCATTCACCAGTCTCTCAAGCCGATTGACATGAGATAAGGTGACCTCATAGATGGAAATTGGCCACATGAGGCGAGGTAGCAGCCCAAACTTAAAGCACCATAGCTTCAATTTTCCAGGGAGAGCAGTGTTGTTAATCTGCTTGAGGCCGCTGATTGTATCCTGCCTGAGTTGTTCCACCTGCTCAGAGTCTTTAAGTTCTGCGCTATACCATCGGCCAAGGCTTTTGATAGGCTTCTCCAGAACTTGTTGGGATTGGCTGGTCGTCCACATAGAACCTTGCATTGGTGAGCTTACCTTTGACAATGGAGATGCTCCATTCGTGCCCATTTGATGTTTCCCCGGAGTTTCTCCAGCAGACGTTTGGTACATGCGACCGTTGTTGTTATTGTCGTCATGTCGTCCATGTACGCCCTGATTGGGGGAAGACGGAGCCCGCTCTCAATCGTTCGCCTCCAACCACCCATCGTGATGCACGAATAAGTAGCTCCATTGCCATTGTAAACACCAGTGGCGAGATGGTGCAGCCCGCCATAAGGCCTATCTCAAGGTGCTGCCAGGCAGTTGTACTATCCTGTGCTGTAACACAGAATTGGAGATCCTGGAAGTAGGCTTTGACTAGACTTGTGATGCCCTCTGGCACTTGAAAGAAGTTGAACGCTGTCCACAAGATCTCATGAGGCACTGACCCGAAGGCATTGGCAAGATCTAAAAACACCACATGCAGGTCTTTTTTCTCCTTCTTGGCCGTCTGTACTTGGTGCCAGATGACATTTGTGTGTTCCAAGCAACCTGAGAACCCAATTATCCCTGCCTTTTGCACTGAGGTGTCAACAAAGTTGTTCGCCAGCAGGAATGCTGAGAGCCTACGGGCCACGACACTGAAGAAAATCTTTCCTTCCACATTGAGAAGGCTGATCTGGCGAAACTGCTCGATGGTTGAGGAATTCTTCTCTTTGGGAATCAGGATCCCTCCTGCCCGTCGCCATGCCTTTGGTATCATTCCTTTTTCCCATGCCACTTTCATAAGCTTCCAGAGGTATTTCAAGACGCCTGGCGTGTTCTTATACACCCTGTATGGAATGCCCGTTGGGCCCCGGGGCTGAAGCTGTTCTTGCCCGTTTTACTGTGCTCTCAACTTCGCTCCATGTGGGGGGCCTTGTTTCCATCTGGTGCTCAGGTGGTTGGATGGGTGGCATATCCTCCGGAATGCTGGCTGGCACATGCCTCTGTTTGTCGGAGTAGGTCTTCCGAAGATGTTCTTCCAGTTCTCTTATGGGTACTTTGAGGGTCCCAGATTTCTCCCTGACAAAGAGGTCCTTAACAAATTTATAGGGATCTCTGTAGAAGGCAGTCCTCGTTCGCTCTCTCTTCTTATGTTGCCTTCTCAGGCATTCTGCTCTTCGCAGTGCTGCCAGACGCTGCTTGATGTCGCCCTGTAGTGCCCCAAGGCCTTTCTTTTCCACTTCCGTGGCCTTCTTCCATTGTTTCCTCAGGCACCTCCTTTCTTTCACGAGTCTCTGAATCTCTTGTTGTCTCCTGGACTTGAGATGAGCAGATGGTTCCTTCTGTGTCTGCAAGTTCTCACGTTTCACACCAAATCTCTCTGCTCCATAGCTATAAATGGTCTCTCCGATCTTGTCCAGTTTTTTCTCCACACCCCCTTTCAGACCTTCTAAAAGGTGGACGAGGTCTGTGTCTGTGGTTTCCCACTCCTTTTTCTGACAGGATTTAGGCCACAAGATTTGAGGTTTTCGTCCAGTCAGCCTCCGCTCTACTGCTGTCTGTGGCTGAATGGGCTCTGGGCTGATGTTCATAAATGGATCTGTGCTTGATTGAGCTTCGTCTGGGGTTCTGATACCCTGTGGACTGTGGTGAATATCCTGCCACTGGGCTTCACTCGACTGATTTGCCCTACCTCTAAGGAAGTAATGGTCAATGCGAGGCCCCTTGCTAAGCTCTCTCAGATACTTGAAACAATGTTATTACAGAAATCCGCTTTTTGGCAGTTTCTCAGCGAGAAACAGTCATTTTGAACCTGAAACACTGTAAGTGGTTTGGTGAGTCCAATAATGAAATGAGTCTCTCAAATCAACTACATAGACTCCTTTCTCCAATTTTCTAACGTTTTCAATAGCTTGCCTTAAAAAATCAGAAGGTAAAACAATGTTATTACAGAAATCCGCTTTTTGGCATTTTCTCAGCGAGAAACGGTCATTTTGTACCTGAAACACTGTAAGTGGTTTGGTGAGTCCAATAATGAAATGAGTCGCTCAAATCAACTACATAGACTCCTTTCTCCAATTTTCTGACGTTTTCAATAGCTTGCCTTAAAAAATCAGAAGGTAAATCAATGTTATGACAGAAATCCGCTTTTTGGCATTTTCTCAGCGAGAAACAGTAATTTTGTACCTGAAACACTGTAAGTGGTTTGGTGAGTCCAATAATGAAATGAGTCCCTCAAATCAACTACATAGACTCCTTTCTCCAATTTTCTGACGTTTTCAATAGCTTGCCTTAAAAAATCAGAAGGTAAAACAATGTTATTACAGAAATCCGCTTTTTGGCATTTTCTCAGCGAGAAACGGTCATTTTGTACCTGAAACACTGTAAGTGGTTTGGTGAGTCCAATAATGAAATGAGTCTCTCAAATTACCTACATAGACTCCTTTCTCCAATTTTCTGACGTTTTCAATAGCTTGCCTTGAAAAATCAGAAGGTAAATCAATGTTATGACAGAAATCCGCTTTTTGGCATTTTCTCAGCGAGAAACGGTCATTTTGTACCTGAAACACTGTAAGTGGTTTGGTGAGTCCAATAATGAAATGAGTCTCTCAAATCAACTACATAGACTCCTTTCTCCAATTTTCCAACGTTTTCAATAGCTTGCCTTAAAAAATCAGAAGGTAAAACAATGTTATTACAGAAATCCGCTTTTTGGCATTTTCTCAGCGAGAAACGGTCATTTTGTACCTGAAACACTGTAAGTGGTTTGGTGAGTCCAATAATGAAATGAGTCTCTCAAATCAACTACATACACTCCTTTCTCCAAGTTTCTGACGTTTTCAATAGCTTGCCTTAAAAAAATCAGAAGGTAAATCAATGTTATGACAGAAATCCGCTTTTTGGCATTTTCTCAGCGAGGAACAGTCATTTTGTACCTGAAACACTGTAAGTGGTTTGGTGAGTCCAATAATGAAATTAGTCTCTCAAATCAACTACATAGACTCCTTTCTCCAATTTTCCAACGTTTTCAATAGCTTGCCTTAAAAAATCAGAAGGTAAAACAATGTTATTACACAAATCCGCTTTTTGGCATTTTCAAAGCGAGAAACGGTCATTTTGTACCTGAAACACTGTAAGTGGTTTGGTGAGTCCAATAATGAAATGAGTCCCTCAAATCAACTACATAGACTCCTTTCTCCAATTTTCTGACGTTTTCAATAGCTCGCCTTAAAAAATCAGAAGGTAAAACAATGTTATGACAGAAATCCGCTTTTTGGCATTTTCTCAGCGAGAAACAGTCATTTTGTACCTGAAACACTGTAAGTGGTTGGGTGAGTCCAATAATGAAATGAGTCTCTCAAATCAACTACATAGACTCCTTTCTCCAATTTTCTGACGTTTTCAATAGCTTGCCTTGAAAAATCAGAAGGTAAATCAATGTTATGACAGAAATCCGCTTTTTGGCAGTTTCTCAGCGAGAAACAGTCATTTTGTACCTGAAACACTGTAAGTGTTTTGGTGAGTCCAATAATGAAATGAGTCCCTCAAATCAACTACATAGACTCCTTTCTCCAATTTTCCAACGTTTTCAATAGCTTGCCTTAAAAAATCAGAAGGTAAAACAATGTTATTACAGAAATCCGCTTTTTGGCATTTTCTCAGCGAGAAACGGTCATTTTGTACCTGAAACACTGTAAGTGGTTTGGTGAGTCCAATAATGAAATGAGTCTCTCAAATCAACTACATACACTCCTTTCTCCAAGTTTCTGACGTTTTCAATAGCTTGCCTTAAAAAAATCAGAAGGTAAATCAATGTTATGACAGAAATCCGCTTTTTGGCATTTTCTCAGCGAGGAACAGTCATTTTGTACCTGAAACACTGTAAGTGGTTTGGTGAGTCCAATAATGAAATTAGTCTCTCAAATCAACTACATAGACTCCTTTCTCCAATTTTCCAACGTTTTCAATAGCTTGCCTTAAAAAATCAGAAGGTAAAACAATGTTATTACACAAATCCGCTTTTTGGCATTTTCAAAGCGAGAAACGGTCATTTTGTACCTGAAACACTGTAAGTGGTTTGGTGAGTCCAATAATGAAATGAGTCCCTCAAATCAACTACATAGACTCCTTTCTCCAATTTTCTGACGTTTTCAATAGCTCGCCTTAAAAAATCAGAAGGTAAAACAATGTTATGACAGAAATCCGCTTTTTGGCATTTTCTCAGCGAGAAACAGTCATTTTGTACCTGAAACACTGTAAGTGGTTTGGTGAGTCCAATAATGAAATGAGTCGCTCAAATCAACTACATAGACTCCTTTCTCCAATTTTCTGACGTTTTCAATAGCTTGCCTTGAAAAATCAGAAGGTAAATCAATGTTATGACAGAAATCCGCTTTTTGGCATTTTCTCAGCAAGAAACAGTCATTTTGTACCTGAAACACTGTAAGTGGTTTGGTGAGTCCAATAATGAAATGAGTCTCTCAAATCAACTACATAGACACCTTTCTCCAATTTTCTAACGTTTTCAATAGCGTGCCTTAAAAAATCAGAAGGTAAATCAATGTTAGGACAGAAATCCGCTTTTTGGCATTTTCTCAGCGAGAAACAGTCATTTTGTACCTGAAACACTGTAAGTGGTTTGGTGCGTCCAATAATGAAATGAGTCTCTCAAATCAACTACATAGACTCCTTTCTCCAATTTTCTGACGTTTTCAATAGCTTGCCTTAAGAAATCACAAGGTAAATCAATGTTATGACAGAAATCCGCTTTTTGGCAGTTTCTCAGCGAGAAACAGTCATTTTGTACCTGAAACACTGTAAGTGGTTTGGTGAGTCCAATAATGAAATGAGTCTCTCAAATCAACTACATAGACTCCTTTCTCCAATTTTCTAACGTTTTCAATAGCTTGCCTTAAAAAATCAGAAGGTAAATCAATGTTATGACAGAAATCCGCTTTTTGGCATTTTCTCAGCGAGAAACAGTCATTTTGTACCTGAAACACTGTAAGTGGTTTGGTGAGTCCAATAATGGAACGAGTCTCTCAAATCAACTACATAGACTCCTTTCTCCAATTTTCTGACGTTTTCAATAGCTTGCCTTGAAAAATCAGAAGGTAAACCAATGTTATGACAGAAATCCGCTTTTTGGCATTTTCTCAGCGAGAAACAGTCATTCTGTACCTGAAACACTGTAAGTGGTTTGGTGCGTCCAATAATGAAATGAGTCTCTCAAATCAACTACATAGACTCCTTTCTCCAATTTTTTGACGTTTTCAATAGATTGCCTTAAGAAATCACAAGGTAAATCAATGTTATGACAGAAATCCGCTTTTTGGCAGTTTCTCAGCGAGAAACAGTCATTTTGTACCTGAAACACTGTAAGTGGTTTGGTGAGTCCAATAATGAAATGAGTCTCTCAAATCAACTACATAGACTCCTTTCTCCAATTTTCTAACGTTTTCAATAGCTTGCCTTAAAAAATCAGAAGGTAAATCAATGTTATGACAGAAATCCGCTTTTTGGCATTTTCTCAGCGAGAAACAGTCATTTTGTACCTGAAACACTGTAAGTGGTTTGGTGAGTCCAATAATGGAACGAGTCTCTCAAATCAACTACATAGACTCCTTTCTCCAATTTTCTGACGTTTTCAATAGCTTGCCTTGAAAAATCAGAAGGTAAATCAATGTTATGACAGAAATCCGCTTTTTGGCATTTTCTCAGCGAGAAACAGTCATTTTGTACCTGAAACACTGTAAGTGGTTTGGTGCGTCCAATAATGAAATGAGTCTCTCAAATCAACTACATAGACTCCTTTCTCCAATTTTCTGACGTTTTCAATAGCTTGCCTTGAAAAATCAGAAGGTAAATCAATGTTATGACAGAAATCCGCTTTTTGGCATTTTCTCAGCGAGAAACAGTCATTTTGTACCTGAAACACTGTAAGTGGTTTGGTGCGTCCAATAATGAAATGAGTCTCTCAAATCAACTACATAGACTCATTTCTCCAATTTTCTGTCGTTTTCAATAGCTTGCCTTAAGAAATCACAAGGTAAATCAATGTTATGACAGAAATCCGCTTTTTGGCAGTTTCTCAGCGAGAAACAGTCATTTTGTACCTGAAACACTGTAAGTGGTTTGGTGAGTCCAATAATGAAATGAGTCTCTCAAATCAACTACATAGACACCTTTCTCCAATTTTCTAACGTTTTCAATAGCTTGCCTTAAAAAATCAGAAGGTAAATCAATGTTATGACAGAAATCCGCTTTTTGGCATTTTCTCAGCGAAAAACAGTCATTTTGTACCTGAAACACTGTAAGTGGTTTGGTGAGTCCAATAATGAAATGAGTCTCTCAAATCAACTACATAGACTCCTTTCTCCAATTTTCTGACGTTTTCAATAGCTTGCCTTGAAAAATCAGAAGGTAAATCAATGTTATGACAGAAATCCGCTTTTTGGCATTTTCTCAGCGAGAAACAGTCATTTTGTACCTGAAACACTGTAAGTGGTTTGGTGAGTCCAATAATGAAATGAGTGTCTCAAATCAACTACATAGACACCTTTCTCCAATTTTCTAACATTTTCAATAGCTTGCCTTGAAAAATCAGAAGGTAAATCAATGTTATGACAGAAATCCGCTTTTTGGCATTTTCTCAGCGAGTAACAGTCATTTTGTACCTGAAACACTGTAAGTGGTTTGGTGCGTCCAATAATGAAATGAGTCTCTCAAATCAACTACATAGACTCCTTTCTCCAATTTTCTGACGTTTTCAATAGCTTGCCTTGAAAAATCAGAAGGTAAATCAATGTTATGACAGAAATCCGCTTTTTGGCATTTTCTCAGCGAGAAACAGTCATTTTGTACCTGAAACACTGTAAGTGGTTTGGTGCGTCCAATAATGAAATGAGTCTCTCAAATCAACTACATAGACTCATTTCTCCAATTTTCTGTCGTTTTCAATAGCTTGCCTTAAGAAATCACAAGGTAAATCAATGTTATGACAGAAATCCGCTTTTTGGCAGTTTCTCAGCGAGAAACAGTCATTTTGTACCTGAAACACTGTAAGTGGTTTGGTGAGTCCAATAATGAAATGAGTCTCTCAAATCAACTACATAGACACCTTTCTCCAATTTTCTAACGTTTTCAATAGCTTGCCTTAAAAAATCAGAAGGTAAATCAATGTTATGACAGAAATCCGCTTTTTGGCATTTTCTCAGCGAAAAACAGTCATTTTGTACCTGAAACACTGTAAGTGGTTTGGTGAGTCCAATAATGAAATGAGTCTCTCAAATCAACTACATAGACTCCTTTCTCCAATTTTCTGACGTTTTCAATAGCTTGCCTTGAAAAATCAGAAGGTAAATCAATGTTATGACAGAAATCCGCTTTTTGGCATTTTCTCAGCGAGAAACAGTCATTTTGTACCTGAAACACTGTAAGTGGTTTGGTGAGTCCAATAATGAAATGAGTGTCTCAAATCAACTACATAGACACCTTTCTCCAATTTTCTAACATTTTCAATAGCTTGCCTTGAAAAATCAGAAGGTAAATCAATGTTATGACAGAAATCCGCTTTTTGGCATTTTCTCAGCGAAAAACAGTCATTTTGTACCTGAAACACTGTAAGTGGTTTGGTGAGTCCAATAATGAAATGAATCTCTCAAATCAACTACATAGACTAGTTTTTCCAATTTTCTAACGTTTTCAATAGCTTGCCTTGAAAAATCAGAAGGTAAATCACTGTTATGACAGAAATCCGCTTTTTGGCATTTTCTCAGCGAGAAACAGTCATTTTGTACCTGAAACACTGTAAATGGTTTGGTGAGTCCAATAATGAAATGAGTCGCTCAAATCAACTACATAGACACCTTTCTCCAATTTTCTAACGTTTTCAAAAGCTTGCCTTAAAAAATCAGAAGGTAAATCAATGTTATGACAGAAATCCGCTTTTTGGCAGTTTCTCAGCGAGAAACAGTCATTTTGTACCTGAAACACTGTAAGTGGTTTGGTGAGTCCAATAATGAAATGAGTCTCTCAAATCAACTACATAGACTCCTTTCTCCAATTTTCTGACGTTTTCAATAGCTTGCCTTGAAAAATCAGAAGGTAAATCAATGTTATTACAGAAATCCGCTTTTTGGCATTTTCTCAGCGAGAAACAGTCATTTTGTACCTGAAACACTGTAAGTGGTTTGGTGAGTCCAATAATGAAATGAGTCTCTCAAATCAACTACATGGACTCCTTTCTCCAATTTTCTGACGTTTTCCATAGCTTGCCTTAAAAAATCAGAAGGTAAATCAATGTTATGACAGAAATCCGCTTTTTGGCAGTTTCTCAGCGAGTAACAGTCATTTTGTACCTGAAACACTGTAAGTGGTTTGGTGAGTCGAATAATGAAATGAGTCTCTCAAATCAACTACATAGACTCCTTTCTCCAATTTTCTGACGTTTTCAATAGCTTGCCTTGAAAAATCAGAAGGTAAATCAATGTTATGACAGAAATCCGCTTTTTGGCATTTTCTCAGCGAGAAACAGTCATTTTGTACCTGAAACACTGTAAGTGGTTTGGTGAGTCCAATAATGAAATGAGTCGCTCAAATCAACTACATAGACTCCTTTCTCCAATTTTCTGACGTTTTCAATAGCTTGCCTTGAAAAATCAGAAGGTAAATCAATGTTATGACAGAAATCCGCTTTTTGGCATTTTCTCAGCGAGAAACAGTCATTTTGTACCTGAAACACTGTAAGTGGTTTGGTGCGTCCAATAATGAAATGAGTCTCTCAAATCAACTACATAGACTCATTTCTCCAATTTTCTGTCGTTTTCAATAGCTTGCCTTAAGAAATCACAAGGTAAATCAATGTTATGACAGAAATCCGCTTTTTGGCAGTTTCTCAGCGAGAAACAGTCATTTTGTACCTGAAACACTGTAAGTGGTTTGGTGAGTCCAATAATGAAATGAGTCTCTCAAATCAACTACATAGACACCTTTCTCCAATTTTCTAACGTTTTCAATAGCTTGCCTTAAAAAATCAGAAGGTAAATCAATGTTATGACAGAAATCCGCTTTTTGGCATTTTCTCAGCGAAAAACAGTCATTTTGTACCTGAAACACTGTAAGTGGTTTGGTGAGTCCAATAATGAAATGAGTCTCTCAAATCAACTACATAGACTCCTTTCTCCAATTTTCTGACGTTTTCAATAGCTTGCCTTGAAAAATCAGAAGGTAAATCAATGTTATGACAGAAATCCGCTTTTTGGCATTTTCTCAGCGAGAAACAGTCATTTTGTACCTGAAACACTGTAAGTGGTTTGGTGAGTCCAATAATGAAATGAGTGTCTCAAATCAACTACATAGACACCTTTCTCCAATTTTCTAACATTTTCAATAGCTTGCCTTGAAAAATCAGAAGGTAAATCAATGTTATGACAGAAATCCGCTTTTTGGCATTTTCTCAGCGAAAAACAGTCATTTTGTACCTGAAACACTGTAAGTGGTTTGGTGAGTCCAATAATGAAATGAATCTCTCAAATCAACTACATAGACTAGTTTTTCCAATTTTCTAACGTTTTCAATAGCTTGCCTTGAAAAATCAGAAGGTAAATCACTGTTATGACAGAAATCCGCTTTTTGGCATTTTCTCAGCGAGAAACAGTCATTTTGTACCTGAAACACTGTAAATGGTTTGGTGAGTCCAATAATGAAATGAGTCGCTCAAATCAACTACATAGACACCTTTCTCCAATTTTCTAACGTTTTCAAAAGCTTGCCTTAAAAAATCAGAAGGTAAATCAATGTTATGACAGAAATCCGCTTTTTGGCAGTTTCTCAGCGAGAAACAGTCATTTTGTACCTGAAACACTGTAAGTGGTTTGGTGAGTCCAATAATGAAATGAGTCTCTCAAATCAACTACATAGACTCCTTTCTCCAATTTTCTGACGTTTTCAATAGCTTGCCTTGAAAAATCAGAAGGTAAATCAATGTTATTACAGAAATCCGCTTTTTGGCATTTTCTCAGCGAGAAACAGTCATTTTGTACCTGAAACACTGTAAGTGGTTTGGTGAGTCCAATAATGAAATGAGTCTCTCAAATCAACTACATGGACTCCTTTCTCCAATTTTCTGACGTTTTCCATAGCTTGCCTTAAAAAATCAGAAGGTAAATCAATGTTATGACAGAAATCCGCTTTTTGGCAGTTTCTCAGCGAGTAACAGTCATTTTGTACCTGAAACACTGTAAGTGGTTTGGTGAGTCGAATAATGAAATGAGTCTCTCAAATCAACTACATAGACTCCTTTCTCCAATTTTCTGACGTTTTCAATAGCTTGCCTTGAAAAATCAGAAGGTAAATCAATGTTATGACAGAAATCCGCTTTTTGGCATTTTCTCAGCGAGAAACAGTCATTTTGTACCTGAAACACTGTAAGTGGTTTGGTGAGTCCAATAATGAAATGAGTCGCTCAAATCAACTACATAGACTCCTTTCTCCAATTTTCTGACGTTTTCAATAGCTTGCCTTAAAAAATCAGAAGGTAGGATTCTTAATAGGACTAGCTGTTAATATCCCTAAAATATATCAACACGATAACTCCTATCGGACATGACTGTTGGGTGGAGTTTGGACAGGATCGCGGGGCACCACCAAATCTACACGTCATCAGTTGTGTGCCTTGTCTTCATCAGGTGTTTCGGCCTCTTAACACAATACACCCTCTTCCAAGGTTGGCCTGCCACAGGCTGATCAGACCTGGGTGTGTGTCATATGGTGGCACCCCGTGGTCATCAAACAGCCCATGTTGCATCCCTCCGTTTCAGCCACAGCCAGTGACTGCTCCGTTCGGCTGCTTTGGCAAGTTATTTTATTGCCTTCCGCTGGGCCTGTCCTCTGATCCCAACTTCCTTCAGGAGCCGTGTGGTGGACCTGGCTACAAAGCCTCGGCAGCCAACCTCCACTGGCCACACCTTTACGTTCCATCCCCGCGCCTCAGCATCAGCTGCTCGGTTAGCATAACGCAGCCTTTTTCTTTCGAATGCTTCGTCGATGTTATCCTCCCACGGGACAGTCAGCTCCACAATGAAGACACGCCGGCAGGACTTGGACCAGAGGACCAAATCTGGGCGCAGGTTGGTTGCTGCGATTTCTGGCGGGAAAGTGAGCCTCTGGCTGAGGTCTACCCGCATTTCCCAATCCCGGGCTGTGTCCAGTGGGCCTTAGTTTGGAGGTGATGGCTTGGTTCTCCGTTTCTCCCCTTGTCGGACGAATGTTGTCTTCCGTGGGAGGGTGGTCTGGGTTTTGAAAGGCATGGCGTTGATGGTGACCCTCTTGTCCTCAAGTTCGGCAGCCAAGCCCTTCAACACTTGGTTATGGCGCCAGGTGTATCTTCCTTGAGTCAGGCTGGTCTTGCAACCCACCAGGATGTGTTTGAGGGTTGCTGGGGCTGCACACTGCAGGCAGGCTGGGTCCTCTCCATACCAGAGATGTAGGTTGGTTGGAGAGGGCAGGACATCATAAGTGGCTCTGATGATGAAGCTGAGCCTATTAGCCTCCATGCTCCACATCTCATTCCACGTGATTTTCCTCCTCTCCACACCCTCCCACCTCATCCAGCGTCCTTGCTGGGCTTGGGAGACTGCCTTGGCACACCTGGCTGCCTCCTCCTGGTTGCGCACCTCCTCAACCACCATGTGTCGCCGTTCAGACGGAGTAGCCTTTTGCCAAGCGGGTGTTGTTGCTTCCAGGCCAAGACCCCCTCTGCCATGTTGGACTCGTCCCACTATATCCCGGTGTCTGAGGGTGGTCTTTGCCACTGCTACTGCTGCAGATGGTTTCCATTTCCTCCCTGTTGCCAGGTTTGGAGCCGCATCTCTGACGCATGGGTCCCGGGATTCTGTAAGAGTCATTTCCACCCTTGTTTTGGCACATTTGTACTCCTCCACCAGGCTTGAGATTGGAAGGGAGAGCGCTCCATTACCATACAGGCCTATGCTGGAAAGGCATCTCGGCAGTCCAAGCCGCTTCCTCACTTGGGCATTCACCAGTCTCTCAAGCCGATTGACATGAGATAAGGTGACCTCATAGATGGAAATTGGCCACATGAGGCGAGGTAGCAGCCCAAACTTAAAGCACCATAGCTTCAATTTTCCAGGGAGAGCAGTGTTGTTAATCTGCTTGAGGCCGCTGATTGTATCCTGCCTGAGTTGTTCCACCTGCTCAGAGTCTTTAAGTTCTGCGCTATACCATCGGCCAAGGCTTTTGATAGGCTTCTCCAGAACTTGTTGGGATTGGCTGGTCGTCCACATAGAACCTTGCATTGGTGAGCTTACCTTTGACAATGGAGATGCTCCATTCGTGCCCATTTGATGTTTCCCCGGAGTTTCTCCAGCAGACGTTTGGTACATGCGACCGTTGTTGTTATTGTCGTCATGTCGTCCATGTACGCCCTGATTGGGGGAAGACGGAGCCCGCTCTCAATCGTTCGCCTCCAACCACCCATCGTGATGCACGAATAAGTAGCTCCATTGCCATTGTAAACACCAGTGGCGAGATGGTGCAGCCCGCCATAAGGCCTATCTCAAGGTGCTGCCAGGCAGTTGTACTATCCTGTGCTGTAACACAGAATTGGAGATCCTGGAAGTAGGCTTTGACTAGACTTGTGATGCCCTCTGGCACTTGAAAGAAGTTGAACGCTGTCCACAAGATCTCATGAGGCACTGACCCGAAGGCATTGGCAAGATCTAAAAACACCACATGCAGGTCTTTTTTCTTCTTCTTGGCCGTCTGTACTTGGTGCCAGATGACATTTGTGTGTTCCAAGCAACCTGAGAACCCAATTATCCCTGCCTTTTGCACTGAGGTGTCAACAAAGTTGTTCGCCAGCAGGAATGCTGAGAGCCTACGGGCCACGACACTGAAGAAAATCTTTCCTTCCACATTGAGAAGGCTGATCTGGCGAAACTGCTCGATGGTTGAGGAATTCTTCTCTTTGGGAATCAGGATCCCTCCTGCCCGTCGCCATGCCTTTGGTATCATTCCTTTTTCCCATGCCACTTTCATAAGCTTCCAGAGGTATTTCAAGACGCCTGGCGTGTTCTTATACACCCTGTATGGAATGCCCGTTGGGCCCCGGGGCTGAAGCTGTTCTTGCCCGTTTTACTGTGCTCTCAACTTCGCTCCATGTGGGGGGCCTTGTTTCCATCTGGTGCTCAGGTGGTTGGATGGGTGGCATATCCTCCGGAATGCTGGCTGGCACATGCCTCTGTTTGTCGGAGTAGGTCTTCCGAAGATGTTCTTCCAGTTCTCTTATGGGTACTTTGAGGGTCCCAGATTTCTCCCTGACAAAGAGGTCCTTAACAAATTTATAGGGATCTCTGTAGAAGGCAGTCCTCGTTCGCTCTCTCTTCTTATGTTGCCTTCTCAGGCATTCTGCTCTTCGCATTGCTGCCAGACGCTGCTTGATGTCGCCCTGTAGTGCCCCAAGGCCTTTCTTTTCCACTTCCGTGGCCTTCTTCCATTGTTTCCTCAGGCACCTCCTTTCTTTCACGAGTCTCTGAATCTCTTGTTGTCTCCTGGACTTGAGATGAGCAGATGGTTCCTTCTGTGTCTGCAAGTTCTCACGTTTCACACCAAATCTCTCTGCTCCATAGCTATAAATGGTCTCTCCGATCTTGTCCAGTTTTTTCTCCACACCCCCTTTCAGACCTTCTAAAAGGTGGACGAGGTCTGTGTCTGTGGTTTCCCACTCCTTTTTCTGACAGGATTTAGGCCACAAGATTTGAGGTTTTCGTCCAGTCAGCCTCCGCTCTACTGCTGTCTGTGGCTGAATGGGCTCTGGGCTGATGTTCATAAATGGATCTGTGCTTGATTGAGCTTCGTCTGGGGTTCTGATACCCTGTGGACTGTGGTGAATATCCTGCCACTGGGCTTCACTCGACTGATTTGCCCTACCTCTAAGGAAGTAATGGTCAATGCGAGGCCCCTTGCTAAGCTCTCTCAGATACTTGAAACAATGTTATTACAGAAATCCGCTTTTTGGCAGTTTCTCAGCGAGAAACAGTCATTTTGAACCTGAAACACTGTAAGTGGTTTGGTGAGTCCAATAATGAAATGAGTCTCTCAAATCAACTACATAGACTCCTTTCTCCAATTTTCTAACGTTTTCAATAGCTTGCCTTAAAAAATCAGAAGGTAAAACAATGTTATTACAGAAATCCGCTTTTTGGCATTTTCTCAGCGAGAAACGGTCATTTTGTACCTGAAACACTGTAAGTGGTTTGGTGAGTCCAATAATGAAATGAGTCGCTCAAATCAACTACATAGACTCCTTTCTCCAATTTTCTGACGTTTTCAATAGCTTGCCTTAAAAAATCAGAAGGTAAATCAATGTTATGACAGAAATCCGCTTTTTGGCATTTTCTCAGCGAGAAACAGTAATTTTGTACCTGAAACACTGTAAGTGGTTTGGTGAGTCCAATAATGAAATGAGTCCCTCAAATCAACTACATAGACTCCTTTCTCCAATTTTCTGACGTTTTCAATAGCTTGCCTTAAAAAATCAGAAGGTAAAACAATGTTATTACAGAAATCCGCTTTTTGGCATTTTCTCAGCGAGAAACGGTCATTTTGTACCTGAAACACTGTAAGTGGTTTGGTGAGTCCAATAATGAAATGAGTCTCTCAAATTACCTACATAGACTCCTTTCTCCAATTTTCTGACGTTTTCAATAGCTTGCCTTGAAAAATCAGAAGGTAAATCAATGTTATGACAGAAATCCGCTTTTTGGCATTTTCTCAGCGAGAAACGGCCATTTTGTACCTGAAACACTGTAAGTGGTTTGGTGAGTCCAATAATGAAATGAGTCTCTCAAATCAACTACATAGACTCCTTTCTCCAATTTTCCAACGTTTTCAATAGCTTGCCTTAAAAAATCAGAAGGTAAAACAATGTTATTACAGAAATCCGCTTTTTGGCATTTTCTCAGCGAGAAACGGTCATTTTGTACCTGAAACACTGTAAGTGGTTTGGTGAGTCCAATAATGAAATGAGTCTCTCAAATCAACTACATACACTCCTTTCTCCAAGTTTCTGACGTTTTCAATAGCTTGCCTTAAAAAAATCAGAAGGTAAATCAATGTTATGACAGAAATCCGCTTTTTGGCATTTTCTCAGCGAGGAACAGTCATTTTGTACCTGAAACACTGTAAGTGGTTTGGTGAGTCCAATAATGAAATTAGTCTCTCAAATCAACTACATAGACTCCTTTCTCCAATTTTCCAACGTTTTCAATAGCTTGCCTTAAAAAATCAGAAGGTAAAACAATGTTATTACACAAATCCGCTTTTTGGCATTTTCAAAGCGAGAAACGGTCATTTTGTACCTGAAACACTGTAAGTGGTTTGGTGAGTCCAATAATGAAATGAGTCCCTCAAATCAACTACATAGACTCCTTTCTCCAATTTTCTGACGTTTTCAATAGCTCGCCTTAAAAAATCAGAAGGTAAAACAATGTTATGACAGAAATCCGCTTTTTGGCATTTTCTCAGCGAGAAACAGTCATTTTGTACCTGAAACACTGTAAGTGGTTTGGTGAGTCCAATAATGAAATGAGTCTCTCAAATCAACTACATAGACTCCTTTCTCCAATTTTCTGACGTTTTCAATAGCTTGCCTTGAAAAATCAGAAGGTAAATCAATGTTATGACAGAAATCCGCTTTTTGGCAGTTTCTCAGCGAGAAACAGTCATTTTGTACCTGAAACACTGTAAGTGTTTTGGTGAGTCCAATAATGAAATGAGTCCCTCAAATCAACTACATAGACTCCTTTCTCCAATTTTCCAACGTTTTCAATAGCTTGCCTTAAAAAATCAGAAGGTAAAACAATGTTATTACAGAAATCCGCTTTTTGGCATTTTCTCAGCGAGAAACGGTCATTTTGTACCTGAAACACTGTAAGTGGTTTGGTGAGTCCAATAATGAAATGAGTCTCTCAAATCAACTACATACACTCCTTTCTCCAAGTTTCTGACGTTTTCAATAGCTTGCCTTAAAAAAATCAGAAGGTAAATCAATGTTATGACAGAAATCCGCTTTTTGGCATTTTCTCAGCGAGGAACAGTCATTTTGTACCTGAAACACTGTAAGTGGTTTGGTGAGTCCAATAATGAAATTAGTCTCTCAAATCAACTACATAGACTCCTTTCTCCAATTTTCCAACGTTTTCAATAGCTTGCCTTAAAAAATCAGAAGGTAAAACAATGTTATGACAGAAATCCGCTTTTTGGCATTTTCTCAGCGAGAAACAGTCATTTTGTACCTGAAACACTGTAAGTGGTTTGGTGAGTCCAATAATGAAATGAGTCTCTCAAATCAACTACATAGACTCCTTTCTCCAATTTTCTGACGTTTTCAATAGCTTGCCTTGAAAAATCAGAAGGTAAATCAATGTTATGACAGAAATCCGCTTTTTGGCAGTTTCTCAGCGAGAAACAGTCATTTTGTACCTGAAACACTGTAAGTGGTTTGGTGAGTCCAATAATGAAATGAGTCCCTCAAATCAACTACATAGACTCCTTTCTCCAATTTTCTGACGTTTTCAATAGGTTGCCTTAAAGATTCAGAAGGTAAAACAATGTTATTACAGAAATCCGCTTTTTGGCATTTTCTAGGCGAGAAACAGTCATTTTGTACCTGAAACACTGTAAGTGGTTTGGTGAGTCCAATAATGAAATGAGTCTCTCAAATCAACTACTTAGACTCCTTTCTCCAATTTTCTGACGTTTTCAATAGCTTGCCTTGAAAAATCAGAAGGTAAATCAATGTTATGACAGAAATCCGCTTTTTGGCATTTTCTCAGCGAGAAACAGTCATTTTGTACCTGAAACACTGTAAGTGGTTTGGTGAGTCCAATAATGAAATGAGTCTCTCAAATCAACTACATAGACACCTTTCTCCAATTTTCTAACGTTTTCAATAGCTTGCCTTGAAAAATCAGAAGGTAAATCAATGTTATGACAGAAATCCGCTTTTTGGCATTTTCTCAGCGAGAAACAGTCATTTTGTACCTGAAACACTGTAAGTGGTTTGGTGAGTCCAATAATGAAATGAGTCCCTCAAATCAACTACATAGACTCCTTTCTCCAATTTTCTGACGTTTTCAATAGCTTGCCTTAAAAAATCAGAAGGTAAAACAATGTTATTACAGAAATCCGCTTTATGGCATTTTCTCAGCGAGAAACGGTCATTTTGTACCTGAAACACTGTAAGTGGTTTGGTGAGTCCAATAATGAAATGAGTCTCTCAAATCAACTACATAGACTCCTTTCTCCAATTTTCTGACGTTTTCAATAGCTTGCCTTGAAAAATCAGAAGGTAAATCAATGTTATGACAGAAATCCGCTTTTTGGCATTTTCTCAGCGAGAAACAGTCATTTTGTATCTGAAACACTGTAAGTGGTTTGGTGAGTCCAATAATGAAATGAGTCTCTCAAATCAACTACATAGACTAGTTTTTCCAATTTTCTAACGTTTTCAATAGCTTTCCTTAAAAAATCAGAAGGTAAAACAATGTTATTACAGAAATCCGCTTTTTGGCATTTTCTCAGCGAGAAACGGTCATTTTGTACCTGAAACACTGTAAGTGGTTTGGTGAGTCCAATAATGAAATGAGTCTCTCAAATCAACTACATAGACTCCTTTCTCCAATTTTCTGACGTTTTCAATAGGTTGCCTTAAAAATTCAGAAGGTAAAACAATGTTATTACAGAAATCCGCTTTTTGGCAGTTTCTCAGCGAGAAACAGTCATTTTGTACCTGAAACACTGTAAGTGGTTTGGTGAGTCCAATAATGAAATGAGTCTCTCAAATCAACTACTTAGACTCCTTTCTCCAATTTTCTGACGTTTTCCATAGCTTGCCTTAAAAAATCAGAAGGTAAATCAATGTTATGACAGAAATCCGCTTTTTGGCATTTTCTCAGCGAGAAACAGTCATTTTGTACCTGAAACACTGTAAGTGGTTTGGTGAGTCCAATAATGAAATGAGTCGCTCAAATCAACTACATAGACTCCTTTCTCCAATTTTCTAACGTTTTCAATAGCTTGCCTTAAAAATTCAGAAGGTAAAACAATGTTATTACAGAAATCCGCTTTTTGGCATTTTCTAGGCGAGAAACAGTCATTTTGTACCTGAAACACTGTAAGTGGTTTGGTGAGTCCAATAATGAAATGAGTCTCTCAAATCAACTACTTAGACTCCTTTCTCCAATTTTCTGACGTTTTCAATAGCTTGCCTTGAAAAATCAGAAGGTAAATCAATGTTATGACAGAAATCCGCTTTTTGGCATTTTCTCAGCGAGAAACAGTCATTTTGTACCTGAAACACTGTAAGTGGTTTGGTGAGTCCAATAATGAAATGAGTCCCTCAAATCAACTACATAGACTCCTTTCTCCAATTTTCTGACGTTTTCAATAGCTTGCCTTGAAAAATCAGAAGGTAAATCAATGTTATGACAGAAATCCGCTTTTTGGCATTTTCTCAGCGAGAAACAGTCATTTTGTACCTGAAACACTGTAAGTGGTTTGGTGAGTCCAATAATGAAATGAGTCTCTCAAATCAACTACATAGACTCCTTTCTCCAATTTTCTGACGTTTTCAATAGCTTGCCTTGAAAAATCAGAAGGTAAATCAATGTTATGACAGAAATCCGCTTTTTGGCATTTTCTCAGCGAGAAACAGTCATTTTGTACCTGAAACACTGTAAGTGGTTTGGTGAGTCCAATAATGAAATGAGTCGCTCAAATCAACTACATAGACACCTTTCTCCAATTTTCTAACGTTTTCAATAGCTTGCCTTAAAAAATCAGAAGGTAAATCAATGTTATGACAGAAATCCGCTTTTTGGCAGTTTCTCAGCGAGAAACAGTCATTTTGTACCTGAAACACTGTAAGTGGTTTGGTGAGTCCAATAATGAAATGAGTCCCTCAAATCAACTACATAGACTCCTTTCTCCAATTTTCTGACGTTTTCAATAGGTTGCCTTAAAAATTCAGAAGGTAAAACAATGTTATTACAGAAATCCGCTTTTTGGCATTTTCTAGGCGAGAAACAGTCATTTTGTACCTGAAACACTGTAAGTGGTTTGGTGAGTCCAATAATGAAATGAGTCTCTCAAATCAACTACTTAGACTCCTTTCTCCAATTTTCTGACGTTTTCAATAGCTTGCCTTGAAAAATCAGAAGGTAAATCAATGTTATGACAGAAATCCGCTTTTTGGCATTTTCTCAGCGAGAAACAGTCATTTTGTACCTGAAACACTGTAAGTGGTTTGGTGAGTCCAATAATGAAATGAGTCTCTCAAATCAACGACATAGACACCTTTCTCCAATTTTCTAACGTTTTCAATAGCTTGCCTTGAAAAATCAGAAGGTAAATCAATGTTATGACAGAAATCCGCTTTTTGGCATTTTCTCAGCGAGAAACAGTCATTTTGTACCTGAAACACTGTAAGTGGTTTGGTGAGTCCAATAATGAAATGAGTCTCTCAAATCAACTACATAGACTCCTTTCTCCAATTTTCTGACGTTTTCAATAGCTTGCCTTAAAAAATCAGAAGGTAGGATTCTTAATAGGACTAGCTGTTAATATCCCTAAAATATATCAGCACGATAACTCCTATCGGACATGACTGTTGGGTGGAGTTTGGACAGGATCACGGGGCACCACCAAATCTACACGTCATCAGTTGTGTGCCTTGTCTTCATCAGGTGTTTCGGCCTCTTAACACAATACACCCTCTTCCAAGGTTGGCCTGCCACAGGCTGATCAGACCTGGGTGTGTGTCATATGGTGGCACCCCGTGGTCATCAAACAGCCCATGTTGCATCCCTCCGTTTCAGCCACAGCCAGTGACTGCTCAGTTCGGCTGATTTGGCAAGTTATTTTATTGCCTTCCGCTGGGCCTGTCCTCTGATCCCAACTTCCTTCAGGAGCCGTGTGGTGGACCTGGCTACAAAGCCTCGGCAGCCAACCTCCACTGGCCACACCTTTACGTTCCATCCCCGCGCCTCAGCATCAGCTGCTAGGTTAGCATAACGCAGCCTTTTTCTTTCGAATGCTTCGTCGATGTTATCCTCCCACGGGACAGTCAGCTCCACAATGAAGACACGCCGGCAGGACTTGGACCAGAGGACCAAATCTGGGCGCAGGTTGGTTGCTGCGATTTCTGGCGGGAAAGTGAGCCTCTGGCTGAGGTCTACCCGCATTTCCCAATCCCGGGCTGTGTCCAGTGGGCCTTAGTTTGGAGGTGATGGCTTGGTTCTCCGTTTCTCCCCTTGTCGGACGAATGTTGTCTTGCGTGGGAGGGTGGTCTGGGTTTTGAACGGCATGGCGTTGATGGTGACCCTCTTGTCCTCAAGTTCGGCAGCCAAGCCCTTCAACACTTGGTTATGGCGCCAGGTGTATCTTCCTTGAGTCAGGCTGGTCTTGCAACCCACCAGGATGTGTTTGAGGGTTGCTGGGGCTGCACACTGCAGGCAGGCTGGGTCCTCTCCATACCAGAGATGTAGGTTGGTTGGAGAGGGCAGGACATCATAAGTGGCTCTGATGATGAAGCTGAGCCTATTAGCCTCCATGCTCCACATCTCATTCCACGTGATTTTCCTCCTCTCCACACCCTCCCACCTCATCCAGCGTCCTTGCTGGGCTTGGGAGACTGCCTTGGCACACCTGGCTGCCTCCTCCTGGTTGCGCACCTCTTCAACCACCATGTGTCGCCGTTCAGACGGAGTAGCCTTTTGCCAAGCGGGTGTTGTTGCTTCCAGGCCAAGACCCCCTCTGCCATGTTGGACTCGTCCCACTATATCCCGGTGTCTGAGGGTGGTCTTTGCCACTGCTACTGCTGCAGATGGTTTCCATTTCCTCCCTGTTGCCAGGTTTGGAGCCGCATCTCTGACGCATGGGTCCCGGGATTCTGTAAGAGTCATTTCCACCCTTGTTTTGGCACATTTGTACTCCTCCACCAGGCTTGAGATTGGAAGGGAGAGCGCTCCATTGCCATACAGGCCTATGCTGAAAAGGCATCTCGGCAGTCCAAGCCACTTCCTCACTTGGGCATTCACCAGTCTCTCAAGCCGATTGACATGAGATAAGGTGACCTCATAGATGGAAACTGGCCACATGAGGCGAGGTAGCAGCCCAAACTTAAAGCACCATAGCTTCAATTTTCCAGGGAGAGCAGTGTTGTTAATCTGCTTGAGGCCGCTGATTGTATCCTGCCTGAGTTGTTCCACCTGCTCAGAGTCTTTAAGTTCTGCGCTATACCATCGGCCAAGGCTTTTGATAGGCTTCTCCAGAACTTGTTGGGATTGGCTGGTCGTCCACATGGAACCTTGCATTGGTGAGCTTACCTTTGACAATGGAGATGCTCCATTCGTGCCCATTTGATGTTTCCCCGGAGTTTCTCCAGCAGACGTTTGGTACATGCGACCGTTGTTGTTATTGTCGTCATGTCGTCCATGTACGCCCTGATTGGGGGAAGACGGAGCCCGCTCTCAATCGTTCTCCTCCAATCACCCATCGTGATGCACGAATAAGTAGCTCCATTGCCATTGTAAACACCAGTGGCGAGATGGTGCAGCCCGCCATAATGCCTATCTCAAGGTGCTGCCAGGCAGTTGTACTATCCTGTGCTGTAACACAGAATTGGAGATCCTGGAAGTAGGCTTTGACTAGACTTGTGATGCCCTCTGGCACTTGAAAGAAGTTGAACGCTGTCCACAAGATCTCATGAGGCACTGACCCGAAGGCATTGGCAAGATCTAAAAACACCACATGCAGGTCTTTCTTCTCCTTCTTGGCCGTCTGTACTTGGTGCCAGATGACATTTGTGTGTTCCAAGCAACCTGAGAACCCAATTATCCCTGCCTTTTGCACTGAGGTGTCAACAAAGTTGTTCGCCAGCAGGAATGCTGAGAGCCTACGGGCCACGACACTGAAGAAAATCTTTCCTTCCACATTGAGAAGGCTGATCTGGCGAAACTGCTCGATGGTTGAGGAATTCTTCTCTTTGGGAATCAGGATCCCTCCTGCCCGTCGCCATGCCTTTGGTATCATTCCTTTTTCCCATGCCACTTTCATAAGCTTCCAGAGGTATTTCAAGACGCCTGGCGTGTTCTTATACACCCTGTATGGAATGCCGTTGGGCCCCGGGGCTGAAGCTGTTCTTGCCCGTTTTACTGTGCTCTCAACTTCGCTCCATGTGGGGGGCCTTGTTTCCATCTGGTGCTCAGGTGGTTGGATGGGTGGCATATCCTCCGGAATGCTGGCTGGCACATGCCTCTGTTTGTCGGAATAGGTCTTCCGAAGATGTTCTTCCAGTTCTCTTATGGGTACTTTGAGGGTCCCAGATTTCTCCCTGACAAAGAGGTCCTTAACAAATTTATAGGGATCTCTGTAGAAGGCAGTCCTCGTTCGCTCTCTCTTCTTATGTTGCCTTCTCAGGCATTCTGCTCTTCGCAGTGCTGCCAGACGCTGCTTGATGTCGCCCTGTAGTGCCCCAAGGCCTTTCTTTTCCACTTCCGTGGCCTTCTTCCATTGTTTCCTCAGGCACCTCCTTTCTTTCACGAGTCTCTGAATCTCTTGTTGTCTCCTGGACTTTAGATGAGCAGATGGTTCCTTCTGTGTCTGCAAGTTCTCACGTTTCACACCAAATCTCTCTGCTCCATAGCTATAAATGGTCTCTCCGATCTTGTCCAGTTTTTTCTCCACACCCCCTTTCAGACCTTCTAAAAGGTGGACGAGGTCTGTGTCTGTGGTTTCCCACTCCTTTTTCTGACAGGATTTAGGCCACAAGATTTGAGGTTTTCGTCCAGTCAGCCTCCGCTCTACTGCTGTCTGTGGCTGGATGGGCTCTGGGCTGATGTTCATGAATGGATCTGTGCTTGATTGAGCTTCGTCTGGGGTTCTGATACCCTGTGGACTGTGGTGAATATCCTGCCACTGGGCTTCACTCGACTGATTTGCCCTACCTCTAAGGAAGTAATGGTCAATGCGAGGCCCCTTGCTAAGCTCTCTCAGATACTTGAAACAATGTTATTACAGAAATCCGCTTTTTGGCAGTTTCTCAGCGAGAAACAGTCATTTTGTACCTGAAACACTGTAAGTGGTTTGGTGAGTCCAATAATGAAATGAGTCTCTCAAATCAACTACATAGACTCCTTTCTCCAATTTTCTAACGTTTTCAATAGCTTGCCTTAAAAAATCAGAAGGTAAATCAATGTTATGACAGAAATCCGCTTTTTGGCATTTTCTCAGCGAGAAACAGTCATTTTGTACCTGAAACACTGTAAGTGGTTTGGTGAGTCCAATAATGAAATGAGTCTCTCAAATCAACTACATAGACTCCTTTCTCCAATTTTCTGACGTTTTCAATAGCTTGCCTTGAAAAATCAGAAGGTAAATCAATGTTATGACAGAAATCCGCTTTTTGGCATTTTCTCAGCGAGAAACAGTCATTTTGTACCTGAAACACTGTAAGTGGTTTGGTGCGTCCAATAATGAAATGAGTCTCTCAAATCAACTACATAGACTCCTTTCTCCAATTTTCTGACGTTTTCAATAGCTTGCCTTAAAAAATCACAAGGTAAATCAATGTTATGACAGAAATCCGCTTTTTGGCAGTTTCTCAGCGAGAAACAGTCATTTTGTACCTGAAACACTGTAAGTGGTTTGGTGAGTCCAATAATGAAATGAGTCTCTCAAATCAACTACATAGACTCCTTTCTCCAATTTTCTGACGTTTTCAATAGCTTGCCTTAAAAAATCAGAAGGTAAAACAATGTTATTACAGAAATCCGCTTTTTGGCATTTTCTCAGCGAGAAACAGTCATTTTGTACCTGAAACACTGTAAGTGGTTTGGTGAGTCCAATAATGAAATGAGTCTCTCAAATCAACTACATAGACACCTTTCTCCAATTTTCTAACGTTTTCAATAGCTTGCCTTAAAAAATCAGAAGGTAAATCAATGTTATGACAGAAATCCGCTTTTTGGCATTTTCTCAGCGAGAAACAGTCATTTTGTACCTGAAACACTGTAAGTGGTTTGGTGAGTCCAATAATGAAATGAGTCCCTCAAATCAACTACATAGACACCTTTCTCCAATTTTCTGACGTTTTCAATAGGTTGCCTTAAAAATTCAGAAGGTAAAACAATGTTATTACAGAAATCCGCTTTTTGGCATTTTCTAGGCGAGAAACAGTCATTTTGTACCTGAAACACTGTAAGTAAGTGGTTTGGTGAGTCCAATAATGAAATGAGTCTCTCAAATCAACTACTTAGACTCCTTTCTCCAATTTTCTGACGTTTTCAATAGCTTGCCTTGAAAAATCAGAAGGTAAATCAATGTTATGACAGAAATCCGCTTTTTGGCATTTTCTCAGCGAGAAACAGTCATTTTGTACCTGAAACACTGTAAGTGGTTTGGTGAGTCCAATAATGAAATGAATCTCTCAAATCAACTACATAGACTAGTTTTTCCAATTTTCTAACGTTTTCAATAGCTTGCCTTGAAAAATCAGAAGGTAAATCAATGTTATGACAGAAATCCGCTTTTTGGCATTTTCTCAGCGAGAAACAGTCATTTTGTACCTGAAACACTGTAAGTGGTTTGGTGAGTCCAATAATGAAATGAGTCTCTCAAATCAACTACATAGACTCCTTTCTCCAATTTTCTGACGTTTTCAATAGCTTTCCTTGAAAAATCAGAAGGTAAATCAATGTTATGACAGAAATCCGCTTTTTGGCATTTTCTCAGCGAGAAACAGTCATTTTGTACCTGAAACACTGTAAGTGGTTTGGTGAGTCCAATAATGAAATGAATCTCTCAAATCAACTACATAGACACCTTTCTCCAATTTTCTGACGTTTTCAATAGCTTGCCTTGAAAAATCAGAAGGTAAATCAATGTTATGACAGAAATCCGCTTTTTGGCATTTTCTCAGCGAGAAACAGTCATTTTGTACCTGAAACACTGTAAATGGTTTGGTGAGTCCAATAATGAAATGAGTCGCTCAAATCAACTACATAGACACCTTTCTCCAATTTTCTAACGTTTTCAATAGCTTGCCTTAAAAAATCAGAAGGTAAATCAATGTTATGACAGAAATCCGCTTTTTGGCAGTTTCTCAGCGAGAAACAGTCATTTTGTACCTGAAACACTGTAAGTGGTTTGGTGCGTCCAATAATGAAATGAGTCTCTCAAATCAACTACATAGACTCCTTTCTCCAATTTTCTGACGTTTTCAATAGCTTGCCTTAAAAAATCACAAGGTAAATCAATGTTATGACAGAAATCCGCTTTTTGGCAGTTTCTCAGCGAGAAACAGTCATTTTGTACCTGAAACACTGTAAGTGGTTTGGTGAGTCCAATAATGAAATGAGTCTCTCAAATCAACTACATAGACTCCTTTCTCCAATTTTCTGACGTTTTCAATAGCTTGCCTTAAAAAATCAGAAGGTAAAACAATGTTATTACAGAAATCCGCTTTTTGGCATTTTCTCAGCGAGAAACAGTCATTTTGTACCTGAAACACTGTAAGTGGTTTGGTGAGTCCAATAATGAAATGAGTCCCTCAAATCAACTACATAGACACCTTTCTCCAATTTTCTGACGTTTTCAATAGGTTGCCTTAAAAATTCAGAAGGTAAAACAATGTTATTACAGAAATCCGCTTTTTGGCATTTTCTTGGCGAGAAACAGTCATTTTGTACCTGAAACACTGTAAGTAAGTGGTTTGGTGAGTCCAATAATGAAATGAGTCTCTCAAATCAACTACTTAGACTCCTTTCTCCAATTTTCTGACGTTTTCAATAGCTTGCCTTGAAAAATCAGAAGGTAAATCAATGTTATGACAGAAATCCGCTTTTTGGCATTTTCTCAGCGAGAAACAGTCATTTTGTACCTGAAACACTGTAAGTGGTTTGGTGAGTCCAATAATGAAATGAATCTCTCAAATCAACTACATAGACACCTTTCTCCAATTTTCTGACGTTTTCAATAGCTTGCCTTGAAAAATCAGAAGGTAAATCAATGTTATGACAGAAATCCGCTTTTTGGCATTTTCTCAGCGAGAAACAGTCATTTTGTACCTGAAACACTGTAAATGGTTTGGTGAGTCCAATAATGAAATGAGTCGCTCAAATCAACTACATAGACACCTTTCTCCAATTTTCTAACGTTTTCAATAGCTTGCCTTAAAAAATCAGAAGGTAAATCAATGTTATGACAGAAATCCGCTTTTTGGCATTTTCTCAGCGAGAAACAGTCATTTTGTACCTGAAACACTGTAAGTGGTTTGGTGCGTCCAATAATGAAATGAGTCTCTCAAATCAACTACATAGACTCCTTTCTCCAATTTTCTGACGTTTTCAATAGCTTGCCTTAAAAAATCACAAGGTAAATCAATGTTATGACAGAAATCCGCTTTTTGGCAGTTTCTCAGCGAGAAACAGTCATTTTGTACCTGAAACACTGTAAGTGGTTTGGTGAGTCCAATAATGAAATGAGTCTCTCAAATCAACTACATAGACTCCTTTCTCCAATTTTCTGACGTTTTCAATAGCTTGCCTTAAAAAATCAGAAGGTAAAACAATGTTATTACAGAAATCCGCTTTTTGGCATTTTCTCAGCGAGAAACAGTCATTTTGTACCTGAAACACTGTAAGTGGTTTGGTGAGTCCAATAATGAAATGAGTCCCTCAAATCAACTACATAGACACCTTTCTCCAATTTTCTGACGTTTTCAATAGGTTGCCTTAAAAATTCAGAAGGTAAAACAATGTTATTACAGAAATCCGCTTTTTGGCATTTTCTTGGCGAGAAACAGTCATTTTGTACCTGAAACACTGTAAGTAAGTGGTTTGGTGAGTCCAATAATGAAATGAGTCTCTCAAATCAACTACTTAGACTCCTTTCTCCAATTTTCTGACGTTTTCAATAGCTTGCCTTGAAAAATCAGAAGGTAAATCAATGTTATGACAGAAATCCGCTTTTTGGCATTTTCTCAGCGAGAAACAGTCATTTTGTACCTGAAACACTGTAAGTGGTTTGGTGAGTCCAATAATGAAATGAATCTCTCAAATCAACTACATAGACTAGTTTTTCCAATTTTCTAACGTTTTCAATAGCTTGCCTTGAAAAATCAGAAGGTAAATCAATGTTATGACAGAAATCCGCTTTTTGGCATTTTCTCAGCGAGAAACAGTCATTTTGTACCTGAAACACTGTAAGTGGTTTGGTGAGTCCAATAATGAAATGAGTCTCTCAAATCAACTACATAGACACCTTTCTCCAATTCTCTAACATTTTCAATAGCTTGCCTTGAAAAATCAGAAGGTAAATCAATGTTATGACAGAAATCCGCTTTTTGGCATTTTCTCAGCGAGAAACAGTCATTTTGTACCTGAAACACTGTAAGTGGTTTGGTGAGTCCAATAATGAAATGAATCTCTCAAATCAACTACATAGACACCTTTCTCCAATTTTCTGACGTTTTCAATAGCTTGCCTTGAAAAATCAGAAGGTAAATCAATGTTATGACAGAAATCCGCTTTTTGGCATTTTCTCAGCGAGAAACAGTCATTTTGTACCTGAAACACTGTAAATGGTTTGGTGAGTCCAATAATGAAATGAGTCGCTCAAATCAACTACATAGACACCTTTCTCCAATTTTCTAACGTTTTCAATAGCTTGCCTTAAAAAATCAGAAGGTAAATCAATGTTATGACAGAAATCCGCTTTTTGGCATTTTCTCAGCGAGAAACAGTCATTTTGTACCTGAAACACTGTAAGTGGTTTGGTGCGTCCAATAATGAAATGAGTCTCTCAAATCAACTACATAGACTCCTTTCTCCAATTTTCTGACGTTTTCAATAGCTTGCCTTAAAAAATCACAAGGTAAATCAATGTTATGACAGAAATCCGCTTTTTGGCAGTTTCTCAGCGAGAAACAGTCATTTTGTACCTGAAACACTGTAAGTGGTTTGGTGAGTCCAATAATGAAATGAGTCTCTCAAATCAACTACATAGACTCCTTTCTCCAATTTTCTGACGTTTTCAATAGCTTGCCTTAAAAAATCAGAAGGTAAAACAATGTTATTACAGAAATCCGCTTTTTGGCATTTTCTCAGCGAGAAACAGTCATTTTGTACCTGAAACACTGTAAGTGGTTTGGTGAGTCCAATAATGAAATGAGTCCCTCAAATCAACTACATAGACACCTTTCTCCAATTTTCTGACGTTTTCAATAGGTTGCCTTAAAAATTCAGAAGGTAAAACAATGTTATTACAGAAATCCGCTTTTTGGCATTTTCTTGGCGAGAAACAGTCATTTTGTACCTGAAACACTGTAAGTAAGTGGTTTGGTGAGTCCAATAATGAAATGAGTCTCTCAAATCAACTACATAGACTAGTTTTTCCAATTTTCTAACGTTTTCAATAGCTTGCCTTGAAAAATCAGAAGGTAAATCAATGTTATGACAGAAATCCGCTTTTTGGCATTTTCTCAGCGAGAAACAGTCATTTTGTACCTGAAACACTGTAAGTGGTTTGGTGAGTCCAATAATGAAATGAATCTCTCAAATCAACTACATAGACTAGTTTTTCCAATTTTCTAACGTTTTCAATAGCTTGCCTTGAAAAATCAGAAGGTAAATCAATGTTATGACAGAAATCCGCTTTTTGGCATTTTCTCAGCGAGAAACAGTCATTTTGTACCTGAAACACTGTAAGTGGTTTGGTGAGTCCAATAATGAAATGAGTCTCTCAAATCAACTACATAGACACCTTTCTCCAATTCTCTAACATTTTCAATAGCTTGCCTTGAAAAATCAGAAGGTAAATCAATGTTATGACAGAAATCCGCTTTTTGGCATTTTCTCAGCGAGAAACAGTCATTTTGTACCTGAAACACTGTAAGTGGTTTGGTGAGTCCAATAATGAAATGAATCTCTCAAATCAACTACATAGACACCTTTCTCCAATTTTCTGACGTTTTCAATAGCTTGCCTTGAAAAATCAGAAGGTAAATCAATGTTATGACAGAAATCCGCTTTTTGGCATTTTCTCAGCGAGAAACAGTCATTTTGTACCTGAAACACTGTAAATGGTTTGGTGAGTCCAATAATGAAATGAGTCGCTCAAATCAACTACATAGACACCTTTCTCCAATTTTCTAACGTTTTCAATAGCTTGCCTTGAAAAATCAGAAGGTAAATCAATGTTATGACAGAAATCTGCTTTTTGGCATTATCTCAGCGAGAAACAGTCATTTTGTACCTGAAACACTGTAAGTGGTTTGGTGAGTCCAATAATGAAATGAGTCTCTCAAATCAACTACATAGACTCCTTTCTCCAATTTTCTGACGTTTTCAATAGCTTGCCTTGAAAAATCAGAAGGTAAATCAATGTTATGACAGAAATCCGCTTTTTGGCATTTTCTCAGCGAGAAACAGTCATTTTGTACCTGAAACACTGTAAGTGGTTTGGTGCGTCCAATAATGAAATGAGTCTCTCAAATCAACTACATAGACTCCTTTCTCCAATTTTCTGACGTTTTCAATAGCTTGCCTTAAGAAATCACAAGGTAAATCAATGTTATGACAGAAATCCGCTTTTTGGCAGTTTCTCAGCGAGAAACAGTCATTTTGTACCTGAAACACTGTAAGTGGTTTGGTGAGTCCAATAATGAAATGAGTCTCTCAAATCAACTACATAGACTCCTTTCTCCAATTTTCTAACGTTTTCAATAGCTTGCCTTAAAAAATCAGAAGGTAAATCAATGTTATGACAGAAATCCGCTTTTTGGCATTTTCTCAGCGAGAAACAGTCATTTTGTACCTGAAACACTGTAAGTGGTTTGGTGAGTCCAATAATGAAATGAGTCTCTCAAATCAACTACATAGACTCCTTTCTCCAATTTTCTGACGTTTTCAATAGCTTGCCTTGAAAAATCAGAAGGTAAATCAATGTTATGACAGAAATCCGCTTTTTGGCATTTTCTCAGCGAGAAACAGTCATTTTGTACCTGAAACACTGTAAGTGGTTTGGTGCGTCCAATAATGAAATGAGTCTCTCAAATCAACTACATAGACTCCTTTCTCCAATTTTCTGACGTTTTCAATAGCTTGCCTTAAAAAATCACAAGGTAAATCAATGTTATGACAGAAATCCGCTTTTTGGCAGTTTCTCAGCGAGAAACAGTCATTTTGTACCTGAAACACTGTAAGTGGTTTGGTGAGTCCAATAATGAAATGAGTCCCTCAAATCAACTACATAGACTCCTTTCTCCAATTTTCTGACGTTTTCAATAGCTTGCCTTAAAAAATCAGAAGGTAAAACAATGTTATTACAGAAATCCGCTTTTTGGCATTTTCTCAGCGAGAAACAGTCATTCTGTACCTGAAACACTGTAAGTGGTTTGGTGAGTCCAATAATGAAATGAGTCTCTCAAATCAACTACATAGACACCTTTCTCCAATTTTCCAACGTTTTCGATAGCTTGCCTTGAAAAATCAGAAGGTAAATCAATGTTATGACAGAAATCCGCTTTTTGGCATTTTCTCAGCGAGAAACAGTCATTTTGTACCTGAAACACTGTAAGTGGTTTGGTGAGTCCAATAATGAAATGAGTCTCTCAAATCAACTACATAGACTCCTTTCTCCAATTTTCTAACGTTTTCAATAGCTTGCCTTAAAAAATCAGAAGGTAAATCAATGTTATGACAGAAATCCGCTTTTTGGCATTTTCTCAGCGAGAAACAGTCATTTTGTACCTGAAACACTGTAAGTGGTTTGGTGAGTCCAATAATGAAATGAGTCTCTCAAATCAACTACATAGACTCCTTTCTCCAATTTTCTGACGTTTTCAATAGCTTGCCTTGAAAAATCAGAAGGTAAATCAATGTTATGACAGAAATCCGCTTTTTGGCATTTTCTCAGCGAGAAACAGTCATTTTGTACCTGAAACACTGTAAGTGGTATGGTGAGTCCAATAATGAAACGAGTCTCTCAAATCAACTACATAGTCTCCTTTCTCCAATGTTCTAACGTTTTCAATAGCTTGCCTTGAAAAATCAGAAGGTAAATCAATGTTATGACAGAAATCCGCTTTTTGGCAGTTTCTCAGCGAGAAACAGTCATTTTGTACCTGAAACACTGTAAGTGGTTTGGTGAGTCCAATAATGAAATGAATCTCTCAAATCAACTACATAGACTAGTTTTTCCAATTTTCTAACGTTTTCAATAGCTTGCCTTGAAAAATCAGAAGGTAAATCAATGTTATGACAGAAATCCGCTTTTTGGCAGTTTCTCAGCGAGAAACAGTCATTTTGTACCTGAAACACTGTAAGTGGTTTGGTGAGTCCAATAATGAAATGAGTCCCTCAAATCAACTACATAGACACCTTTCTCCAATTTTCTGACGTTTTCAATAGGTTGCCTTAAAAATTCAGAAGGTAAAACAATGTTATTACAGAAATCCGCTTTTTGGCATTTTCTAGGCGAGAAACAGTCATTTTGTACCTGAAACACTGTAAGTAAGTGGTTTGGTGAGTCCAATAATGAAATGAGTCTCTCAAATCAACTACTTAGACTCCTTTCTCCAATTTTCTGACGTTTTCAATAGCTTGCCTTGAAAAATCAGAAGGTAAATCAATGTTATGACAGAAATCCGCTTTTTGGCATTTTCTCAGCGAGAAACAGTCATTTTGTACCTGAAACACTGTAAGTGGTTTGGTGAGTCCAATAATGAAATGAGTCTCTCAAATCAACTACATAGACACCTTTCTCCAATTTTCTAACATTTTCAATAGCTTGCCTTGAAAAATCAGAAGGTAAATCAATGTTATGACAGAAATCCGCTTTTTGGCATTTTCTCAGCGAGAAACAGTCATTTTGTACCTGAAACACTGTAAGTGGTTTGGTGAGTCCAATAATGAAATGAATCTCTCAAATCAACTACATAGACTAGTTTTTCCAATTTTCTAACGTTTTCAATAGCTTGCCTTGAAAAATCAGAAGGTAAATCAATGTTATGACAGAAATCCGCTTTTTGGCATTTTCTCAGCGAGAAACAGTCATTTTGTACCTGAAACACTGTAAGTGGTTTGGTGAGTCCAATAATGAAATGAGTCTCCCAAATCAACTACATAGACACCTTTCTCCAATTTTCTAACATTTTCAATAGCTTGCCTTGAAAAATCAGAAGGTAAATCAATGTTATGACAGAAATCCGCTTTTTGGCATTTTCTCAGCGAGAAACAGTCATTTTGTACCTGAAACACTGTAAGTGGTTTGGTGAGTCCAATAATGAAATGAGTCTCTCAAATCAACTACATAGACTCCTTTCTCCAATTTTCTGACGTTTTCAATAGCTTGCCTTAAAAAATCAGAAGGTAAATCAATGTTGTGACAGAAATCCGGTTTTTGGCAGTTTCTCAGCGAGAAACAGTCATTTTGTACCTGAAACACTGTAAGTGGTTTGGTGAGTCCAATAATGAAATGAGTCTCTCAAATCAACTACATAAACTCCTTTCTCCAATTTTCTGACGTTTTCAATAGCTTGCCTTAAAAAATCAGAAGGTAAAACAATGTTATTACACAAATCCGCTTTTTGGCATTTTCAAAGCGAGAAACGGTCATTTTGTACCTGAAACACTGTAAGTGGTTTGGTGAGTCCAATAATGAAATGAGTCCCTCAAATCAACTACATAGACTCCTTTCTCCAATTTTCTGACGTTTTCAATAGCTCGCCTTAAAAAATCAGAAGGTAAAACAATGTTATGACAGAAATCCGCTTTTTGGCATTTTCTCAGCGAGAAACAGTCATTTTGTACCTGAAACACTGTAAGTGGTTTGGTGAGTCCAATAATGAAATGAGTCTCTCAAATCAACTACATAGACTCCTTTCTCCAATTTTCTGACGTTTTCAATAGCTTGCCTTGAAAAATCAGAAGGTAAATCAATGTTATGACAGAAATCCGCTTTTTGGCAGTTTCTCAGCGAGAAACAGTCATTTTGTACCTGAAACACTGTAAGTGGTTTGGTGAGTCCAATAATGAAATGAGTCCCTCAAATCAACTACATAGACTCCTTTCTCCAATTTTCTGACGTTTTCAATAGGTTGCCTTAAAGATTCAGAAGGTAAAACAATGTTATTACAGAAATCCGCTTTTTGGCATTTTCTAGGCGAGAAACAGTCATTTTGTACCTGAAACACTGTAAGTGGTTTGGTGAGTCCAATAATGAAATGAGTCTCTCAAATCAACTACTTAGACTCCTTTCTCCAATTTTCTGACGTTTTCAATAGCTTGCCTTGAAAAATCAGAAGGTAAATCAATGTTATGACAGAAATCCGCTTTTTGGCATTTTCTCAGCGAGAAACAGTCATTTTGTACCTGAAACACTGTAAGTGGTTTGGTGAGTCCAATAATGAAATGAGTCTCTCAAATCAACTACATAGACACCTTTCTCCAATTTTCTAACGTTTTCAATAGCTTGCCTTGAAAAATCAGAAGGTAAAACAATGTTATTACAGAAATCCGCTTTTTGGCATTTTCTCAGCGAGAAACGGTCATTTTGTACCTGAAACACTGTAAGTGGTTTGGTGTGTCCAATAATGAAATGAGTCTCTCAAATCAACTACATAGACTCCTTTCTCCAATTTTCTGACGTTTTCAATAGCTTGCCTTGAAAAATCAGAAGGTAAATCAATGTTATGACAGAAATCCGTTTTTTGGCATTTTCTCAGCGAGAAACAGTCATTTTGTACCTGAAACACTGTAAGTGGTTTGGTGAGTCCAATAATGAAATGAGTCTCTCAAATCAACTACATAGACTAGTTTTTCCAATTTTCTAACGTTTTCAATAGCTTGCCCTAAAAAATCAGAAGGTAAAACAATGTTATTACAGAAATCCGCTTTTTGGCATTTTCTCAGCGAGAAACGGTCATTTTGTACCTGAAACACTGTAAGTGGTTTGGTGAGTCCAATAATGAAATGAGTCTCTCAAATCAACTACATAGACTCCTTTCTCCAATTTTCTGACGTTTTCAATAGGTTGCCTTAAAAATTCAGAAGGTAAAACAATGTTATTACAGAAATCCGCTTTTTGGCAGTTTCTCAGCGAGAAACAGTCATTTTGTACCTGAAACACTGTAAGTGGTTTGGTGAGTCCAATAATGAAATGAGTCTCTCAAATCAACTACTTAGACTCCTTTCTCCAATTTTCTGACGTTTTCCATAGCTTGCCTTAAAAAATCAGAAGGTAAATCAATGTTATGACAGAAATCCGCTTTTTGGCATTTTCTCAGCGAGAAACAGTCATTTTGTACCTGAAACACTGTAAGTGGTTTGGTGAGTCCAATAATGAAATGAGTCGCTCAAATCAACTACATAGACACCTTTCTCCAATTTTCTAACGTTTTCAATAGCTTGCCTTAAAAATTCAGAAGGTAAAACAATGTTATTACAGAAATCCGCTTTTTGGCATTTTCTAGGCGAGAAACAGTCATTTTGTACCTGAAACACTGTAAGTGGTTTGGTGAGTCCAATAATGAAATGAGTCTCTCAAATCAACTACTTAGACTCCTTTCTCCAATTTTCTGACGTTTTCAATAGCTTGCCTTGAAAAATCAGAAGGTAAATCAATGTTATGACAGAAATCCGCTTTTTGGCATTTTCTCAGCGAGAAACAGTCATTTTGTACCTGAAACACTGTAAGTGGTTTGGTGAGTCCAATAATGAAATGAGTCCCTCAAATCAACTACATAGACTCCTTTCTCCAATTTTCTGACGTTTTCAATAGCTTGCCTTGAAAAATCAGAAGGTAAATCAATGTTATGACAGAAATCCGCTTTTTGGCATTTTCTCAGCGAGAAACAGTCATTTTGTACCTGAAACACTGTAAGTGGTTTGGTGAGTCCAATAATGAAATGAGTCTCTCAAATCAACTACATAGACTCCTTTCTCCAATTTTCTGACGTTTTCAATAGCTTGCCTTGAAAAATCAGAAGGTAAATCAATGTTATGACAGAAATCCGCTTTTTGGCATTTTCTCAGCGAGAAACAGTCATTTTGTACCTGAAACACTGTAAGTGGTTTGGTGAGTCCAATAATGAAATGAGTCGCTCAAATCAACTACATAGACACCTTTCTCCAATTTTCTAACGTTTTCAATAGCTTGCCTTAAAAAATCAGAAGGTAAATCAATGTTATGACAGAAATCCGCTTTTTGGCAGTTTCTCAGCGAGAAACAGTCATTTTGTACCTGAAACACTGTAAGTGGTTTGGTGAGTCCAATAATGAAATGAGTCCCTCAAATCAACTACATAGACTCCTTTCTCCAATTTTCTGACGTTTTCAATAGCTTGCCTTGAAAAATCAGAAGGTAAATCAATGTTATGACAGAAATCCGCTTTTTGGCATTTTCTCAGCGAGAAACAGTCATTTTGTACCTGAAACACTGTAAGTGGTTTGGTGAGTCCAATAATGAAATGAGTCGCTCAAATCAACTACATAGACACCTTTCTCCAATTTTCTAACGTTTTCAATAGCTTGCCTTAAAAAATCAGAAGGTAAATCAATGTTATGACAGAAATCCGCTTTTTGGCAGTTTCTCAGCGAGAAACAGTCATTTTGTACCTGAAACACTGTAAGTGGTTTGGTGAGTCCAATAATGAAATGAATCTCTCAAATCAACTACATAGACTAGTTTTTCCAATTTTCTAACGTTTTCAATAGCTTGCCTTGAAAAATCAGAAGGTAAATCAATGTTATGACAGAAATCCGCTTTTTGGCAGTTTCTCAGCGAGAAACAGTCATTTTGTACCTGAAACACTGTAAGTGGTTTGGTGAGTCCAATAATGAAATGAGTCCCTCAAATCAACTACATAGACACCTTTCTCCAATTTTCTGACGTTTTCAATAGGTTGCCTTAAAAATTCAGAAGGTAAAACAATGTTATTACAGAAATCCGCTTTTTGGCATTTTCTAGGCGAGAAACAGTCATTTTGTACCTGAAACACTGTAAGTAAGTGGTTTGGTGAGTCCAATAATGAAATGAGTCTCTCAAATCAACTACTTAGACTCCTTTCTCCAATTTTCTGACGTTTTCAATAGCTTGCCTTGAAAAATCAGAAGGTAAATCAATGTTATGACAGAAATCCGCTTTTTGGCATTTTCTCAGCGAGAAACAGTCATTTTGTACCTGAAACACTGTAAGTGGTTTGGTGAGTCCAATAATGAAATGAGTCTCTCAAATCAACTACATAGACACCTTTCTCCAATTTTCTAACATTTTCAATAGCTTGCCTTGAAAAATCAGAAGGTAAATCAATGTTATGACAGAAATCCGCTTTTTGGCATTTTCTCAGCGAGAAACAGTCATTTTGTACCTGAAACACTGTAAGTGGTTTGGTGAGTCCAATAATGAAATGAATCTCTCAAATCAACTACATAGACTAGTTTTTCCAATTTTCTAACGTTTTCAATAGCTTGCCTTGAAAAATCAGAAGGTAAATCAATGTTATGACAGAAATCCGCTTTTTGGCATTTTCTCAGCGAGAAACAGTCATTTTGTACCTGAAACACTGTAAGTGGTTTGGTGAGTCCAATAATGAAATGAGTCTCCCAAATCAACTACATAGACACCTTTCTCCAATTTTCTAACATTTTCAATAGCTTGCCTTGAAAAATCAGAAGGTAAATCAATGTTATGACAGAAATCCGCTTTTTGGCATTTTCTCAGCGAGAAACAGTCATTTTGTACCTGAAACACTGTAAGTGGTTTGGTGAGTCCAATAATGAAATGAGTCTCTCAAATCAACTACATAGACTCCTTTCTCCAATTTTCTGACGTTTTCAATAGCTTGCCTTAAAAAATCAGAAGGTAAATCAATGTTGTGACAGAAATCCGGTTTTTGGCAGTTTCTCAGCGAGAAACAGTCATTTTGTACCTGAAACACTGTAAGTGGTTTGGTGAGTCCAATAATGAAATGAGTCTCTCAAATCAACTACATAAACTCCTTTCTCCAATTTTCTGACGTTTTCAATAGCTTGCCTTAAAAAATCAGAAGGTAAAACAATGTTATTACACAAATCCGCTTTTTGGCATTTTCAAAGCGAGAAACGGTCATTTTGTACCTGAAACACTGTAAGTGGTTTGGTGAGTCCAATAATGAAATGAGTCCCTCAAATCAACTACATAGACTCCTTTCTCCAATTTTCTGACGTTTTCAATAGCTCGCCTTAAAAAATCAGAAGGTAAAACAATGTTATGACAGAAATCCGCTTTTTGGCATTTTCTCAGCGAGAAACAGTCATTTTGTACCTGAAACACTGTAAGTGGTTTGGTGAGTCCAATAATGAAATGAGTCTCTCAAATCAACTACATAGACTCCTTTCTCCAATTTTCTGACGTTTTCAATAGCTTGCCTTGAAAAATCAGAAGGTAAATCAATGTTATGACAGAAATCCGCTTTTTGGCAGTTTCTCAGCGAGAAACAGTCATTTTGTACCTGAAACACTGTAAGTGGTTTGGTGAGTCCAATAATGAAATGAGTCCCTCAAATCAACTACATAGACTCCTTTCTCCAATTTTCTGACGTTTTCAATAGGTTGCCTTAAAGATTCAGAAGGTAAAACAATGTTATTACAGAAATCCGCTTTTTGGCATTTTCTAGGCGAGAAACAGTCATTTTGTACCTGAAACACTGTAAGTGGTTTGGTGAGTCCAATAATGAAATGAGTCTCTCAAATCAACTACTTAGACTCCTTTCTCCAATTTTCTGACGTTTTCAATAGCTTGCCTTGAAAAATCAGAAGGTAAATCAATGTTATGACAGAAATCCGCTTTTTGGCATTTTCTCAGCGAGAAACAGTCATTTTGTACCTGAAACACTGTAAGTGGTTTGGTGAGTCCAATAATGAAATGAGTCTCTCAAATCAACTACATAGACACCTTTCTCCAATTTTCTAACGTTTTCAATAGCTTGCCTTGAAAAATCAGAAGGTAAAACAATGTTATTACAGAAATCCGCTTTTTGGCATTTTCTCAGCGAGAAACGGTCATTTTGTACCTGAAACACTGTAAGTGGTTTGGTGTGTCCAATAATGAAATGAGTCTCTCAAATCAACTACATAGACTCCTTTCTCCAATTTTCTGACGTTTTCAATAGCTTGCCTTGAAAAATCAGAAGGTAAATCAATGTTATGACAGAAATCCGTTTTTTGGCATTTTCTCAGCGAGAAACAGTCATTTTGTACCTGAAACACTGTAAGTGGTTTGGTGAGTCCAATAATGAAATGAGTCTCTCAAATCAACTACATAGACTAGTTTTTCCAATTTTCTAACGTTTTCAATAGCTTGCCCTAAAAAATCAGAAGGTAAAACAATGTTATTACAGAAATCCGCTTTTTGGCATTTTCTCAGCGAGAAACGGTCATTTTGTACCTGAAACACTGTAAGTGGTTTGGTGAGTCCAATAATGAAATGAGTCTCTCAAATCAACTACATAGACTCCTTTCTCCAATTTTCTGACGTTTTCAATAGGTTGCCTTAAAAATTCAGAAGGTAAAACAATGTTATTACAGAAATCCGCTTTTTGGCAGTTTCTCAGCGAGAAACAGTCATTTTGTACCTGAAACACTGTAAGTGGTTTGGTGAGTCCAATAATGAAATGAGTCTCTCAAATCAACTACTTAGACTCCTTTCTCCAATTTTCTGACGTTTTCCATAGCTTGCCTTAAAAAATCAGAAGGTAAATCAATGTTATGACAGAAATCCGCTTTTTGGCATTTTCTCAGCGAGAAACAGTCATTTTGTACCTGAAACACTGTAAGTGGTTTGGTGAGTCCAATAATGAAATGAGTCGCTCAAATCAACTACATAGACACCTTTCTCCAATTTTCTAACGTTTTCAATAGCTTGCCTTAAAAATTCAGAAGGTAAAACAATGTTATTACAGAAATCCGCTTTTTGGCATTTTCTAGGCGAGAAACAGTCATTTTGTACCTGAAACACTGTAAGTGGTTTGGTGAGTCCAATAATGAAATGAGTCTCTCAAATCAACTACTTAGACTCCTTTCTCCAATTTTCTGACGTTTTCAATAGCTTGCCTTGAAAAATCAGAAGGTAAATCAATGTTATGACAGAAATCCGCTTTTTGGCATTTTCTCAGCGAGAAACAGTCATTTTGTACCTGAAACACTGTAAGTGGTTTGGTGAGTCCAATAATGAAATGAGTCCCTCAAATCAACTACATAGACTCCTTTCTCCAATTTTCTGACGTTTTCAATAGCTTGCCTTGAAAAATCAGAAGGTAAATCAATGTTATGACAGAAATCCGCTTTTTGGCATTTTCTCAGCGAGAAACAGTCATTTTGTACCTGAAACACTGTAAGTGGTTTGGTGAGTCCAATAATGAAATGAGTCTCTCAAATCAACTACATAGACTCCTTTCTCCAATTTTCTGACGTTTTCAATAGCTTGCCTTGAAAAATCAGAAGGTAAATCAATGTTATGACAGAAATCCGCTTTTTGGCATTTTCTCAGCGAGAAACAGTCATTTTGTACCTGAAACACTGTAAGTGGTTTGGTGAGTCCAATAATGAAATGAGTCGCTCAAATCAACTACATAGACACCTTTCTCCAATTTTCTAACGTTTTCAATAGCTTGCCTTAAAAAATCAGAAGGTAAATCAATGTTATGACAGAAATCCGCTTTTTGGCAGTTTCTCAGCGAGAAACAGTCATTTTGTACCTGAAACACTGTAAGTGGTTTGGTGAGTCCAATAATGAAATGAGTCCCTCAAATCAACTACATAGACTCCTTTCTCCAATTTTCTGACGTTTTCAATAGGTTGCCTTAAAAATTCAGAAGGTAAAACAATGTTATTACAGAAATCCGCTTTTTGGCATTTTCTAGGCGAGAAACAGTCATTTTGTACCTGAAACACTGTAAGTGGTTTGGTGAGTCCAATAATGAAATGAGTCTCTCAAATCAACTACTTAGACTCCTTTCTCCAATTTTCTGACGTTTTCAATAGCTTGCCTTGAACAATCAGAAGGTAAATCAATGTTATGACAGAAATCCGCTTTTTGGCATTTTCTCAGCGAGAAACAGTCATTTTGTACCTGAAACACTGTAAGTGGTTTGGTGAGTCCAATAATGAAATGAGTCTCTCAAATCAATTACATAGACACCTTTCTCCAATTTTCTAACGTTTTCAATAGCTTGCCTTGAAAAATCAGAAGGTAAATCAATGTTATGACAGAAATCCGCTTTTTGGCATTTTCTCAGCGAGAAACAGTCATTTTGTACCTGAAACACTGTAAGTGGTTTGGTGAGTCCAATAATGAAATGAGTCTCTCAAATCAACTACATAGACTCCTTTCTCCAATTTTCTGACGTTTTCAATAGCTTGCCTTAAAAAATCAGAAGGTAGGATTCTTAATAGGACTAGCTGTTAATATCCCTAAAATATATCAGCACGATAACTCCTATCGGACATGACTGTTGGGTGGAGTTTGGACAGGATCGCGGGGCACCACCAAATCTACACGTCATCAGTTGTGTGCCTTGTCTTCATCAGGTGTTTCGGCCTCTTAACACAATACACCCTCTTCCAAGGTTGGCCTGCCACAGGCTGATCAGACCTGGGTGTGTGTCATATGGTGGCACCCCGTGGTCATCAAACAGCCCATGTTGCATCCCTCCGTTTCAGCCACAGCCAGTGACTGCTCCGTTCGGCTGATTTGGCAAGTTATTTTATTGCCTTCCGCTGGGCCTGTCCTCTGATCCCAACTTCCTTCAGGAGCCGTGTGGTGGACCTGGCTACAAAGCCTCGGCAGCCAACCTCCACTGGCCACACCTTTACGTTCCATCCCCGCGCCTCAGCATCAGCTGCTAGGTTAGCATAACGCAGCCTTTTTCTTTCGAATGCTTCGTCGATGTTATCCTCCCACGGGACAGTCAGCTCCACAATGAAGACACGCCGGCAGGACTTGGACCAGACGACCAAATCTGGGCGCAGGTTGGTTGCTGCGATTTCTGGCGGGAAAGTGAGCCTCTGGCTGAGGTCTACCCGCATTTCCCAATCCCGGGCTGTGTCCAGTGGGCCTTAGTTTGGAGGTGATGGCTTGGTTCTCCGTTTCTCCCCTTGTCGGACGAATGTTGTCTTGCGTGGGAGGGTGGTCTGGGTTTTGAAAGGCATGGCGTTGATGGTGACCCTCTTGTCCTCAAGTTCGGCAGCCAAGCCCTTCAACACTTGGTTATGGCGCCAGGTGTATCTTCCTTGAGTCAGGCTGGTCTTGCAACCCACCATGATGTGTTTGAGGGTTGCTGGGGCTGCACACTGCAGGCAGGCTGGGTCCTCTCCATACCAGAGATGTAGGTTGGTTGGAGAGGGCAGGACATCATAAGTGGCTCTGATGATGAAGCTGAGCCTATTAGCCTCCATGCTCCACATCTCATTCCACGTGATTTTCCTCCTCTCCACACCCTCCCACCTCATCCAGCGTCCTTGCTGGGCTTGGGAGACTGCCTTGGCACACCTGGCTGCCTCCTCCTGGTTGCGCACCTCCTCAACCACCATGTGTCGCCGTTCAGACGGAGTAGCCTTTTGCCAAGCGGGTGTTGTTGCTTCCAGGCCAAGACCCCCTCTGCCATGTTGGACTCGTCCCACTATATCCCGGTGTCTGAGGGTGGTCTTTGCCACTGCTACTGCTGCAGATGGTTTCCATTTCCTCCCTGTTGCCAGGTTTGGAGCCGCATCTCTGACGCATGGGTCCCGGGATTCTGTAAGAGTCATTTCCACCCTTGTTTTGGCACATTTGTACTCCTCCACCAGGCTTGAGATTGGAAGGGAGAGCGCTCCATTGCCATACAGGCCTATGCTGGAAAGGCATCTCGGCAGTCCAAGCCACTTCCTCACTTGGGCATTCACCAGTCTCTCAAGCCGATTGACATGAGATAAGGTGACCTCATAGATGGAAACTGGCCACATGAGGCGAGGTAGCAGCCCAAACTTAAAGCACCATAGCTTCAATTTTCCAGGGAGAGCAGTGTTGTTAATCTGCTTGAGGCCGCTGATTGTATCCTGCCTGAGTTGTTCCACCTGCTCAGAGTCTTTAAGTTCTGCGCTATACCATCGGCCAAGGCTTTTGATAGGCTTCTCCAGAACTTGTTGGGATTGGCTGGTCGTCCACATGGAACCTTGCATTGGTGAGCTTACCTTTGACAATGGAGATGCTCCATTCGTGCCCATTTGATGTTTCCCCGGAGTTTCTCCAGCAGACGTTTGGTACATGCGACCGTTGTTGTTATTGTCGTCATGTCGTCCATGTACGCCCTGATTGGGGGAAGACGGAGCCCGCTCTCAATCGTTCTCCTCCAATCACCCATCGTGATGCACGAATAAGTAGCTCCATTGCCATTGTAAACACCAGTGGCGAGATGGTGCAGCCCGCCATAATGCCTATCTCAAGGTGCTGCCAGGCAGTTGTACTATCCTGTGCTGTAACACAGAATTGGAGATCCTGGAAGTAGGCTTTGACTAGACTTGTGATGCCCTCTGGCACTTGAAAGAAGTTGAACGCTGTCCACAAGATCTCATGAGGCACTGACCCGAAGGCATTGGCAAGATCTAAAAACACCACATGCAGGTCTTTCTTCTCCTTCTTGGCCGTCTGTACTTGGTGCCAGATGACATTTGTGTGTTCCAAGCAACCTGAGAACCCAATTATCCCTGCCTTTTGCACTGAGGTGTCAACAAAGTTGTTCGCCAGCAGGAATGCTGAGAGCCTACGGGCCACGACACTGAAGAAAATCTTTCCTTCCACATTGAGAAGGCTGATCTGGCGAAACTGCTCGATGGTTGAGGAATTCTTCTCTTTGGGAATCAGGATCCCTCCTGCCCGTCGCCATGCCTTTGGTATCATTCCTTTTTCCCATGCCACTTTCATAAGCTTCCAGAGGTATTTCAAGACGCCTGGCGTGTTCTTATACACCCTGTATGGAATGCCGTTGGGCCCCGGGGCTGAAGCTGTTCTTGCCCGTTTTACTGTGCTCTCAACTTCGCTCCATGTGGGGGGCCTTGTTTCCATCTGGTGCTCAGGTGGTTGGATGGGTGGCATATCCTCCGGAATGCTGGCTGGCACATGCCTCTGTTTGTCGGAGTAGGTCTTCCGAAGATGTTCTTCCAGTTCTCTTATGGGTACTTTGAGGGTCCCAGATTTCTCCCTGACAAAGAGGTCCTTAACAAATTTATAGGGATCTCTGTAGAAGGCAGTCCTCGTTCGCTCTCTCTTCTTATGTTGCCTTCTCAGGCATTCTGCTCTTCGCAGTGCTGCCAGACGCTGCTTGATGTCGCCCTGTAGTGCCCCAAGGCCTTTCTTTTCCACTTCCGTGGCCTTCTTCCATTGTTTCCTCAGGCACCTCCTTTCTTTCACGAGTCTCTGAATCTCTTGTTGTCTCCTGGACTTTAGATGAGCAGATGGTTCCTTCTGTGTCTGCAAGTTCTCACGTTTCACACCAAATCTCTCTGCTCCATAGCTATAAATGGTCTCTCCGATCTTGTCCAGTTTTTTCTCCACACCCCCTTTCAGACCTTCTAAAAGGTGGACGAGGTCTGTGTCTGTGGTTTCCCACTCCTTTTTCTGACAGGATTTAGGCCACAAGATTTGAGGTTTTCGTCCAGTCAGCCTCCGCTCTACTGCTGTCTGTGGCTGGATGGGCTCTGGGCTGATGTTCATAAATGGATCTGTGCTTGATTGAGCTTCGTCTGGGGTTCTGATACCCTGTGGACTGTGGTGAATATCCTGCCACTGGGCTTCACTCGACTGATTTGCCCTACCTCTAAGGAAGTAATGGTCAATGCGAGGCCCCTTGCTAAGCTCTCTCAGATACTTGAAACAATGTTATTACAGAAATCCGCTTTTTGGCAGTTTCTCAGCGAGAAACAGTCATTTTGTACCTGAAACACTGTAAGTGGTTTGGTGAGTCCAATAATGAAATGAGTCTCTCAAATCAACTACATAGACTCCTTTCTCCAATTTTCTAACGTTTTCAATAGCTTGCCTTAAAAAATCAGAAGGTAAATCAATGTTATGACAGAAATCCGCTTTTTGGCATTTTCTCAGCGAGAAACAGTCATTTTGTACCTGAAACACTGTAAGTGGTTTGGTGAGTCCAATAATGAAATGAGTCTCTCAAATCAACTACATAGACTCCTTTCTCCAATTTTCTGACGTTTTCAATAGCTTGCCTTGAAAAATCAGAAGGTAAATCAATGTTATGACAGAAATCCGCTTTTTGGCATTTTCTCAGCGAGAAACAGTCATTTTGTACCTGAAACACTGTAAGTGGTTTGGTGCGTCCAATAATGAAATGAGTCTCTCAAATCAACTACATAGACTCCTTTCTCCAATTTTCTGACGTTTTCAATAGCTTGCCTTAAAAAATCACAAGGTAAATCAATGTTATGACAGAAATCCGCTTTTTGGCAGTTTCTCAGCGAGAAACAGTCATTTTGTACCTGAAACACTGTAAGTGGTTTGGTGAGTCCAATAATGAAATGAGTCTCTCAAATCAACTACATAGACTCCTTTCTCCAATTTTCTGACGTTTTCAATAGCTTGCCTTAAAAAATCAGAAGGTAAAACAATGTTATTACAGAAATCCGCTTTTTGGCATTTTCTAGGCGAGAAACAGTCATTTTGTACCTGAAACACTGTAAGTAAGTGGTTTGGTGAGTCCAATAATGAAATGAGTCTCTCAAATCAACTACTTAGACTCCTTTCTCCAATTTTCTGACGTTTTCAATAGCTTGCCTTGAAAAATCAGAAGGTAAATCAATGTTATGACAGAAATCCGCTTTTTGGCATTTTCTCAGCGAGAAACAGTCATTTTGTACCTGAAACACTGTAAGTGGTTTGGTGAGTCCAATAATGAAATGAATCTCTCAAATCAACTACATAGACTAGTTTTTCCAATTTTCTAACGTTTTCAATAGCTTGCCTTGAAAAATCAGAAGGTAAATCAATGTTATGACAGAAATCCGCTTTTTGGCATTTTCTCAGCGAGAAACAGTCATTTTGTACCTGAAACACTGTAAGTGGTTTGGTGAGTCCAATAATGAAATGAGTCTCTCAAATCAACTACATAGACTCCTTTCTCCAATTTTCTGACGTTTTCAATAGCTTGCCTTGAAAAATCAGAAGGTAAATCAATGTTATTACAGAAATCCGCTTTTTGGCATTTTCTCAGCAAGAAACAGTCATTTTGTACCTGAAACACTGTAAGCGGTTTGGTGAGTCCAATAATGAAATGAGTCCCTCAAATCAACTACATAGACTCCTTTCTCCAATTTTCTGACGTTTTCAATAGCTTGCCTTAAAAAATCAGAAGGTAAAACAATGTTATTACAGAAATCCGCTTTTTGGCATTTTCTCAGCGAGAAACAGTCATTTTGTACCTGAAACACTGTAAGTGGTTTGGTGAGTCCAATAATGAAATGAGTCTCTCAAATCAACTACATAGACACCTTTCTCCAATTTTCTAACGTTTTCAATAGCTTGCCTTAAAAAATCAGAAGGTAAATCAATGTTATGACAGAAATCCGCTTTTTGGCATTTTCTCAGCGAGAAACAGTCATTTTGTACCTGAAACACTGTAAGCGGTTTGGTGAGTCCAATAATAAAATGAGTCCCTCAAATCAACTACATAGACTCCTTTCTCCAATTTTCTGACGTTTTCAATAGCTTGCCTTAAAAAATCAGAAGGTAAAACAATGTTATTACAGAAATCCGCTTTTTGGCATTTTCTCAGCGAGAAACAGTCATTTTGTACCTGAAACACTGTAAGTGGTTTGGTGAGTCCAATAATGAAATGAGTCTCTCAAATCAACTACATAGACACCTTTCTCCAATTTTCTAACGTTTTCAATAGCTTGCCTTAAAAAATCAGAAGGTAAATCAATGTTATGACAGAAATCCGCTTTTTGGCATTTTCTCAGCGAGAAACAGTCAATTTGTACCTGAAACACTGTAAGTGGTATGGTGAGTCCAATAATGGAACGAGTCTCTCAAATCAACTACATAGTCTCCTTTCTCCAATATTCTGACATTTTCAATAGCTTGCCTTGAAAAATCAGAAGGTAAATCAATGTTATGACAGAAATCCGCTTTTTGGCATTTTCTCAGCGAGAAACAGTCATTTTGTACCTGAAACACTGTAAGTGGTTTGGTGAGTCCAATAATGAAATGAGTCTCTCAAATCAACTACATAGACTCCTTTCTCCAATTTTCTGACGTTTTCAATAGCTTTCCTTGAAAAATCAGAAGGTAAATCAATGTTATGACAGAAATCCGCTTTTTGGCATTTTCTCAGCGAGAAACAGTCATTTTGTACCTGAAACACTGTAAGTGGTTTGGTGAGTCCAATAATGAAATGAATCTCTCAAATCAACTACATAGACACCTTTCTCCAATTTTCTGACGTTTTCAATAGCTTGCCTTGAAAAATCAGAAGGTAAATCAATGTTATGACAGAAATCCGCTTTTTGGCATTTTCTCAGCGAGAAACAGTCATTTTGTACCTGAAACACTGTAAATGGTTTGGTGAGTCCAATAATGAAATGACTCGCTCAAATCAACTACATAGACACCTTTCTCCAATTTTCTAACGTTTTCAATAGCTTGCCTTAAAAAATCAGAAGGTAAATCAATGTTATGACAGAAATCCGCTTTTTGGGAGTTTCTCAGCGAGAAACAGTCATTTTGTACCTGAAACACTGTAAATGGTTTGGTGAGTCCAATAATGAAATGAATCGCTCAAATCAACTACATAGACACCTTTCTCCAATTTTCTAACGTTTTCAATAGCTTGCTTTAAAAAATCAGAAGGTAAATCAATGTTATGACAGAAATCCGCTTTTTGGCATTTTCTCAGCGAGAAACAGTCATTTTGTACCTGAAACACTGTAAGTGGTTTGGTGCGTCCAATAATGAAATGAGTCTCTCAAATCAACTACATAGACTCCTTTCTCCAATTTTCTGACGTTTTCAATAGCTTGCCTTAAAAAATCACAAGGTAAATCAATGTTATGACAGAAATCCGCTTTTTGGCAGTTTCTCAGCGAGAAACAGTCATTTTGTACCTGAAACACTGTAAGTGGTTTGGTGAGTCCAATAATGAAATGAGTCTCTCAAATCAACTACATAGACTCCTTTCTCCAATTTTCTGACGTTTTCAATAGCTTGCCTTAATAAATCAGAAGGTAAATCAATGTTATGACAGAAATCCGCTTTTTGGCATTTTCTCAGCGAGAAACAGTCATTTTGTACCTGAAACACTGTAAGTGGTTTGGTGAGTCCAATAATGAAATGAGTCTCTCAAATCAACTACATAGACTCCTTTCTCCAATTTTCTGACGTTTTCCATAGCTTGCCTTAAAAAATCAGAAGGTAAATCAATGTTATGACAGAAATCCGCTTTTTGGCAGTTTCTCAGCGAGAAACAGTCATTTTGTACCTGAAACACTGTAAGTGGTTTGGTGAGTCCAATAATGAAATGAGTCGCTCAAATCAACTACATAGACTCCTTTCTCCAATTTTCTGACGTTTTCAATAGCTTGCCTTGAAAAATCAGAAGGTAAATCAATGTTATGACAGAAATCCGCTTTTTGGCATTTTCTCAGCAAGAAACAGTCATTTTGTACCTGAAACACTGTAAGTGGTTTGGTGAGTCCAATAATGAAATGAGTCTCTCAAATCAACTACATAGACACCTTTCTCCAATTTTCTAACGTTTTCAATAGCTTGCCTTAAAAAATCAGAAGGTAAAACAATGTTATTACAGAAATCCGCTTTTTGGCATTTTCTCAGCGAGAAACAGTCATTTTGTACCTGAAACACTGTAAGTGGTTTGGTGAGTCCAATAATGAAATGAGTCTCTCAAATCAACTACATAGACACCTTTCTCCAATTTTCTAACGTTTTCAATAGCTTGCCTTAAAAAATCAGAAGGTAAATCAATGTTATTACAGAAATCCGCTTTTTGGCCTTTTCTCAGCGAGAAACAGTCATTTTGTACCTGAAACACTGTAAGTGGTTTGGTGAGTCCAATAATGAAATGAGTCTCTCAAATCAACTACATAGACTCCTTTCTCCAATTTTCCGACATTTTCAATAGCTTGCCTTGAAAAATCAGAAGGTAAATCAATGTTATGACAGAAATCCGCTTTTTGGCATTTTCTCAGCGAGAAACAGTCATTTTGTACCTGAAACACTGTAAGTGGTTTGGTGAGTCCAATAATGAAATGAGTCTCTCAGATCAACTACATAGACACCTTTCTCCAATTTTCTAACGTTTTCAATAGCTTGCCTTAAAAAATAAGAAGGTAAATCAATGTTATGACAGAAATCCGCTTTTTGGCATTTTCTCAGCGAGAAACAGTCATTTTGTACCTGAAACACTGTAAGCGGTTTGGAGAGTCCAATAATGAAATGAGTCTCTCAAATCAACTACATAGACACCTTTCTCCAATTTTCTAACGTTTTCAATAGCTTGCCTTAAAAATCAGAAGGTAAATCAATGTTATGACAGAAATCCGCTTTTTGGCATTTTCTCAGCGAGAAACAGTCATTTTGTACCTGAAACACTGTAAGTGGTTTGGTGAGTCCAATAATGAAATGAGTCTCTCAAATAAACTACATAGACTCCTTTCTCCAATTTTATGACGTTTTCAATAGCTTGCCTTGAAAAATCAGAAGGTAAATCAATGTTATGACAGAAATCCGCTTTTTGGCATTTTCTCAGCGAGAAACAGTCATTTTGTACCTGAAACACTGTAATTGGTTTGGTGAGTCCAATAATGAAATGAGTCTCTCAAATCAACTACATAGACACCTTTCTCCAATTTTCTAACGTTTTCAATAGCTTGCCTTAAAAAATCAGAAGGTAAAACAATGTTATTACAGAAATCCGCTTTTTGGCATTTTCTCAGCGAGAAACAGTCATTTTGTACCTGAAACACTGTAAGTGGTTTGGTGAGTCCAATAATGAAATGAGTCTCTCAAATCAACTACATAGACACCTTTCTCCAATTTTCTAACGTTTTCAATAGCTTGCCTTAAAAAATCAGAAGGTAAATCAATGTTATTACAGAAATCCGCTTTTTGGCCTTTTCTCAGCGAGAAACAGTCATTTTGTACCTGAAACACTGTAAGTGGTTTGGTGAGTCCAATAATGAAATGAGTCTCTCAAATCAACTACATAGACTCCTTTCTCCAATTTTCCGACATTTTCAATAGCTTGCCTTGAAAAATCAGAAGGTAAATCAATGTTATGACAGAAATCCGCTTTTTGGCATTTTCTCAGCGAGAAACAGTCATTTTGTACCTGAAACACTGTAAGTGGTTTGGTGAGTCCAATAATGAAATGAGTCTCTCAGATCAACTACATAGACACCTTTCTCCAATTTTCTAACGTTTTCAATAGCTTGCCTTAAAAAATAAGAAGGTAAATCAATGTTATGACAGAAATCCGCTTTTTGGCATTTTCTCAGCGAGAAACAGTCATTTTGTACCTGAAACACTGTAAGCGGTTTGGAGAGTCCAATAATGAAATGAGTCTCTCAAATCAACTACATAGACACCTTTCTCCAATTTTCTAACGTTTTCAATAGCTTGCCTTAAAAATCAGAAGGTAAATCAATGTTATGACAGAAATCCGCTTTTTGGCATTTTCTCAGCGAGAAACAGTCATTTTGTACCTGAAACACTGTAAGTGGTTTGGTGAGTCCAATAATGAAATGAGTCCCTCAAATCAACTACATAGACACCTTTCTCCAATTTTCCAACGTTTTCAATAGCTTGCCTTAAAAAATCAGAAGGTAAATCAATGTTAGGACAGAAATCCGCTTTTTGGCATTTTCTCAGCGAGAAACAGTCATTTTGTACCTGAAACACTGTAAGTGGTTTGGTGAGTCCAATAATGAAATGAGTCTCTCAAATCAACTACATAAACTCCTTTCTCCAATTTTCTGACGTTTTCCATAGCTTGCCTTAAAAAATCAGAAGGTAAATCAATGTTATGACAGAAATCCGCTTTTTGGCAGTTTCTCAGCGAGAAACAGTCATTTTGTACCTGAAACACTGTAAGTGGTTTGGTGAGTCCAATAATGAAATGAGTCGCTCAAATCAACTACATAGACTCCTTTCTCCAATTTTCTGACGTTTTCAATAGCTTGCCTTGAAAAATCAGAAGGTAAATCAATGTTATGACAGAAATCCGCTTTTTGGCATTTTCTCAGCAAGAAACAGTCATTTTGTACCTGAAACACTGTAAGTGGTTTGGTGAGTCCAATAATGAAATGAGTCTCTCAAATCAACTACATAGACTCCTTTCTCCAATTTTCCGACATTTTCAATAGCTTGCCTTGAAAAATCAGAAGGTAAATCAATGTTATGACAGAAATCCGCTTTTTGGCATTTTCTCAGCGAGAAACAGTCATTTTGTACCTGAAACACTGTAAGTGGTTTGGTGAGTCCAATAATGAAATGAGTCTCTCAGATCAACTACATAGACACCTTTCTCCAATTTTCTAACGTTTTCAATAGCTTGCCTTAAAAAATAAGAAGGTAAATCAATGTTATGACAGAAATCCGCTTTTTGGCATTTTCTCAGCGAGAAACAGTCATTTTGTACCTGAAACACTGTAAGCGGTTTGGTGAGTCCAATAATGAAATGAGTCTCTCAAATCAACTACATAGACTCCTTTCTCCAATTTTCCGACATTTTCAATAGCTTGCCTTGAAAAATCAGAAGGTAAATCAATGTTATGACAGAAATCCGCTTTTTGGCATTTTCTCAGCGAGAAACAGTCATTTTGTACCTGAAACACTGTAAGTGGTTTGGTGAGTCCAATAATGAAATGAGTCTCTCAAATCAACTACATAGACTCCTTTCTCCAATTTTCTGACGTTTTCAATAGCTTGCCTTAAAAAATCAGAAGGTAAATCAATGTTATGACAGAAATCCGCTTTTTGGCATTTTCTCAGCGAGAAACAGTCATTTTGTACCTGAAACACTGTAAGTGGTTTGGTGAGTCTAATAATGAAATGAGTCTCTCAAATCAACTACATAGACTCCTTTCTCCAATTTTCTGACGTTTTCAATAGCTTGCCTTAAAAAATCAGAAGGTAAATCAATGTTATGACAGAAATCCGCTTTTTGGCATTTTCTCAGCGAGAAACAGTCATTTTGTACCTGAAACACTGTAAGTGGTTTGGTGAGTCCAATAATGAAATGAGTCTCTCAAATCAACTACATAGACACCTTTCTCCAATTTTCTAACGTTTTCAATAGCTTGCCTTAAAAAATCAGAAGGTAAATCAATGTTATGACAGAAATCCGCTTTTTGGCATTTTCTCAGCGAGAAACAGTCATTTTGTACCTGAAACACTGTAAGTGGTTTGGTGAGTCCAATAATGAAATGAGTCTCTCAAATCAACTACATAGACTCCTTTTTCCAATTTTCTAACGTTTTAAATAGCTTGCCTTAAAAAATCAGAAGGTAAAACAATGTTATTACAGAAATCCGCTTTTTGGCATTTTCTCAGCGAGAAACGGTCATTTTGTACCTGAAACACTGTAAGTGGTTTGGTGAGTCCAATAATGAAATGAGTCTCTCAAATCAACTACTTAGACTCCTTTCTCCAATTTTCTGACGTTTTCAATAGCTTGCCTTAAAAAATCAGAAGGTAAATCAATGTTATGACAGAAATCCGCTTTTTGGCAGTTTCTCAGCGAGAAACAGTCATTTTGTACCTGAAACACTGTAATTGGTTTGGTGAGTCCAATAATGAAATGAGTCCCTCAAATCAACTACTTAGACTCCTTTCTCCAATTTTCTGACGTTTTCAATAGCTTGCCTTGAAAAATCAGCAGGTAAATCAATGTTATGACAGAAATCCGCTTTTTGGCATTTTCTCAGCGAGAAAGTCATTTTGTACCTGAAAACACTGTAAGTGGTTTGGTGAGTCCAATAATGAAATGAGTCTCTCAAATCAACTACATAAACTCCTTTCTCCAATTTTCTGACGTTTTCCATAGCTTGCCTTAAAAAATCAGAAGGTAAATCAATGTTATGACAGAAATCCGCTTTTTGGCAGTTTCTCAGCGAGAAACAGTCATTTTGTACCTGAAACACTGTAAGTGGTTTGGTGAGTCCAATAATGAAATGAGTCGCTCAAATCAACTACATAGACTCCTTTCTCCAATTTTCTGACGTTTTCAATAGCTTGCCTTGAAAAATCAGAAGGTAAATCAATGTTATGACAGAAATCCGCTTTTTGGCATTTTCTCAGCAAGAAACAGTCATTTTGTACCTGAAACACTGTAAGTGGTTTGGTGAGTCCAATAATGAAATGAGTCTCTCAAATCAACTACATAGACTCCTTTCTCCAATTTTCCGACATTTTCAATAGCTTGCCTTGAAAAATCAGAAGGTAAATCAATGTTATGACAGAAATCCGCTTTTTGGCATTTTCTCAGCGAGAAACAGTCATTTTGTACCTGAAACACTGTAAGTGGTTTGGTGAGTCCAATAATGAAATGAGTCTCTCAGATCAACTACATAGACACCTTTCTCCAATTTTCTAACGTTTTCAATAGCTTGCCTTAAAAAATAAGAAGGTAAATCAATGTTATGACAGAAATCCGCTTTTTGGCATTTTCTCAGCGAGAAACAGTCATTTTGTACCTGAAACACTGTAAGCGGTTTGGAGAGTCCAATAATGAAATGAGTCTCTCAAATCAACTACATAGACACCTTTCTCCAATTTTCTAACGTTTTCAATAGCTTGCCTTAAAAATCAGAAGGTAAATCAATGTTATGACAGAAATCCGCTTTTTGGCATTTTCTCAGCGAGAAACAGTCATTTTGTACCTGAAACACTGTAAGTGGTTTGGTGAGTCCAATAATGAAATGAGTCTCTCAAATAAACTACATAGACTCCTTTCTCCAATTTTATGACGTTTTCAATAGCTTGCCTTGAAAAATCAGAAGGTAAATCAATGTTATGACAGAAATCCGCTTTTTGGCATTTTCTCAGCGAGAAACAGTCATTTTGTACCTGAAACACTGTAATTGGTTTGGTGAGTCCAATAATGAAATGAGTCTCTCAAATCAACTACATAGACACCTTTCTCCAATGTTCTAACGTTTTCAATAGCTTGCCTTAAAAAATCAGAAGGTAAATCAATGTCATGACAGAAATCCGCTTTTTGGCATTTTCTCAGCGAGAAACAGTCATTTTGTACCTGAAACACTGTAAGTGGTTTGGTGAGTCCAATAATGAAATGAGTCTCTCAAATCAACTACATAGACTCCTTTCTCCAATTTTCCGACATTTTCAATAGCTTGCCTTGAAAAATCAGAAGGTAAATCAATGTTATGACAGAAATCCGCTTTTTGGCATTTTCTCAGCGAGAAACAGTCATTTTGTACCTGAAACACTGTAAGTGGTTTGGTGAGTCCAATAATGAAATGAGTCTCTCAAATCAACTACATAGACTCCTTTCTCCAATTTTCTGACGTTTTCAATAGCTTGCCTTAAAAAATCAGAAGGTAAATCAATGTTATGACAGAAATCCGCTTTTTGGCATTTTCTCAGCGAGAAACAGTCATTTTGTACCTGAAACACTGTAAGTGGTTTGGTGAGTCCAATAATGAAATGAGTCTCTCAAATCAACTACATAGACTCCTTTCTCCAATTTTCTGACGTTTTCAATAGCTTGCCTTAAAAAATCAGAAGGTAAATCAATGTTATGACAGAAATCCGCTTTTTGGCATTTTCTCAGCGAGAAACAGTCATTTTGTACCTGAAACACTGTAAGTGGTTTGGTGAGTCCAATAATGAAATGAGTCTCTCAAATCAACTACATAGACACCTTTCTCCAATTTTCTAACGTTTTCAATAGCTTGCCTTAAAAAATCAGAAGGTAAATCAATGTTATGACAGAAATCCGCTTTTTGGCATTTTCTCAGCGAGAAACAGTCATTTTGTACCTGAAACACTGTAAGTGGTTTGGTGAGTCCAATAATGAAATGAGTCTCTCAAATCAACTACATAGACTCCTTTTTCCAATTTTCTAACGTTTTAAATAGCTTGCCTTAAAAAATCAGAAGGTAAAACAATGTTATTACAGAAATCCGCTTTTTGGCATTTTCTCAGCGAGAAACGGTCATTTTGTACCTGAAACACTGTAAGTGGTTTGGTGAGTCCAATAATGAAATGAGTCTCTCAAATCAACTACTTAGACTCCTTTCTCCAATTTTCTGACGTTTTCAATAGCTTGCCTTAAAAAATCAGAAGGTAAATCAATGTTATGACAGAAATCCGCTTTTTGGCAGTTTCTCAGCGAGAAACAGTCATTTTGTACCTGAAACACTGTAATTGGTTTGGTGAGTCCAATAATGAAATGAGTCCCTCAAATCAACTACTTAGACTCCTTTCTCCAATTTTCTGACGTTTTCAATAGCTTGCCTTGAAAAATCAGCAGGTAAATCAATGTTATGACAGAAATCCGCTTTTTGGCATTTTCTCAGCGAGAAAGTCATTTTGTACCTGAAAACACTGTAAGTGGTTTGGTGAGTCCAATAATGAAATGAGTCTCTCAAATCAACTACATAGACTCCTTTCTCCAATTTTCGGACGTTTTCAATAGCTTGCCTTAAAAAATCAGAAGGTAAATCAATGTTATGACAGAAATCCGCTTTTTGGCATATTCTCAGCGAGAAACAGTCATTTTGTACCTGAAACACTGTAAGTGGTTTGGTGAGTCCAATAATGAAATGAGTCTCTCAAATCAACTACATAGACTCCTTTCTCCAATTTTCTGACGTTTTCCATAGCTTGCCTTAAAAAATCAGAAGGTAAATCAATGTTATGACAGAAATCCGCTTTTTGGCAGTTTCTCAGCGAGAAACAGTCATTTTGTACCTGAAACACTGTAAGTGGTTTGGTGAGTCCAATAATGAAATGAGTCGCTCAAATCAACTACATAGACTACTTTCTCCAATTGTCTGACGTTTTCAATAGCTTGCCTTAAAAAATCAGAAGGTAGGATTTTTAATAGGACTAGCTGTTAATATCCCTAAAATATATCAGCACGATAACTCCTATCGGACATGACTGTGGGGTGGAGTTTGGACAGGATCGCGGGGCACCACCAAATCTACACGTCATCAGTTGTGTGCCTTGTCTTCATCAGGTGTTTCGGCCTCTTAACACAATACACCCTCTTCCAAGGTTGGCCTGCCACAGGCTGATCAGACCTGGGTGTGTGTCATATGGTGGCACCCCGTGGTCATCAAACAGCCCATGTTGCATCCCTCCGTTTCAGCCACAGCCAGTGACTGCTCCGTTCGGCTGCTTTGGCAAGTTCTTTTATTGCCTTCCGCTGGGCCTTTCCTCTGATCCCAACTTCCTTCAGGAGCCGTGTGGTGGACCTGGCTACAAAGCCTCGGCAGCCAACCTCCACTGGCCACACCTTTACGTTCCATCCCCGCGCCTCAGCATCAGCTGCTAGGTTAGCATAACGCAGCCTTTTTCTTTCAAATGCTTCGTCGATGTTATCCTCCCACGGGACAGTCAGCTCCACAATGAAGACACGCCGGCAGGACTTGGACCAGAGGACCAAATCTGGGCGCAGGTTGGTTGCTGCGATTTCTGGCGGGAAAGTGAGCCTCTGGCTGAGGTCTACCCGCATTTCCCAATCCCGGGCTGTGTCCAGTGGGCCTGAGTTTGGAGGTGATGGCTTGGTTCTCCGTTTCTCCCCTTGTCGGACGAATGTTGTCTTCCGTGGGAGGGTGGTCTGGGTTTTGAAAGGCATGGCGTTGATGGTGACCCTCTTGTCCTCAAGTTCGGCAGCCAAGCCCTTCAACCCTTGGTTATGGCGCCAGGTGTATCTTCCTTGAGTCAGGCTGGTCTTGCAACCCACCAGGATGTGTTTGAGGGTTGCTGGGGCTGCACACTGCAGGCAGGCTGGGTCCTCTCCATACCAGAGATGTAGGTTGGTTGGAGAGGGCAGGACATCATAAGTGGCTCTGATGATGAAGCTGAGCCTATTAGCCTCCATGCTCCACATCTCATTCCACGTGATTTTCCTCCTCTCCACACCCTCCCACCTCATCCAGCGTCCTTGCTGGGCTTGGGAGACTGCCTTGGCACACCTGGCTGCCTCCCCCTGGTTGCGCACCTCCTCAACCACCATGTGTCGCCGTTCAGACGGAGTAGCCTTTTGCCAAGCGGGTGTTGTTGCTTCCAGGCCAAGACCCCCTCTGCCATGTTGGACTCGTCCCACTATATCCCGGTGTCTGAGGGTGGTCTTTGCCACTGCTACTGCTGCAGATGGTTTCCATTTCCTCCCTGTTGCCAGGTTTGGAGCCGCATCTCTGACGCATGGGTCCCGGGATTCTGTAAGAGTCATTTCCACCCTTGTTTTGGCACATTTGTACTCCTCCACCAGGCTTGAGATTGGAAGGGAGAGCGCTCCATTGCCATACAGGCCTATGCTGGAAAGGCATCTCGGCAGTCCAAGCCACTTCCTCACTTGGGCATTCACCAGTCTCTCAAGCCGATTGACATGAGATAAGGTGACCTCATAGATGGAAATTGGCCACATGAGGCGAGGTAGCAGCCCAAACTTAAAGCACCATAGCTTTAATTTTCCAGGGAGAGCAGTGTTGTTATTCTGCTTGAGGCCGCTGATTGTATCCTGCCTGAGTTGTTCCACCTGCTCAGAGTCTTTAAGTTCTGCGCTATACCATCGGCCAAGGCTTTTGATAGGCTTCTCCAGAACTGTTGGGATTGGCTGGTCGTCCACATAGAACCTTGCATTGGTGAGCTTACCTTTGACAATGGAGATGCTACGGGATTTGCTGGGTTTAATCTCCATTCGTGCCCATTTGATGTTTCCCCGGAGTTTCTCCAGCAGACGTTTGGTACATGCGACCGTTGTTGTTATTGTCGTCATGTCGTCCATGTACGCCCTGATTGGGGGAAGACGGAGCCCGCTCTTCAATCGTTCTCCTCCAACCACCCATCGTGATGCACGAATAAGTAGCTCCATTGCCATTGTAAACACCAGTGGCGAGATGGTGCAGCCCGCCATAATGCCTATCTCAAGGTGCTGCCAGGCAGTTGTACTATCCTGTGCTGTAACACAGAATTGGAGATCCTGGAAGTAGGCTTTGACTAGACTTGTGATGCCCTCTGGCACTTGAAAGAAGTTGAACGCTGTCCACAAGATCTCATGAGGCACTGACCCGAAGGCATTGGCAAGATCTAAAAACACCACATGCAGGTCTTTCTTCTCCTTCTTGGCCGTCTGTACTTGGTGCCCGATGACATTTGTGTGTTCCAAGTAACCTGAGAACCCACTCATCCCTGCCTTTTGCACTGAGGTGTCAACAAAGTTGTTCGCCAGCAGGAATGCTGAGAGCCTACGGGCCACGACACTGAAGAAAATCTTTCCTTCCACATTGAGAAGGCTGATCTGGCGAAACTGCTCGATGGTTGAGGAATTCTTCTCTTTGGGAATCAGGACCCCTCCTGCCCGTCGCCATGCCTTTGGTATCATTCCTTTTTCCCATGCCACTTTCATAAGCTTCCAGAGGTATTTCAAGATGCCTGGCGTGTTCTTATACACCCTGTATGGAATGCCGTTGGGCCCCGGGGCTGAAGCTGTTCTTGCCCGTTTTACTGTGCTCTCAACTTCGCTCCATGTGGGGGGCCTTGTTTCCATCTGGTGCTCAGGTGGTTGGATGGGTGGCATATCCTCCGGAATGCTGGCTGGCACATGCCTCTGTTTGTCGGAGTAGGTCTTCCGAAGATGTTCTTCCAGTTCTCTTATGGGTACTTTGAGGGTCCCAGATTTCTCCCTGACAAAGAGGTCCTTAACAAATTTATAGGGATCTCTGTAGAAGGCAGTCCTCGTTCGCTCTCTCTTCTTATGTTGCCTTCTCAGGCTTTCTGCTCTTCGCAGTGCTGCCAGACGCTGCTTGATGTCGCCCTGTAGTGCCCCAAGGCCTTTCCTTTCCACTTCCGTGGCCTTCTTCCATTGTTTCCTCAGGCACCTCCTTTCTTTCACGAGTCTCTGAATCTCTTGTTGTCTCCTGGACTTGAGATGAGCAGATGGTTCCTTCTGTGTCTGCAAGTTCTCACGTTTCACACCAAATCTCTCTGCTCCATAGCTATAAATGGTCTCTCCGATCTTGTCCAGTTTTTTCTCCACACCCCCTTTCAGACCTTCTAAAAGGTGGACGAGGTCTGTGTCTGTGGTTTCCCACTCCTTTTTCTGACAGGATTTAGGCCACAAGATTTGAGGTTTTCGTCCAGTCAGCCTCCGCTCTACTGCTGCCTGTGGCTGGATGGGCTCTGGGCTGATGTTCATAAATGGATCTGTGCTTGATTGAGCTTCGTCTGGGGTTCTGATACCCTGTGGACTGTGGTGAATATCCTGCCACTGGGCTTCACTCGACTGATTTGCCCTACCTCTAAGGAAGTAATGGTCAATGCGAGGCCCCTTGCTAAGCTCTCTCAGACACTTGAAACAATGTTATTACAGAAATCCGCTTTTTGGCATTTTCTCAGCGAGAAACAGTCATTTTGTACCTGAAACACTGTAAGTGGTTTGGTGAGTCCAATAATGAAATGAGTCTCTCAAATCAACTACATAGACACCTTTCTCCAATTTTCTAACGTTTTCAATAGCTTGCCTTAAAAAATCAGAAGGTAAAACAATGTTATTACAGAAATCCGCTTTTTGGCAGTTTCTCAGCGAGAAACAGTCATTTTGAACCTGAAACACTGTAAGTGGTTTGGTGAGTCCAATAATGAAATGAGTCTCTCAAATCAACTACATAGACTCCTTTCTCCAATTTTCTGACGTTTTCAATAGCTTGCCTTGAAAAATCAGAAGGTAAATCAATGTTATGACAGAAATCCGCTTTTTGGCATTTTCTCAGCGAGAAACAGTCATTTTGTACCTGAAACACTGTAAGTGGTTTGGTGAGTCCAATAATGAAATGAGTCTCTCAAATCAACTACATAGACTCCTTTCTCCAATTTTCTGACGTTTTCAATAGCTTGCCTTAAAAATTCAGAAGGTAAAACAATGTTATTACAGAAATCCGCTTTTTGGCATTTTCTCAGCGAGAAACAGTCATTTTGTACCTGAAACACTGTAAGTGGTTTGGTGAGTCCAATAATGAAATGAGTCCCTCAAATCAACCACATAGACTCCTTTCTCCAATTTTCTGACGTTTTCAATAGCTTGCCTTAAAAAATCAGAAGGTAAAACAATGTTATTACAGAAATCCGCTTTTTGGCATTTTCTCAGCGAGAAACGGTCATTTTGTACCTGAAACACTGTAAGTGGTTTGGTGAGTCCAATAATGAAATGAGTCTCTCAAATCAACTACATAGACTCCTTTCTCCAATTTTCTGACGTTTTCAATAGCTTGCCTTAAAAAATCAGAAGGTAAATCAATGTTATGACAGAAATCCGCTTTTTGGCAGTTTCTCAGCGAGAAACAGTCATTTTGTACCTGAAACACTGTAAGTGGTTTGGTGAGTCCAATAACGAAATGAGTCTCTCAAATCAACTACATAGACTCCTTTCTCCAATTTTCTGACGTTTTCAATAGCTTGCCTTGATAAATCAGCAGGTAAATCAATGTTATGACAGAAATCCGCTTTTTGGCATTTTCTCAGCGAGAAACAGTCATTTTGTACCTGAAACACTGTAAGTGGTTTGGTGAGTCCAATAATGAAATGAGTCCCTCAAATCAACTACATAGACACCTTTCTCCAATTTTCCAACGTTTTCAATAGCTTGCCTTAAAAAATCAGAAGGTAAATCAATGTTAGGACAGAAATCCGCTTTTTGGCATTTTCTCAGCGAGAAACAGTCATTTTGTACCTGAAACACTGTAAGTGGTTTGGTGAGTCTAATAATGAAATGAGTCGCTCAAATCAACTACATAGACACCTTTCTCCAATTTTCTAACGTTTTCAATAGCTTGCCTTAAAAAATCAGAAGGTAAATCAATGTTATGACAGAAATCCGCTTTTTGGCCTTTTCTCAGCGAGAAACAGTCATTTTGTACCTGAAACACTGTAAGTGGTTTGGTGAGTCCAATAATGAAATGAGTCTCTCAAATCAAACTACATAGACTCTTTTCTCCAATTTTCTAACGTTTTCAATAGCTTGCCTTAAAAAATCAGAAGGTAAATCAATGCTTGCTGAGATCCTAGATGGGCTTGCTGATTGGGTAACGTATTGCGTCACGCATCGCGTCACTTCCTGGTGTTGCGGTCTGTGCTGCTGCCGTCTCACGGCGTTTGCAGGCTCAGATCTCTCCCGACTTTTTATCTAAAACTTAGACTGTTTTCTGGTAAAATAGCACTATATCTGGTACATTACTGTCTTTATTTCAACACTCGCTCATTTTCTCTTCCGTAACTTTCACTGTCACCAATCACCGATACATTTTCTGTCCGTTAGCCTCCGTTAGCATCTTAGCATGGCCGCTCCGGCTCCCACCGCTTCACCTCTTTCCTGCTCAGTGTGTGAAATGTTTAGTTATTCCTCTGCCTCCTTTAGTGAAGACGGTAAGTGCTTAAAGTGTAGCTTATTTGCAGGGCTGGAGGCGAGGCTCAGTCAGTTAGAGGTCCGGTTTGGCCAACTAAACCATAGTCCGAGAGCCTCCTCAGCTAACCAGGCTAAGCTAGCGGCGGACCGGCCCGTAGCAGCTGAGCGTAACCGCTCCCCTGCAGCTCCCGAGCAGCCGGCCAGGCAGGGCAGCTGGGTGACGGTTCGGAGGAAGGGTAGTCTTAAAGGGCTCACGGAACACCACCCGCTTCATGTGTCTAACCGTTTTTCCCCACTCAGCGACACATCTGTTGAGAAACAGACCCTGGTGATTGGAGACTCTATTGTGAGACATGTGAAGCCGACTCCAGAGACCTTAGTTAGGTGTATCCCGGGGGCCAGAGCGGGCGACATAGAAGCAAATTTGAAGCTACTGGCAAAGGGTAATCGTAAATATGGTAAAGTTATCATCAATGTCGGAGCTAATGACTCCCGTCTTCGCCAGTCGGAAGTAACCAGAATGAATATTGTCTCGGTGTGTAACTTCGCCAAGACCATGTCGGACTCTGTAGGTTTTTCTGGCCCCCTCCCCAATGAGACCAGCGATGACATGTTTAGTCGCATGCTCTCGCTCCGCCGCTGGTTGTCTCAGTGGTGTTCAGAAAACGACGTGGACTTTATTGACAACTGGGAGACATTCTGGGGAAAGCCCGGTCTGATTAGAAGGGACGGCATTCATCCCACCCGGGATGGTGCAGCTCTTATGTCTAGAAATCTGGCCAATGTTATTAGACACTCCCCCTGACAATGCAGGGTCCAGGCCAGGATGCAGAGCTGTAGTTTAACAGGGCTGGAGGCGAGGCTTAGTCAGTTAGAGGTGCCTAGCAAAATAGAAGTGGTTGCAGTTCCCCGCCCTCCAAAAGTTCACCAGGTGCAGCGTTATAGAGGCGTTAACCAAGATAACCTTGTAAAAATTAAAACCAATGTACATTTGGTACCAATTACAGACCTAAAAATTAGATGCGGACTACTAAATATACGATCATTAAGCTCTAAGTCTCTGTTAGTAAATGATATAATTACAGAGAGCAGGAGTGATATTTTCTGCTTAACAGAAACATGGTTACAGGAGGAAGAGTATGTTAGTTTGAATGAATCAACTCCGCCCGGCTACTTTAATCATCACATTCCTAGAAGCACGGGCCGAGGCGGAGGAGTCGCAGCAATTTATAACTCCGGTCTCGAAACAAAAATTGAACCTAAGTGCAACTATAATACATTTGAAAGCCTCATGCTTGGTCTGAAATTTCCGAGCCGGAAATCAGAGAAGCCAGTTGTGTTAGTGGTAGTGTACCGGCCCCCTGCTGGTGCGTATCTGGAGTTTTTGTCTGAATTTTCAGATTTCCTTTCTGGATTATTGATCAGCACAGATAAATTCATCATAGTGGGTGATTTTAACATTCATATGGATGTTGAAAGCGATAATCTTAAATTAGCCTTCGATTCTCTTCTAGAATCAATGGGTATCTCACAAAAAGTGGATAAACCGACGCACTGTTTTAATCATACTCTCGATCTCGTTCTCACCTACGGTGTTGAAACTGATGGTCTGTTGGTGTCACCCGTAAACTCCCTTTTATCCGACCATTACTTAATAACGTTTGAATTTAATTTTGTTGATGTTGAAGTGCAAAATAGGAGGTATTATTTTAGCAGATGTTTGTCTGATGAAGTTATTGTTAAATTTAGGGAGGCCATTGCTTATCTTACGACAGTGCGAAATAGTGATGTAGTCGAGGCCAGTGACCTGGGTTCTACCTCTGCAGATGTTGATTTCCTTGCTAGTAACACTGCTGATTTGTTGCATTCAGCTTTAGATGAAGTTGCTCCTTTGAAAAGGAGGGTTTCTAGCCACAGGAGCTTAACTCCCTGGTATAATTCAGATATCCGCATGTTGAAACAAAACGTGCGTAAAATGGAAAGGAAGTGGTACTCTTGTAGGTCTGTAGACTCTCATCGTGAATGGAAAGATATTCTAATAGTATATAAAAAAGCCATTCGCAAAGCCAGAACAGCTTATTATTCAACGTTGATAGAGGATAACAAAAGTAACCCACGTTTTCTGTTCAGCACTGTAGCCAGGCTGACAAAGAGTCACAACTCTGTTGAGCCGTGCATTCCTGCAGCTCTCAGTAGTGAGGACTTTATGGGCTTCTTCAACAGTAAAATCGCGAGAATTAGAGAAGAAATCAACCAGCCGGTTGTAGGTGTTTCTTCAGCTTAAGCGACTTCCCTAGGCTCTGACTTGTCTCTAGACTGTTTTGATCCTATAGACCTCCCTGAGCTGACTTCACTCGTTAATAGAGCTAAGTCAACCACATGTATGTTAGACCCCATCCCGACTCGACTATTCAAACATATTTTTTCTCTTATTGGTACGACAATACTGGACCAAATTAACTTATCCCTAAGTTTAGGATATGTACCACAGGTTTTCAAAGTCGCAGTAATTAAACCTTTACTTAAAAAACCTTCTCTTGACCCAGACACCTTAGCTAATTATAGACCAATTTCCAACCTTCCATTTGTGTCTAAAATTCTGGAAAAGGCAGTTTCAAGCCAGTTATGTGACTATTTGTATAGAAATGATCTGTTTGAAGTCTTTCAGTCAGGGTTCAGAATGCATCATAGCACAGAGACAGCACTTGTTCGAGTCACGAATGACCTCCTTATGGCCTCAGATAAGGGATTAGTGTCCATACTGGTTCTACTGGACCTCAGTGCTGCTTTTGACACTATAGATCATGGCATTTTACTGCACAGGTTAGAGCATGTTGTTGGGATTAAAGGGACAGCTCTATGTTGGTTTAAATCATACCTATCTGACAGGTTCCAGTTTGTTCATGTACATGAGGTTTCTTCAGAACAGTCAAGGGTCTGTTATGGTGTTCCGCAGGGTTCAGTGCTAGGGCCAATCTTGTTCAGTTTATACATGCAGCCGTTGGGAAGTATAATCCAGAATCACGGCATACAATTTCATTGTTATGCTGATGATACGCAGCTCTATTTGTCTATGAAGCCGGATGAAACAGAACCGTTAGTTAAACTTCAGGCATGTCTTAGGGACATCAAGGACTGGACGTCCAGAAATTTCCTGCTTCTAAATTCAGATAAAACAGAGGTTATCATTCTTGGTCCAGAGCATCTTAGGAAGGGATTAGATGGTGTTGCGATGGCTTCCAGTGCAACTGTGAGAAATCTTGGTGTTATTTTCGATCAGGATTTGTCGTTTAAACCATATGTCAATCAGGTTTGTAAAATAGCCTTTTTCCATCTCCGTAATATTGCAAAGATTAGGAAAATCCTCTCACAGAGTGATGCAGAAAAACTAGTTCATGCGTTTGTATCTTCTAGACTAGATTACTGTAATGTGTTGTTAGCAGGATGTCCAAGTAATTTGCTGAATAGGCTCCAGCTGATCCAAAATGCAGCAGCACGAGTACTGACAGGAATTAGCAGGAGAGACCACGTCTCTCCAGTGTTAGCGTCGCTCCATTGGTTACCCGTAAAATTCAGAATCCAATTTAAAATTTTATTACTTGCGTATAAAGCCCAAAACGGCTTAGCTCCGCATTATTTGCAAGACCTGATAGTGCCTTATGTTCCTGTCAGAGCTCTCCGTTCTCAGAGTGCAGGTTTACTCGTAGTTCCTAGAGTATCTAAATGTAGATTTGGAGGGCGGGCGTTCTGCTATCAGGCGCCACTACTATGGAACCAACTTCCAATCTGGGTTAAGGGGGCTGACACCACCTCCACCTTTAAAACTAAACTTAAAACATTTCTGTTTAGTAAAGCCTATAGTTAGTGTTTAGTAAACCTCTAGCTGGTGTTGGTAAATCTCTAGGTAGTGTAAACTTTTAGTGTGTCAGAGTCGCTCCTGTGGTTTCTTGTGCTGGCCCCCCCTTCTCCTCCCTTTTCTCTCTTTTGTCCATGTTGCAGCATCCTTTGCCGGACACCGGAACCTGCAGTGTGGGAGTGAGGGGGGCAGGGTAACGGCCCCTTTTGGGCGGGGGAGAATGTTCGTCCCTCAAGACTCCTCTCCCTGGCCCTGCCCCTTCTCAACCTTTCCCCGACCCTGCACCCCAACCTGGGACTTGATGATTGGGCCGGAGCTTCGGGAGCTGCGTGCTGGCCTGCGGTCCCCACCCTGGTCATCCCGTTGCTGGCCCCCCCTTCTCCTCCCTTTTCTCTCTTTTGTCCTGCAGGTGGCCGTGGGTGGCTTGTAGCTTGCATTACGGAGCACAAGTCTTTTCCTGACCCTGCACCCCAACCTGGGACTTGCTGATTGGGCCGGAGCTTCGGGAGCTGTGTGCTGGCCTGCGGTCCCCACCCCCGGTCATCCCGTTGCTGCTTCCACCTGCCTGCTGTGCTGTTGCCGTCCCTGACCCACCAGTCTGGCCCTCGGCAGGAGGGTCCCCCCTGATGAGCCTGGTCCTGCTCAAGGTTTCTTCCCTCCTAAAGGGGAGTTTTTCCTTGCCACTGTTTGGCTTAAGGTTTTTCTCCCACTAGGGGACTTTTTACCTGCCATTGTTTATGTAATAACTGCTCGGGGGTCATGTTCTGGGTATGGGTCTCTGTAAAGCGTCTAGAGACAACTCTGTTGTATTAGACGCTATATAAATAAAATTGAATTGAATTGAATTCAATGTTATGACAGAAATCCGCTTTTTGGCAGTTTCTCAGCGAGAAACAGTCATTTTGTACCTGAAACACTGTAAGTGGTTTGGTGAGTCCAATAATGAAATGAGTCTCTCAAATCAACTACATAGACTCCTTTCTCAAATTTTCTGACGTTTTCAATAGGTTGCCTTAAAAATTCAGAAGGTAAAACAATGTTATTACAGAAATCCGCGTTTTGGCATTTTCTCAGCGAGAAACAGTCACTTTGTACCTGAAACACTGTAAGTGGTTTGGTGAGTCCAATAATGAAATGAGTCTCTCAAATCAACTACATAGACACCTTTCTCCAATTTTCTAACGTTTTCAATAGCTTGCCTTGAAAAATCAGAAGGTAAATCAATGTTATGACAGAAATCCGCTTTTTGGCAGTTTCTCAGCGAGAAACAGTCATTTTGTACCTGAAACACTGTAAGTGGTTTGGTGAGTCCAATAATGAAATGAGTCTCTCACATCAACTACATAGACTCCTTTCTCCAATTTTCTGACGTTTTCAATAGCTTGCCTTTAAAAATCAGAAGGTAAATCAATGTTATGACAGAAATCCGCTTTTTGGCAGTTTCTCAGCGAGAAACAGTCATTTTGTACCTGAAACACTGTAATTGGTTTGGTGAGTCCAACAATGAAATGAGTCCCACAAATCAACTACATAGACTCCTTTCTCCAATTTTCTGACGTTTTCAATAGCTTGCCTTAAAAAATCAGAAGGTAAAACAATGTTATTACAGAAATCCGCTTTTTGGCATTTTCTCAGCGAGAAACGGTCATTTTGTACCTGAAACACTGTAAGTGGTTTGGTGAGTCCAATAATGAAATGAGTCCCTCAAATCAACTACATAGACTCCTTTCTCCAATTTTCTGACGTTTTCAATAGCTTGCCTTAAAAAATCAGAAGGTAAATCAATGTTATGACAGAAATCCGCTTTTTGGCATTTTCTCAGCGAGAAACAGTCATTTTGTACCTGAAACACTGTAAGTGGTTTGGTGAGTCCAATAATGAAATGAGTCTCTCAAATCAACTACTTAGACTCCTTTCTCCAATTTTCTGACGTTTTCAATAGCTTGCCTTGAAAAATCAGAAGGTAAAACAATGTTATTACAGAAATCCGCTTTTTGGCATTTTCTCAGCGAGAAACGGTCATTTTGTACTTGAAACACTGTAAGTGGTTTGGTGAGTCCAATAATGAAATGAGTCCCTCAAATCAACTACATAGACACCTTTCTCCAATTTTCTAACGTTTTCAATTGCTTGCCTTAAAAAATCAGAAGGTAAATCAATGTTATGACAGAGATCCGCTTTTTGGCAGTTTCTCAGCGAGAAACAGTCATTTTGTACCTGAAACACTGTAAGTGGTTTGGTGAGTCCAATAATGAAATGAGTCTCTCAAATCAACTACATAGACTCCTTTCTCCAATTTTCGGACGTTTTCAATAGCTTGCCTTAAAAAATCAGAAGGTAAATCAATGTTATGACAGAAATCCGCTTTTTGGCATTTTCTCAGCGAGAAACAGTCATTTTGTACCTGAAACACTGTAAGTGGTTTGGTGAGTCCAATAATGAAATGAGTCTCTCAAATCAACTACATAGACTCCTTTCTCCAATTTTCTAACGTTTTCAATAGCTTGCCTTAAAAAATCAGAAGGTAAATCAATGTTATGACAGAAATCCGCTTTTTGGCATTTTCTCAGCGAGAAACAGTCATTTTGTACCTGAAACACTGTAAGTGGTTTGGTGAGTCCAATAATGAAATGAGTCTCTCAAATCAACTACATAGACTCCTTTCTCCAATTTTCTGACGTTTTCAATAGCTTGCCTTAAAAAATCAGAAGGTAAAACAATGTTATTACAGAAATCCGCTTTTTGGCATTTTCTCAGCGAAAAACTGTCATTTTGTACCTGAAACACTGTAAGTGGTTTGGTGAGTCCAATAATGAAATGAGTCTCTCAAATCAACTACATAGACTCCTTTCTCCAATTTTCTGACGTTTTCCATAGCTTGCCTTAAAAAATCAGAAGGTAAATCAATGTTATGACAGAAATCCGCTTTTTGGCAGTTTCTCAGCGAGAAACAGTCATTTTGTACCTGAAACACTGTAAGTGGTTTGGTGAGTCCAATAATGAAATGAGTCGCTCAAATCAACTACATAGACTACTTTCTCCAATTTTCTGACGTTTTCAATAGCTTGCCTTAAAAAATCAGAAGGTAGGATTCTTAATAGGACTAGCTGTTAATATCCCTAAAATATATCAGCACGATAACTCCTATCGGACATGACTGTGGGGTGGAGTTTGGACAGGATCGCGGGGCACCACCAAATCTACACGTCATCAGTTGTGTGCCTTGTCTTCATCAGGTGTTTCGGCCTCTTAACACAATACACCCTCTTCCAAGGTTGGCCTGCCACAGGCTGATCAGACCTGGGTGTGTGTCATATGGTGGCACCCCGTGGTCATCAAACAGCCCATGTTGCATCCCTCCGTTTCAGCCACAGCCAGTGACTGCTCCGTTCGGCTGCTTTGGCAAGTTCTTTTATTGCCTTCCGCTGGGCCTGTCCTCTGATCCCAACTTCCTTCAGGAGCCGTGTGGTGGACCTGGCTACAAAGCCTCGGCAGCCAACCTCCACTGGCCACACCTTTACGTTCTATCCCCGCGCCTCAGCATCAGCTGCTAGGTTAGCATAACGCAGCCTTTTTCTTTCGAATGCTTCGTCGATGTTATCCTCCCACGGGACAGTCAGCTCCACAATGAAGACACGCCGGCAGGACTTGGACCAGAGGACCAAATCTGGGCGCAGGTTGGTTGCTGCGATTTCTGGCGGGAAAGTGAGCCTCTGGCTGAGGTCTACCCGCATTTCCCAATCCCGGGCTGTGTCCAGTGGGCCTGAGTTTGGAGGTGATGGCTTGGTTCTCCGTTTCTCCCCTTGTTGGACGAATGTTGTCTTCCGTGGGAGGGTGGTCTGGGTTTTGAAAGGCATGGCGTTGATGGTGACCCTCTTGTCCTCAAGTTCGGCAGCCAAGCCCTTCAACCCTTGGTTATGGCGCCAGGTGTATCTTCCTTGAGTCAGGCTGGTCTTGCAACCCACCAGGATGTGTTTGAGGGTTGCTGGGGCTGCACACTGCAGGCAGGCTGGGTCCTCTCCATACCAGAGATGTAGGTTGGTTGGAGAGGGCAGGACATCATAAGTGGCTCTGATGATGAAGCTGAGCCTATTAGCCTCCATGCTCCACATCTCATTCCACGTGATTTTCCTCCTCTCCACACCCTCCCACCTCATCCAGCGTCCTTGCTGGGCTTGGGAGACTGCCTTGGCACACCTGGCTGCCTCCCCCTGGTTGCGCACCTCCTCAACCACCATGTGTCGCCGTTCAGACGGAGTAGCCTTTTGCCAAGCGGGTGTTGTTGCTTCCAGGCCAAGACCCCCTCTGCCATGTTGGACTCGTCCCACTATATCCCGGTGTCTGAGGGTGGTCTTTGCCACTGCTACTGCTGCAGATGGTTTCCATTTCCTCCCTGTTGCCAGGTTTGGAGCCGCATCTCTGACGCATGGGTCCCGGGATTCTGTAAGAGTCATTTCCACCCTTGTTTTGGCACATTTGTACTCCTCCACCAGGCTTGAGATTGGAAGGGAGAGCGCTCCATTGCCATACAGGCCTATGCTGGAAAGGCATCTCGGCAGTCAAAGCCACTTCCTCACTTGGGCATTCACCAGTCTCTCAAGCCGATTGACATGAGATAAGGTGACCTCATAGATGGAAATTGGCCACATGAGGCGAGGTAGCAGCCCAAACTTAAAGCACCATAGCTTCAATTTTCCAGGGAGAGCAGTGTTGTTAATCTGCTTGAGGCTGCTGATTGTATCCTGCCTGAGTTGTTCCACCTGCTCAGAGTCTTTAAGTTCTGCGCTATACCATCGGCCAAGGCTTTTGATAGGCTTCTCCAGAACTGTTGGGATTGGCTGGTCGTCCACATAGAACCTTGCATTGGTGAGCTTACCTTTGACAATGGAGATGCTACGGGATTTGCTGGGTTTAATCTCCATTCGTGCCCATTTGATGTTTCCCCGGAGTTTCTCCAGCAGACGTTTGGTACATGCGACCGTTGTTGTTATTGTCGTCATGTCGTCCATGTACGCCCTGATTGGGGGAAGACGGAGCCCGCTCTTCAATCGTTCTCCTCCAACCACCCATCGTGATGCACGAATAAGTAGCTCCATTGCCATTGTAAACACCAGTGGCGAGATGGTGCAGCCCGCCATAATGCCTATCTCAAGGTGCTGCCAGGCAGTTGTACTATCCTGTGCTGTAACACAGAATTGGATATCCTGGAAGTAGGCTTTGACTAGACTTGTGATGCCCTCTGGCACTTGAAAGAAGTTGAACGCTGTCCACAAGATCTCATGAGGCACTGACCCGAAGGCATTGGCAAGATCTAAAAACACCACATGCAGGTCTTTCTTCTCCTTCTTGGCCGTCTGTACTTGGTGCCCGATGACATTTGTGTGTTCCAAGTAACCTGAGAACCCACTTATCCCTGCCTTTTGCACTGAGGTGTCAACAAAGTTGTTCGCCAGCAGGAATGCTGAGAGCCTACGGGCCACGACACTGAAGAAAATCTTTCCTTCCACATTGAGAAGGCTGATCTGGCGAAACTGCTCGATGGTTGAGGAATTCTTCTCTTTGGGAATCAGGATCCCTCCTGCCCGTCGCCATGCCTTTGGTATCATTCCTTTTTCCCATGCCACTTTCATAAGCTTCCAGAGGTATTTCAAGACGCCTGGCGTGTTCTTATACACCCTGTATGGAATGCCGTTGGGCCCCGGGGCTGAAGCTGTTCTTGCCCGTTTTACTGTGCTCTCAACTTCGCTCCATGTGGGGGGCCTTGTTTCAATCTGGTGCTCAGGTGGTTGGATGGGTGGCATATCCTCCGGAATGCTGGCTGGCACATGCCTCTGTTTGTCGGAGTAGGTCTTCCGAAGATGTTCTTCCAGTTCTCTTATGGGTACTTTGAGGGTCCCAGATTTCTCCCTGACAAAGAGGTCCTTAACAAATTTATAGGGATCTCTGTAGAAGGCAGTCCTCGTTCGCTCTCTCTTCTTATGTTGCCTTCTCAGGCATTCTGCTCTTCGCAGTGCTGCCAGACGCTGCTTGATGTCGCCCTGTAGTGCCCCAAGGCCTTTCCTTTCCACTTCCGTGGCCTTCTTCCATTGTTTCCTCAGGCACCTCCTTTCTTTCACGAGTCTCTGAATCTCTTGTTGTCTCCTGGACTTGAGATGAGCAGATGGTTCCTTCTGTGTCTGCAAGTTCTCACGTTTCACACCAAATCTCTCTGCTCCATAGCTATAAATGGTCTCTCCGATATTGTCCAGTTTTTTCTCCACACCCCCTTTCAGACCTTCTAAAAGGTGGACGAGGTCTGTGTCTGTGGTTTCCCACTCCTTTTTCTGACAGGATTTAGGCCACAAGATTTGAGGTTTTCGTCCAGTCAGCCTCCGCTCTACTGCTGCCTGTGGCTGGATGGGCTCTGGGCTGATGTTCATAAATGGATCTGTGCTTGATTGAGCTTCGTCTGGGGTTCTGATACCCTGTGGACTGTGGTGAATATCCTGCCATTGGGCTTCACTCGACTGATTTGCCCTACCTCTAAGGAAGTAATGGTCAATGCGAGGCCCCTTGCTAAGCTCTCTCAGACACTTGAAACAATGTTATTACAGAAATCCGCTTTTTGGCAGTTTCTCAGCGAGAAACAGTCATTTTGAACCTGAAACACTGTAAGTGGTTTGGTGAGTCCAATAATGAAATGAGTCTCTCAAATCAACTACATAAACTCCTTTCTCCAATTTTCTAACGTTTTCAATAGCTTGCCTTAAAAAATCAGAAGGTAAATCAATGTTATGACAGAAATCCGCTTTTTGGCATTTTCTCAGCGAGAAACAGTCATTTTGTACCTGAAACACTGTAAGTGGTTTGGTGAGTCCAATAATGAAATGAGTCTCTCAAATCAACTACATAGACTCCTTTCTCCAATTTTATGACGTTTTCAATAGCTTGCCTTGAAAAATCAGAAGGTAAATCAATGTTATGACAGAAATCCGCTTTTTGGCATTTTCTCAGCGAGAAACAGTCATTTTGTACCTGAAACACTGTAAGTGGTTTGGTGGGTCCAATAATGAAATGAGTCTCTCAAATCAACTACATAGACACCTTTCTCCAATTTTCTAACGTTTTCAATAGCTTGCCTTAAAAAATCAGAAGGTAAATAAATGTTATGACAGAAATCCGCTTTTTGGCCTTTTCTCAGCGAGAAACAGTCATTTTGTACCTGAAACACTGTAAGTGGTTTGGTGAGTCCAATAATGAAATGAGTCTCTCAAATCAACTACATAGACTCCTTTCTCCAATTTTCCGACATTTTCAATAGCTTGCCTTGAAAAATCAGAAGGTAAATCAATGTTATGACAGAAATCCGCTTTTTGGCATTTTCTCAGCGAGAAACAGTCATTTTGTACCTGAAACACTGTAAGTGGTTTGGTGAGTCCAATAATGAAATGAGTCGCTCAAATCAACTACATAGACACCTTTCTCCAATTTTCTAACGTTTTCAATAGCTTGCCTTAAAAAATCAGAAGGTAAATCAATGTTATGACAGAAATCCGCTTTTTGGCCTTTTCTCAGCGAGAAACAGTCATTTTGTACCTGAAACACTGTAAGTGGTTTGGTGAGTCCAATAATGAAATGAGTCTCTCAAATCAACTACATAGACTCCTTTCTCCAATTTTATGACGTTTTCAATAGCTTGCCTTGAAAAATCAGAAGGTAAATCAATGTTATGACAGAAATCCGCTTTTTGGCATTTTCTCAGCGAGAAACAGTCATTTTGTACCTGAAACACTGTAAGTGGTTTGGTGAGTCCAATAATGAAATGAGTCTCTCAAATCAACTACATAGACACCTTTCTCCAATTTTCTAACGTTTTCAATAGCTTGCCTTAAAAAATAAGAAGGTAAATCAATGTTATGACAGAAATCCGCTTTTTGGCATTTTCTCAGCGAGAAACAGTCATTTTGTACCTGAAACACTGTAAGCGGTTTGGAGAGTCCAATAATGAAATGAGTCTCTCAAATCAACTACATAGACACCTTTCTCCAATTTTCTAACGTTTTCAATAGCTTGCCTTAAAAAATCAGAAGGTAAATCAATGTTATGACAGAAATCCGCTTTTTGGCATTTTCTCAGCGAGAAACAGTCATTTTGTACCTGAAACACTGTAAGTGGTTTGGTGAGTCCAATAATGAAATGAGTCTCTCAAATCAACTACATAGACTCCTTTCTCCAATTTTCCGACATTTTCAATAGCTTGCCTTGAAAAATCAGAAGGTAAATCAATGTTATGACAGAAATCCGCTTTTTGGCATTTTCTCAGCGAGAAACAGTCATTTTGTACCTGAAACACTGTAAGTGGTTTGGTGAGTCCAATAATGAAATGAGTCGCTCAAATCAACTACATAGACACCTTTCTCCAATTTTCTAACGTTTTCAATAGCTTGCCTTAAAAAATCAGAAGGTAAATCAATGTTATGACAGAAATCCGCTTTTTGGCCTTTTCTCAGCGAGAAACAGTCATTTTGTACCTGAAACACTGTAAGTGGTTTGGTGAGTCCAATAATGAAATGAGTCTCTCAAATCAACTACATAGACTCCTTTCTCCAATTTTATGACGTTTTCAATAGCTTGCCTTGAAAAATCAGAAGGTAAATCAATGTTATGACAGAAATCCGCTTTTTGGCATTTTCTCAGCGAGAAACAGTCATTTTGTACCTGAAACACTGTAAGTGGTTTGGTGAGTCCAATAATGAAATGAGTCTCTCAAATCAACTACATAGACACCTTTCTCCAATTTTCTAACGTTTTCAATAGCTTGCCTTAAAAAATAAGAAGGTAAATCAATGTTATGACAGAAATCCGCTTTTTGGCATTTTCTCAGCGAGAAACAGTCATTTTGTACCTGAAACACTGTAAGCGGTTTGGAGAGTCCAATAATGAAATGAGTCTCTCAAATCAACTACATAGACACCTTTCTCCAATTTTCTAACGTTTTCAATAGCTTGCCTTAAAAAATCAGAAGGTAAATCAATGTTATGACAGAAATCCGCTTTTTGGCATTTTCTCAGCGAGAAACAGTCATTTTGTACCTGAAACACTGTAAGTGGTTTGGTGAGTCCAATAATGAAATGAGTCTCTCAAATCAACTACATAGACTCCTTTCTCCAATTTTATGACGTTTTCAATAGCTTGCCTTGAAAAATCAGAAGGTAAATCAATGTTATGACAGAAATCCGCTTTTTGGCATTTTCTCAGCGAGAAACAGTCATTTTGTACCTGAAACACTGTAAGTGGTTTGGTGAGTCCAATAATGAAATGAGTCTCTCAAATCAACTACATAGACTCCTTTCTCCAATTTTATGACGTTTTCAATAGCTTGCCTTAAAAAATCAGAAGGTAAATCAATGTTATGACAGAAATCCGCTTTTTGGCATTTTCTCAGCGAGAAACAGTCATTTTGTACCTGAAACACTGTAAGTGGTTTGGTGAGTCCAATAATGAAATGAGTCTCTCAAATCAACTACATAGACACCTTTCTCCAATTTCCTAACGTTTTCAATAGCTTGCCTTAAAAAATCAGAAGGTAAATCAATGTTATGACAGAAATCCGCTTTTTGGCATTTTCTCAGCGAGAAACAGTCATTTTGTACCTGAAACACTGTAAGTGGTTTGGTGAGTCCAATAATGAAATGAGTCTCTCAAATCAACTACATAGACTCCTTTCTCCAATTTTCCGACATTTTCAATAGCTTGCCTTGAAAAATCAGAAGGTAAATCAATGTTATGACAGAAATCCGCTTTTTGGCATTTTCTCAGCGAGAAACAGTCATTTTGTACCTGAAACACTGTAAGTGGTTTGGTGAGTCCAATAATGAAATGAGTCTCTCAAATCAACTACATAGACTCCTTTCTCCAATTTTCCGACATTTTCAATAGCTTGCCTTGAAAAATCAGAAGGTAAATCAATGTTATGACAGAAATCCGCTTGTTGGCATTTTCTCAGCGAGAAACAGTCATTTTGTACCTGAAACACTGTAAGTGGTTTGGTGAGTCCAATAATGAAATGAGTCTCTCAAATCAACTACATAGACTCCTTTCTCCAATTTTATGACGTTTTCAATAGCTTGCCTTGAAAAATCAGAAGGTAAATCAATGTTATGACAGAAATCCGCTTTTTGGCATTTTCTCAGCGAGAAACAGTCATTTTGTACCTGAAACACTGTAAGTGGTTTGGTGAGTCCAATAATGAAATGAGTCTCTCAAATCAACTACATAGACACCTTTCTCCAATTTTCTAACGTTTTCAATAGCTTGCCTTAAAAAATAAGAAGGTAAATCAATGTTATGACAGAAATCCGCTTTTTGGCATTTTCTCAGCGAGAAACAGTCATTTTGTACCTGAAACACTGTAAGCGGTTTGGAGAGTCCAATAATGAAATGAGTCTCTCAAATCAACTACATAGACACCTTTCTCCAATTTTCTAACGTTTTCAATAGCTTGCCTTAAAAAATCAGAAGGTAAATCAATGTTATGACAGAAATCCGCTTTTTGGCATTTTCTCAGCGAGAAACAGTCATTTTGTACCTGAAACACTGTAAGTGGTTTGGTGAGTCCAATAATGAAATGAGTCTCTCAAATCAACTACATAGACACCTTTCTCCAATGTTCTAACGTTTTCAATAGCTTGCCTTAAAAAATCAGAAGGTAAATCAATGTTATGACAGAAATCCGCTTTTTGGCATTTTCTCAGCGAGAAACAGTCATTTTGTACCTGAAACACTGTAAGTGGTTTGGTGAGTCCAATAATGAAATGAGTCTCTCAAATCAACTACATAGACTCCTTTCTCCAATTTTATGACGTTTTCAATAGCTTGCCTTGAAAAATCAGAAGGTAAATCAATGTTATGACAGAAATCCGCTTTTTGGCATTTTCTCAGCGAGAAACAGTCATTTTGTACCTGAAACACTGTAAGTGGTTTGGTGAGTCCAATAATGAAATGAGTCTCTCAAATCAACTACATAGACACCTTTCTCCAATTTTCTAACGTTTTCAATAGCTTGCCTTAAAAAATAAGAAGGTAAATCAATGTTATGACAGAAATCCGCTTTTTGGCATTTTCTCAGCGAGAAACAGTCATTTTGTACCTGAAACACTGTAAGTGGTTTGGTGAGTCCAATAATGAAATGAGTCTCTCAAATCAACTACATAGACTCCTTTCTCCAATTTTCCGACATTTTCAATAGCTTGCCTTGAAAAATCAGAAGGTAAATCAATGTTATGACAGAAATCCGCCTTTTGGCATTTTCTCAGCGAGAAACAGTCATTTTGTACCTGAAACACTGTAAGTGGTTTGGTGAGTCCAATAATGAAATGAGTCCCTCAAATCAACTACATAGACACCTTTCTCCAATTTTCCAACGTTTTCAATAGCTTGCCTTAAAAAATCAGAAGGTAAATCAATGTTATGACAGAAATCCGCTTTTTGGCATTTTCTCAGCGAGAAACAGTCATTTTGTACCTGAAACACTGTAAGTGGTTTGGTGAGTCCAATAATGAAATGAGTCTCTCAAATCAACTACATAGACTCCTTTCTCCAATTTTCTGACGTTTTCAATAGCTTGCCTTAAAAAATCAGAAGGTAGGATTCTTAATAGGACTAGCTGTTAATATCCCTAAAATATATCAGCACGATAACTCCTATCGGACATGACTGTGGGGTGGAGTTTGGACAGGATCGCGGGGCACCACCAAATCTACACGTCATCAGTTGTGTGCCTTGTCTTCATCAGGTGTTTCGGCCTCTTAACACAATACACCCTCTTCCAAGGTTGGCCTGCCACAGGCTGATCAGACCTGGGTGTGTGTCATATGGTGGCACCCCGTGGTCATCAAACAGCCCATGTTGCATCCCTCCGTTTCAGCCACAGCCAGTGACTGCTCCGTTCGGCTGCTTTGGCAAGTTCTTTTATTGCCTTCCGCTGGGCCTGTCCTCTGATCCCAACTTCCTTCAGGAGCCGTGTGGTGGACCTGGCTACAAAGCCTCGGCAGCCAACCTCCACTGGACACACCTTTACGTTCCATCCCCGCGCCTCAGCATCAGCTGCTAGGTTAGCATAACGCAGCCTTTTTCTTTCGAATGCTTCGTCGATGTTATCCTCCCACGGGACAGTCAGCTCCACAATGAAGACACGCCGGCAGGACTTGGACCAGAGGACCAAATCTGGGCGCAGGTTGGTTGCTGCGATTTCTGGCGGGAAAGTGAGCCTCTGGCTGAGGTCTACCCGCATTTCCCAATCCCGGGCTGTGTCCAGTGGGCCTGAGTTTGGAGGTGATGGCTTGGTTCTCCGTTTCTCCCCTTGTCGGACGAATGTTGTCTTCCGTGGGAGGGTGGTCTGGGTTTTGAAAGGCATGGCGTTGATGGTGACCCTCTTGTCCTCAAGTTCGGCAGCCAAGCCCTTCAACACTTGGTTATGGCGCCAGGTGTATCTTCCTTGAGTCAGGCTGGTCTTGCAACCCACCAGGATGTGTTTGAGGGTTGCTGGGGCTGCACACTGCAGGCAGGCTGGGTCCTCTCCATACCAGAGATGTAGGTTGGTTGGAGAGGGCAGGACATCATAAGTGGCTCTGATGATGAAGCTGAGCCTATTAGCCTCCATGCTCCACATCTCATTCCACGTGATTTTCCTCCTCTCCACACCCTCCCACCTCATCCAGCGTCCTTGCTGGGCTTGGGAGACTGCCTTGGCACACCTGGCTGCCTCCCCCTGGTTGCGCACCTCCTCAACCACCATGTGTCGCCGTTCAGACGGAGTAGCCTTTTGCCAAGCGGGTGTTGTTGCTTCCAGGCCAAGACCCCCTCTGCCATGTTGGACTCGTCCCACTATATCCCGGTGTCTGAGGGTGGTCTTTGCCACTGCTACTGCTGCAGATGGTTTCCATTTCCTCCCTGTTGCCAGGTTTGGAGCCGCATCTCTGACGCATGGGTCCCGGGATTCTGTAAGAGTCATTTCCACCCTTGTTTTGGCACATTTGTACTCCTCCACCAGGCTTGAGATTGGAAGGGAGAGCGCTCCATTGCCATACAGGCCTATGCTGGAAAGGCATCTCGGCAGTCCAAGCCACTTCCTCACTTGGGCATTCACCAGTCTCTCAAGCCGATTGACATGAGATAAGGTGACCTCATAGATGGAAATTGGCCACATGAGGCGAGGTAGCAGCCCAAACTTAAAGCACCATAGCTTTAATTTTCCAGGGAGAGCAGTGTTGTTAATCTGCTTGAGGCCGCTGATTGTATCCTGCCTGAGTTGTTCCACCTGCTCAGAGTCTTTAAGTTCTGCGCTATACCATCGGCCAAGGCTTTTGATAGGCTTCTCCAGAACTTTGGGATTGGCTGGTCGTCCACATAGAACCTTGCATTGGTGAGCTTACCTTTGACAATGGAGATGCTACGGGATTTGCTGGGTTTAATCTCCATTCGTGCCCATTTGATGTTTCCCCGGAGTTTCTCCAGCAGACGTTTGGTACATGCGACCGTTGTTGTTATTGTCGTCATGTCGTCCATGTACGCCCTGATTGGGGGAAGACGGAGCCCGCTCTTCAATCGTTCTCCTCCAACCACCCATCGTGATGCACGAATAAGTAGCTCCATTGCCATTGTAAACACCAGTGGCGAGATGGTGCAGCCCGCCATAATGCCTATCTCAAGGTGCTGCCAGGCAGTTGTACTATCCTGTGCTGTAACACAGAATTGGAGATCCTGGAAGTAGGCTTTGACTAGACTTGTGATGCCCTCTGGCACTTGAAAGAAGTTGAACGCTGTCCACAAGATCTCATGAGGCACTGACCCGAAGGCATTGGCAAGATCTAAAAACACCACATGCAGGTCTTTCTTCTCCTTCTTGGCCGTCTGTACTTGGTGCCCGATGACATTTGTGTGTTCCAAGTAACCTGAGAACCCACTTATCCCTGCCTTTTGCACTGAGGTGTCAACAAAGTTGTTCGCCAGCAGGAATGCTGAGAGCCTACGGGCCACGACACTGAAGAAAATCTTTCCTTCCACATTGAGAAGGCTGATCTGGCGAAACTGCTCGATGGTTGAGGAATTCTTCTCTTTGGGAATCAGGATCCCTCCTGCCCGTCGCCATGCCTTTGGTATCATTCCTTTTTCCCATGCCACTTTCATAAGCTTCCAGAGGTATTTCAAGATGCCTGGCGTGTTCTTATACACCCTGTATGGAATGCCGCTGGGCCCCGGGGCTGAAGCTGTTCTTGCCCGTTTTACTGTGCTCTCAACTTCGCTCCATGTGGGGGGCCTTGTTTCCATCTGGTGCTCAGGTGGTTGGATGGGTGGCATATCCTCCGGAATGCTGGCTGGCACATGCCTCTGTTTGTCGGAGTAGGTCTTCCGAAGATGTTCTTCCAGTTCTCTTATGGGTACTTTGAGGGTCCCAGATTTCTCCCTGACAAAGAGGTCCTTAACAAATTTATAGGGATCTCTGTAGAAGGCAGTCCTCGTTCGCTCTCTCTTCTTATGTTGCCTTCTCAGGCATTCTGCTCTTCGCAGTGCTGCCAGACGCTGCTTGATGTCGCCCTGTAGTGCCCCAAGGCCTTTCCTTTCCACTTCCGTGGCCTTCTTCCATTGTTTCCTCAGGCACCTCCTTTCTTTCACGAGTCTCTGAATCTCTTGTTGTCTCCTGGACTTGAGATGAGCAGATGGTTCCTTCTGTGTCTGCAAGTTCTCACGTTTCACACCAAATCTCTCTGCTCCATAGCTATAAATGGTCTCTCCGATCTTGTCCAGTTTTTTCTCCACACCCCCTTTCAGACCTTCTAAAAGGTGGACGAGGTCTGTGTCTGTGGTTTCCCACTCCTTTTTCTGACAGGATTTAGGCCACAAGATTTGAGGTTTTCGTCCAGTCAGCCTCCGCTCTACTGCTGTCTGTGGCTGGATGGGCTCTGGGCTGATGTTGATAAATGGATCTGTGCTTGATTGAGCTTCGTCTGGGGTTCTGATACCCTGTGGACTGTGGTGAATATCCTGCCATTGGGCTTCACTCGACTGATTTGCCCTACCTCTAAGGAAGTAATGGTCAATGCGAGGCCCCTTGCTAAGCTCTCTCAGACACTTGAAACAATGTTATTACAGAAATCCGCTTTTTGGCAGTTTCTCAGCGAGAAACAGTCATTTTGAACCTGAAACACTGTAAGAGGTTTGGTGAGTCCAATAATGAAGGGGCCTTAAAAAATCTGAAGGTAAATCAATGTTATGACAGAAATCCGCTTTTTGGCATTTTCTCAGCGAGAAACAGTCATTTTGTACCTGAAACACTGTAAGTGGTTTGGTGAGTCCAATAATGAAATGAGTCTCTCAAATCAACTACTTAGACTCCTTTCTCCAATTTTATGACGTTTTCAATAGCTTGCCTTGAAAAATCAGAAGGTAAATCAATGTTATGACAGAAATCCGCTTTTTGGCATTTTCTCAGCGAGAAACAGTCATTTTGTACCTGAAACACTGTAAGTGGTTTGGTGAATCCAATAATGAAATGAGTCTCTCAAATCAACTACATAGACACCTTTCTCCAATTTTCTAACGTTTTCAATAGCTTGCCTTAAAAAATCAGAAGGTAAATCAATGTTATGACAGAAATCCGCTTTTGGGCCTTTTCTCAGCGAGAAACAATCATTTTGTACCTGAAACACTGTAAGTGGTTTGGTGAGTCCAATAATGAAATGAGTTTCTCAAATCAACTACATAGACTCCTTTCTCCAATTTTATGACGTTTTCAATAGCTTGCCTTGAAAAATCAGAAGGTAAATCAATGTTATGACAGAAATCCGCTTTTTGGCATTTTCTCAGCGAGAAACAGTCATTTTGTACCTGAAACACTGTAAGTGGTTTGGTGAGTCCAATAATGAAATGAGTCTCTCAAATCAACTACATAGACACCTTTCTCCAATTTTCTAACGTTTTCAATAGCTTGCCTTAAAAAATAAGAAGGTAAATCAATGTTATGACAGAAATCCGCTTTTTGGCATTTTCTCAGCGAGAAACAGTCATTTTGTACCTGAAACACTGTAAGCGGTTTGGAGAGTCCAATAATGAAATGAGTCACTCAAATCAACTACATAGACACCTTTCTCCAATTTTCTAACGTTCTCAATAGCTTGCCTTAAAAAATCAGAAGGTAAATCAATGTTATGACAGAAATCCGCTTTTTGGCATTTTCTCAGCGAGAAACAGTCATTTTGTACCTGAAACACTGTAAGTGGTTTGGTGAGTCCAATAATGAAATGAGTCTCTCAAATCAACTACATAGACTCCTTTCTCCAATTTTATGACGTTTTCAATAGCTTGCCTTGAAAAATCAGAAGGTAAATCAATGTTATGACAGAAATCCGCTTTTTGGCATTTTCTCAGCGAGAAACAGTCATTTTGTACCTGAAACACTGTAAGTGGTTTGGTGAGTCCAATAATGAAATGAGTCTCTCAAATCAACTACATAGACTCCTTTCTCCAATTTTCCGACATTTTCAATAGCTTGCCTTGAAAAATCAGAAGGTAAATCAATGTTATGACAGAAATCCGCTTTTTGGCATTTTCTCAGCGAGAAACAGTCATTTTGTACCTGAAACACTGTAAGTGGTTTGGTGAGTCCAATAATGAAATGAGTCTCTCAAATCAACTACATAGACACCTTTCTCCAATTTTCTAACGTTTTCAATAGCTTGCCTTAAAAAATCAGAAGGTAAATCAATGTTATGACAGAAATCCGCTTTTTGGCATTTTCTCAGCGAGAAACAGTCATTTTGTACCTGAAACACTGTAAGTGGTTTGGTGAGTCCAATAATGAAATGAGTCTCTCAAATCAACTACTTAGACTCCTTTCTCCAATTTTATGACGTTTTCAATAGCTTGCCTTGAAAAATCAGAAGGTAAATCAATGTTATGACAGAAATCCGCTTTTTGGCATTTTCTCAGCGAGAAACAGTCATTTTGTACCTGAAACACTGTAAGTGGTTTGGTGAGTCCAATAATGAAATGAGTCTCTCAAATCAACTACATAGACACCTTTCTCCAATTTTCTAACGTTTTCAATAGCTTGCCTTAAAAAATAAGAAGGTAATTCAATGTTATGACACAAATCCGCTTTTTGGTATTTTCTCAGCGAGAAACAGTCATTTTGTACCTGAAACACTGTAAGCGGTTTGGAGAGTCCAATAATGAAATGAGTCTCGCAAATCAACTACATAGACACCTTTCTCCAATTTTCTAACGTTTTCAATAGCTTGCCTTAAAAAATCAGAAGGTAAATCAATGTTATGACAGAAATCCGCTTTTTGGCATTTTCTCAGCGAGAAACAGTCATTTTGTACCTGAAACACTGTAAGTGGTTTGGTGAGTCCAATAATGAAATGAGTCTCTCAAATCAACTACATAGACTCCTTTCTCCAATTTTCTAACGTTTTCAATAGCTTGCCTTGAAAAATCAGAAGGTAAATCAATGTTATGACAGAAATCCGCTTTTTGGCATTTTCTCAGCGAGAAACAGTCATTTTGTACCTGAAACACTGTAAGTGGTTTGGTGAGTCCAATAATGAAATGAGTCTCTCAAATCAACTACATAGACACCTTTCTCCAATTTTCTAACGTTTTCAATAGCTTGCCTTAAAAAATCAGAAGGTAAATCAATGTTATGACAGAAATCCGCTTTTGGGCCTTTTCTCAGCGAGAAACAGTCATTTTGTACCTGAAACACTGTAAGTGGTTTGGTGAGTCCAATAATGAAATGAGTCTCTCAAATCAACTACATAGACTCCTTTCTCCAATTTTCCGACATTTTCAATAGCTTGCCTTGAAAAATCAGAAGGTAAATCAATGTTATGACAGAAATCCGCTTGTTGGCATTTTCTCAGCGAGAAACAGTCATTTTGTACCTGAAACACTGTAAGTGGTTTGGTGAGTCCAATTATGAAATGAGTCTCTCAAATCAACTACATAGACTCCTTTCTCCAATTTTCCGACATTTTCAATAGCTTGCCTTGAAAAATCAGAAGGTAAATCAATGTTATGACAGAAATCCGCTTTTTGGCATTTTCTCAGCGAGAAACAGTCATTTTGTACCTGAAACACTGTAAGTGGTTTGGTGAGTCCAATAATGAAATGAGTCCCTCAAATCAACTACATAGACACCTTTCTCCAATTTTCCAACGTTTTCAATAGCTTGCCTTAAAAAATCAGAAGGTAAATCAATGTTATGACAGAAATCCGCTTTTTGGCATTTTCTCAGCGAGAAACAGTCATTTTGTACCTGAAACACTGTAAGTGGTTTGGTGAGTCCAATAATGAAATGAGTCTCTCAAATCAACTACATAGACTCCTTTCTCCAATTTTATGACGTTTTCAATAGCTTGCCTTAAAAAATCAGAAGGTAAATCAATGTTATGACAGAAATCCGCTTTTTGGCATTTTCTCAGCGAGAAACAGTCATTTTGTACCTGAAACACTGTAAGTGGTTTGGTGAGTCCAATAATGAAATGAGTCTCTCAAATCAACTACATAGACACCTTTCTCCAATTTTCTAACGTTTTCAATAGCTTGCCTTAAAAAATCAGAAGGTAAATCAATGTTATGACAGAAATCCGCTTTTTGGCATTTTCTCAGCGAGAAACAGTCATTTTGTACCTGAAACACTGTAAGTGGTTTGGTGAGTCCAATAATGAAATGAGTCTCTCAAATCAACTACTTAGACTCCTTTCTCCAATTTTATGACGTTTTCAATAGCTTGCCTTGAAAAATCAGAAGGTAAATCAATGTTATGACAGAAATCCGCTTTTTGGCATTTTCTCAGCGAGAAACAGTCATTTTGTACCTGAAACACTGTAAGTGGTTTGGTGAGTCCAATAATGAAATGAGTCTCTCAAATCAACTACATAGACACCTTTCTCCAATTTTCTAACGTTTTCAATAGCTTGCCTTAAAAAATAAGAAGGTAATTCAATGTTATGACACAAATCCGCTTTTTGGTATTTTCTCAGCGAGAAACAGTCATTTTGTACCTGAAACACTGTAAGCGGTTTGGAGAGTCCAATAATGAAATGAGTCTCGCAAATCAACTACATAGACACCTTTCTCCAATTTTCTAACGTTTTCAATAGCTTGCCTTAAAAAATCAGAAGGTAAATCAATGTTATGACAGAAATCCGCTTTTTGGCATTTTCTCAGCGAGAAACAGTCATTTTGTACCTGAAACACTGTAAGTGGTTTGGTGAGTCCAATAATGAAATGAGTCTCTCAAATCAACTACATAGACTCCTTTCTCCAATTTTCTAACGTTTTCAATAGCTTGCCTTGAAAAATCAGAAGGTAAATAAATGTTATGACAGAAATCCGCTTTTTGGCATTTTCTCAGCGAGAAACAGTCATTTTGTACCTGAAACACTGTAAGTGGTTTGGTGAGTCCAATAATGAAATGAGTCTCTCAAATCAACTACATAGACACCTTTCTCCAATTTTCTAACGTTTTCAATAGCTTGCCTTAAAAAATCAGAAGGTAAATCAATGTTATGACAGAAATCCGCTTTTGGGCCTTTTCTCAGCGAGAAACAGTCATTTTGTACCTGAAACACTGTAAGTGGTTTGGTGAGTCCAATAATGAAATGAGTCTCTCAAATCAACTACATAGACTCCTTTCTCCAATTTTCCGACATTTTCAATAGCTTGCCTTGAAAAATCAGAAGGTAAATCAATGTTACGACAGAAATCCGCTTGTTGGCATTTTCTCAGCGAGAAACAGTCATTTTGTACCTGAAACACTGTAAGTGGTTTGGTGAGTCCAATTATGAAATGAGGCTCTCAAATCAACTACATAGACTCCTTTCTCCAATTTTCCGACATTTTCAATAGCTTGCCTTGAAAAATCAGAAGGTAAATCAATGTTATGACAGAAATCCGCTTTTTGGCATTTTCTCAGCGAGAAACAGTCATTTTGTACCTGAAACACTGTAAGTGGTTTGGTGAGTCCAATAATGAAATGAGTCCCTCAAATCAACTACATAGACACCTTTCTCCAATTTTCCAACGTTTTCAATAGCTTGCCTTAAAAAATCAGAAGGTAAATCAATGTTATGACAGAAATCCGCTTTTTGGCATTTTCTCAGCGAGAAACAGTCATTTTGTACCTGAAACACTGTAAGTGGTTTGGTGAGTCCAATAATGAAATGAGTCTCTCAAATCAACTACATAGACTCCTTTCTCCAATTTTATGACGTTTTCAATAGCTTGCCTTAAAAAATCAGAAGGTAAATCAATGTTATGACAGAAATCCGCTTTTTGGCATTTTCTCAGCGAGAAACAGTCATTTTGTACCTGAAACACTGTAAGTGGTTTGGTGAGTCCAATAATGAAATGAGTCTCTCAAATCAACTACATAGACACCTTTCTCCAATTTTCTAACGTTTTCAATAGCTTGCCTTAAAAAATAAGAAGGTAAATCAATGTTATGACAGAAATCCGCTTGTTGGCATTTTCTCAGCGAGAAACAGTCATTTTGTACCTGAAACACTGTAAGTGGTTTGGTGAGTCCAATAATGAAATGAGTCTCTCAAATCAACTACATAGACTCCTTTCTCCAATTTTCCGACATTTTCAATAGCTTGCCTTGAAAAATCAGAAGGTAAATCAATGTTATGACAGAAATCCGCTTTTTGGCATTTTCTCAGCGAGAAACAGTCATTTTGTACCTGAAACACTGTAAGTGGTTTGGTGAGTCCAATAATGAAATGAGTCTCTCAAATCAACTACATAGACACCTTTCTCCAATTTTCTAACGTTTTCAATAGCTTGCCTTAAAAAATAAGAAGGTAAATCAATGTTATGACAGAAATCCGCTTTTTGGCATTTTCTCAGCGAGAAACAGTCATTTTGTACCTGAAACACTGTAAGCGGTTTGGAGAGTCCAATAATGAAATGAGTCTCTCAAATCAACTACATAGACACCTTTCTCCAATTTTCTAACGCTTTCAATAGCTTGCCTTAAAAAATCAGAAGGTAAATCAATGTTATGACAGAAATCCGCTTTTTGGCATTTTCTCAGCGAGAAACAGTCATTTTGTACCTGAAACACTGTAAGTGGTTTGGTGAGTCCAATAATGAAATGAGTCTCTCAAATCAACTACATAGACTCCTTTCTCCAATTTTATGACGTTTTCAATAGCTTGCCTTGAAAAATCAGAAGGTAAATCAATGTTATGACAGAAATCCGCTTTTTGGCATTTTCTCAGCGAGAAACAGTCATTTTGTACCTGAAACACTGTAAGTGGTTTGGTGAGTCCAATAATGAAATGAGTCTCTCAAATCAACTACATAGACACCTTTCTCCAATGTTCTAACGTTTTAAATAGCTTGCCTTAAAAAATCAGAAGGTAAATCAATGTTATGACAGAAATCCGCTTTTTGGCATTTTCTCAGCGAGAAACAGTCATTTTGTACCTGAAACACTGTAAGTGGTTTGGTGAGTCCAATAATGAAATGAGTCTCTCAAATCAACTACATAGACTCCTTTCTCCAATTTTCCGACATTTTCAATAGCTTGCCTTGAAAAATCAGAAGGTAAATCAATGTTATTACAGAAATCCGCTTTTTGGCAGTTTCTCAGCGAGAAACAGTCATTTTGTACCTGAAACACTGTAAGTGGTTTGGTGAGTCCAATAATGAAATGAGTCTCTCAAATCAACTACATAGACTCCTTTCTCCAATTTTCTAACGTTTTAAATAGCTTGCCTTAAAAAATCAGAAGGTAAATCAATGTTATGACAGAAATCCGCCTTTTGGCATTTTCTCAGCGAGAAACAGTCATTTTGTACCTGAAACACTGTAAGTGGTTTGGTGAGTCCAATAATGAAATGAGTCTCTCAAATCAACTACATAGACTCCTTTCTCCAATTTTCTAACGTTTTCAATAGCTTGCCTTAAAAAATCAGAAGGTAGGATTCTTAATAGGACTAGCTGTTAATATCCCTAAAATATATCAGCACGATAACTCCTATCGGACATGACTGTGGGGTGGAGTTTGGACAGGATCGCGGGGCACCACCAAATCTACACGTCATCAGTTGTGTGCCTTGTCTTCATCAGGTGTTTCGGCCTCTTAACACAATACACCCTCTTCCAAGGTTGGCCTGCCACAGGCTGATCAGACCTGGGTGTGTGTCATATGGTGGCACCCCGTGGTCATCAAACAGCCCATGTTGCATCCCTCCGTTTCAGCCACAGCCAGTGACTGCTCCGTTCGGCTGCTTTGGCAAGTTCTTTTATTGCCTTCCGCTGGGCCTGTCCTCTGATCCCAACTTCCTTCAGGAGCCGTGTGGTGGACCTGGCTACAAAGCCTCGGCAGCCAACCTCCACTGGCCACACCTTTACGTTCTATCCCCGCGCCTCAGCATCAGCTGCTAGGTTAGCATAACGCAGCCTTTTTCTTTCGAATGCTTCGTCGATGTTATCCTCCCACGGGACAGTCAGCTCCACAATGAAGACACGCCGGCAGGACTTGGACCAGAGGACCAAATCTGGGCGCAGGTTGGTTGCTGCGATTTCTGGCGTGAAAGTGAGCCTCTGGCTGAGGTCTACCCGCATTTCCCAATCCCGGGCTGTGTCCAGTGGGCCTGAGTTTGGAGGTGATGGCTTGGTTCTCCGTTTCTCCCCTTGTCGGACGAATGTTGTCTTCCGTGGGAGGGTGGTCTGGGTTTTGAAAGGCATGGCGTTGATGGTGACCCTCTTGTCCTCAAGTTCGGCAGCCAAGCCCTTCAACCCTTGGTTATGGCGCCAGGTGTATCTTCCTTGAGTCAGGCTGGTCTTGCAACCCACCAGGATGTGTTTGAGGGTTGCTGGGGCTGCACACTGCAGGCAGGCTGGGTCCTCTCCATACCAGAGATGTAGGTTGGTTGGAGAGGGCAGGACATCATAAGTGGCTCTGATGATGAAGCTGAGCCTATTAGCCTCCATGCTCCACATCTCATTCCACGTGATTTTCCTCCTCTCCACAGCCTCCCACCTCATCCAGCGTCCTTGCTGGGCTTGGGAGACTGCCTTGGCACACCTGGCTGCCTCCCCCTGGTTGCGCACCTCCTCAACCACCATGTGTCGCCGTTCAGACGGAGTAGCCTTTTGCCAAGCGGGTGTTGTTGCTTCCAGGCCAAGACCCCCTCTGCCATGTTGGACTCGTCCCACTATATCCCGGTGTCTGAGGGTGGTCTTTGCCACTGCTACTGCTGCAGATGGTTTCCATTTCCTCCCTGTTGCCAGGTTTGGAGCCGCATCTCTGACGCATGGGTCCCGGGATTCTGTAAGAGTCATTTCCACCCTTGTTTTGGCACATTTGTACTCCTCCACCAGGCTTGAGATTGGAAGGGAGAGCGCTCCATTGCCATACAGGCCTATGCTGGAAAGGCATCTCGGCAGTCAAAGCCACTTCCTCACTTGGGCATTCACCAGTCTCTCAAGCCGATTGACATGAGATAAGGTGACCTCATAGATGGAAATTGGCCACATGAGGCGAGGTAGCAGCCCAAACTTAAAGCACCATAGCTTCAATTTTCCAGGGAGAGCAGTGTTGTTAATCTGCTTGAGGCCGCTGATTGTATCCTGCCTGAGTTGTTCCACCTGCTCAGAGTCTTTAAGTTCTGCGCTATACCATCGGCCAAGGCTTTTGATAGGCTTCTCCAGAACTGTTGGGATTGGCTGGTCGTCCACATAGAACCTTGCATTGGTGAGCTTACCTTTGACAATGGAGATGCTACGGGATTTGCTGGGTTTAATCTCCATTCGTGCCCATTTGATGTTTCCCCGGAGTTTCTCCAGCAGACGTTTGGTACATGCGACCGTTGTTGTTATTGTCGTCATGTCGTCCATGTACGCCCTGATTGGGGGAAGACGGAGCCCGCTCTTCAATCGTTCTCCTCCAACCACCCATCGTGATGCACGAATAAGTAGCTCCATTGCCATTGTAAACACCAGTGGCGAGATGGTGCAGCCCGCCATAATGCCTATCTCAAGGTGCTGCCAGGCAGTTGTACTATCCTGTGCTGTAACACAGAATTGGAGATCCTGGAAGTAGGCTTTGACTAGACTTGTGATGCCCTCTGGCACTTGAAAGAAGTTGAACGCTGTCCACAAGATCTCATGAGGCACTGACCCGAAGGCATTGGCAAGATCTAAAAACACCACATGCAGGTCTTTCTTCTCCTTCTTGGCCGTCTGTACTTGGTGCCCGATGACATTTGTGTGTTCCAAGTAACCTGAGAACCCACTTATCCCTGCCTTTTGCACTGAGGTGTCAACAAAGTTGTTCGCCAGCAGGAATGCTGAGAGCCTACGGGCCACGACACTGAAGAAAATCTTTCCTTCCACATTGAGAAGGCTGATCTGGCGAAACTGCTCGATGGTTGAGGAATTCTTCTCTTTGGGAATCAGGATCCCTCCTGCCCGTCGCCATGCCTTTGGTATCATTCCTTTTTCCCATGCCACTTTCACAAGCTTCCAGAGGTATTTCAAGATGCCTGGCGTGTTCTTATACACCCTGTATGGAATGCCGTTGGGCCCCGGGGCTGAAGCTGTTCTTGCCCGTTTTACTGTGCTCTCAACTTCGCTCCATGTGGGGGGCCTTGTTTCCATCTGGTGCTCAGGTGGTTGGATGGGTGGCATATCCTCCGGAATGCTGGCTGGCACATGCCTCTGTTTGTCGGAGTAGGTCTTCCGAAGATGTTCTTCCAGTTCTCTTATGGGTACTTTGAGGGTCCCAGATTTCTCCCTGACAAAGAGGTCCTTAACAAATTTATAGGGATCTCTGTAGAAGGCAGTCCTCGTTCGCTCTCTCTTCTTATGTTGCCTTCTCAGGCATTCTGCTCTTCGCAGTGCTGCCAGACGCTGCTTGATGTCGCCCTGTAGTGCCCCAAGGCCTTTCCTTTCCACTTGCGTGGCCTTCTTCCATTGTTTCCTCAGGCACCTCCTTTCTTTCACGAGTCTCTGAATCTCTTGTTGTCTCCTGGACTTGAGATGAGCAGATGGTTCCTTCTGTGTCTGCAAGTTCTCACGTTTCACACCAAATCTCTCTGCTCCATAGCTATAAATGGTCTCTCCGATATTGTCCAGTTTTTTCTCCACACCCCCTTTCAGACCTTCTAAAAGGTGGACGAGGTCTGTGTCTGTGGTTTCCCACTCCTTTTTCTGACAGGATTTAGGCCACAAGATTTGAGGTTTTTGTCCAGTCAGCCTCCGCTCTACTGCTGTCTGTGGCTGGATGGGCTCTGGGCTGATGTTCATAAATGGATCTGTGCTTGATTGAGCTTCGTCTGGGGTTCTGATACCCTGTGGACTGTGGTGAATATCCTGCCACTGGGCTTCACTCGACTGATTTGCCCTACCTCTAAGGAAGTAATGGTCAATGCGAGGCCCCTTGCTAAGCTCTCTCAGATACTTGAAACAATGTTATTACAGAAATCCGCTTTTTGGCATTTTCTCAGCGAGAAACGGTCATTTTGTACCTGAAACACTGTAAGTGGTTTGGTGAGTCCAATAATGAAATGAGTCGCTCAAATCAACTACATAGACTCCTTTCTCCAATTTTATGACGTTTTCAATAGCTTGCCTTGAAAAATCAGAAGGTAAATCAATGTTATGACAGAAATCCGCTTTTTGGCATTTTCTCAGCGAGAAACAGTCATTTTGTACCTGAAACACTGTAAGTGGTTTGGAGAGTCCAATAATGAAATGAGTCTCTCAAATCAACTACATAGACACCTTTCTCCAATTTTCTAACGTTTTCAATAGCTTGCCTTAAAAAATCAGAAGGTAAATCAATGTTATGACAGAAATCCGCTTTTTGGCATTTTCTCAGCGAGAAACAGTCATTTTGTACCTGAAACACTGTAAGTGGTTTGGTGAGTCCAATAATGAAATGAGTCTCTCAAATCAACTACATAGACTAGTTTCTCCAATTTTCTGACGTTTTCAATAGCTTGCCTTGAAAAATCAGAAGGTAAATCAATGTTATGACAGAAATCCGCTTTTTGGCATTTTCTCAGCGAGAAACAGTCATTTTGTACCTGAAACACTGTAAGTGGTTTGGTGAGTCCAATAATGAAATGAGTCTCTCAAATCAACTACATAGACACCTTTCTCCAATTTTCTAACGCTTTCAATAGCTTGCCTTAAAAAATCAGAAGGTAAAACAATGTTATGACAGAAATCCGCTTTTTGGCATTTTCTCAGCGAGAAACAGTCATTTTGTACCTGAAACACTGTAAGTGGTTTGGTGGGTCCAATAATGAAATGAGTCGCTCAAATCAACTACATAGACACCTTTCTCCAATTTTCTAACGTTTTCAATAGCTTGTCTTAAAAAATCAGAAGGTAAATCAATGTTATGACAGAAATCCGCTTTTTGGCAGTTTCTCAGCGAGAAACAGTCATTTTGTACCTGAAACACTGTAAGTGGTTTGGTGAGTCCAATAATGAAATGAGTCCCTCAAATCAACTACATAGACTCCTTTCTCCAATTTTCTGACGTTTTCAATAGGTTGCCTTAAAGATTCAGAAGGTAAAACAATGTTATTACAGAAATCCGCTTTTTGGCATTTTCTAGGCGAGAAACAGTCATTTTGTACCTGAAACACTGTAAGTGGTTTGGTGAGTCCAATAATGAAATGAGTCTCTCAAATCAACTACATAGACTCCTTTCTCCAATTTTCTAACGTTTTCAATAGCTTGCCTTAAAAAATCAGAAGGTAAATCAATGTTATGACAGAAATCCGCTTTTTGGCATTTTCTCAGCGAGAAACAGTCATTTTGTACCTGAAACACTGTAAGTGGTTTGGTGAGTCCAATAATGAAATGAGTCTCTCAAATCAACTACATAGACTCCTTTCTCCAATTTTATGACGTTTTCAATAGCTTGCCTTGAAAAATCAGAAGGTAAATCAATGTTATGACAGAAATCCGCTTTTTGGCATTTTCTCAGCGAGAAACAGTCATTTTGTACCTGAAACACTGTAAGTGGTTTGGTGAGTCCAATAATGAAATGAGTCTCTCAAATCAACTACATAGACACCTTTCTCCAATCTTCTAACGTTTTCAATAGCTTGCCTTAAAAAATCAGAAGGTAAATCAATGTTATGACAGAAATCCGCTTTTTGGCATTTTCTCAGCGAGAAACAGTCATTTTGTACCTGAAACACTGTAAGTGGTTTGGTGAGTCCAATAATGAAATGAGTCTCTCAAATCAACTACATAGACTCCTTTCTCCAATTTTCCGACATTTTCAATAGCTTGCCTTGAAAAATCAGAAGGTAAATCAATGTTATGACAGAAATCCGCTTTTTGGCATTTTCTCAGCGAGAAACAGTCATTTTGTACCTGAAACACTGTAAGTGGTTTGGTGAGTCCAATAATGAAATGAGTCGCTCAAATCAACTACATAGACACCTTTCTCCAATTTTCTAACGTTTTCAATAGCTTGCCTTAAAAAATCAGAAGGTAAATCAATGTTATGACAGAAATCCGCTTTTTGGCCTTTTCTCAGCGAGAAACAGTCATTTTGTACCTGAAACACTGTAAGTGGTTTGGTGAGTCCAATAATGAAATGAGTCTCTCAAATCAACTACATAGACTCCTTTCTCCAATTTTCCGACATTTTCAATAGCTTGCCTTAAAAAATCAGAAGGTAAATCAATGTTATGACAGAAATCCGCTTTTTGGCCTTTTCTCAGCGAGAAACAGTCATTTTGTACCTGAAACACTGTAAGTGGTTTGGTGAGTCCAATAATGAAATGAGTCTCTCAAATCAACTACATAGACTCCTTTCTCCAATTTTCCGACATTTTCAATAGCTTGCCTTGAAAAATCAGAAGGTAAATCAATGTTATGACAGAAATCCGCTTGTTGGCATTTTCTCAGCGAGAAACAGTCATTTTGTACCTGAAACACTGTAAGTGGTTTGGTGAGTCCAATAATGAAATGAGTCTCTCAAATCAACTACATAGACTCCTTTCTCCAATTTTATGACGTTTTCAATAGCTTGCCTTGAAAAATCAGAAGGTAAATCAATGTTATGACAGAAATCCGCTTTTTGGCATTTTCTCAGCGAGAAACAGTCATTTTGTACCTGAAACACTGTAAGTGGTTTGGAGAGTCCAATAATGAAATGAGTCTCTCAAATCAACTACATAGACACCTTTCTCCAATTTTCTAACGTTTTCAATAGCTTGCCTTAAAAAATCAGAAGGTAAATCAATGTTATGACAGAAATCCGCTTTTTGGCATTTTCTCAGCGAGAAACAGTCATTTTGTACCTGAAACACTGTAAGTGGTTTGGTGAGTCCAATAATGAAATGAGTCTCTCAAATCAACTACATAGACTCCTTTCTCCAATTTTATGACGTTTTCAATAGCTTGCCTTGAAAAATCAGAAGGTAAATCAATGTTATGACAGAAATCCGCTTTTTGGCATTTTTCAGCGAGAAACAGTCATTTTGTACCTGAAACACTGTAAGTGGTTTGGTGAGTCCAATAATGAAATGAGTCTCTCAAATCAACTACATAGACACCTTTCTCCAATGTTCTAACGTTTTCAATAGCTTGCCTTAAAAAATCAGAAGGTAAATCAATGTTATGACAGAAATCCGCTTTTTGGCATTTTCTCAGCGAGAAACAGTCATTTTGTACCTGAAACACTGTAAGTGGTTTGGTGAGTCCAATAATGAAATGAGTCTCTCAAATCAACTACATAGACTCCTTTCTCCAATTTTCCGACATTTTCAATAGCTTGCCTTGAAAAATCAGAAGGTAAATCAATGTTATGACAGAAATCCGCTTTTTGGCATTTTCTCAGCGAGAAACAGTCATTTTGTACCTGAAACACTGTAAGTGGTTTGGTGAGTTCAATAATGAAATGAGTCTCTCAAATCAACTACATAGACTCCTTTCTCCAATTTTCTAACGTTTTCAATAGCTTGCCTTAAAAAATCAGAAGGTAAATCAATGTTATGACAGAAATCCGCTTTTTGGCATTTTCTCAGCGAGAAACAGTCATTTTGTACCTGAAACACTGTAAGTGGTTTGGTGAGTCCAATAATGAAATGAGTCTCTCAAATCAACTACATAGACTCCTTTCTCCAATTTTATGACGTTTTCAATAGCTTGCCTTGAAAAATCAGAAGGTAAATCAATGTTATGACAGAAATCCGCTTTTTGGCATTTTCTCAGCGAGAAACAGTCATTTTGTACCTGAAACACTGTAAGTGGTTTGGTGAGTCCAATAATGAAATGAGTCTCTCAAATCAACTACATAGACACCTTTCTCGAATTTTCTAACGTTTTCAATAGCTTGCCTTAAAAAATAAGAAGGTAAATCAATGTTATGACAGAAATCCGCTTTTTGGCATTTTCTCAGCGAGAAACAGTCATTTTGTACCTGAAACACTGTAAGCGGTTTGGAGAGTCCAATAATGAAATGAGTCACTCAAATCAACTACATAGACACCTTTCTCCAATTTTCTAACGTTTTCAATAGCTTGCCTTAAAAAATCAGAAGGTAAATCAATGTTATGACAGAAATTCGCTTTTTGGCAGTTTCTCAGCAAGAAACAGTCATTTTGAACCTGAAACACTGTAAGAGGTTTGGTGAGTCCAATAATGAAGGGGCCTTAAAAAATCAGAAGGTAAATCAATGTTATGACAGAAATCCGCTTTTTGGCATTTTCTCAGCGAGAAACAGTAATTTTGTACCTGAAACACTGTAAGTGGTTTGGTGAGTCCAATAATGAAATGAGTCTCTCAAATCAACTACATAGACTCCTTTCTCCAATTTTCCGACATTTTCAATAGCTTGCCTTGAAAAATCAGAAGGTAAATCAATGTTATTACAGAAATCCGCTTTTTGGCAGTTTCTCAGCGAGAAACAGTCATTTTGTACCTGAAACACTGTAAGTGGTTTGGTGAGTCCAATAATGAAATGAGTCTCTCAAATCAACTACATAGACTCCTTTCTCCAATTTTCTAACGTTTTAAATAGCTTGCCTTAAAAAATCAGAAGGTAAATCAATGTTATGACAGAAATCCGCCTTTTGGCATTTTCTCAGCGAGAAACAGTCATTTTGTACCTGAAACACTGTAAGTGGTTTGGTGAGTCCAATAATGAAATGAGTCTCTCAAATCAACTACATAGACTCCTTTCTCCAATTTTCTAACGTTTTCAATAGCTTGCCTTAAAAAATCAGAAGGTAGGATTCTTAATAGGACTAGCTGTTAATATCCCTAAAATATATCAGCACGATAACTCCTATCGGACATGACTGTGGGGTGGAGTTTGGACAGGATCGCGGGGCACCACCAAATCTACACGTCATCAGTTGTGTGCCTTGTCTTCATCAGGTGTTTCGGCCTCTTAACACAATACACCCTCTTCCAAGGTTGGCCTGCCACAGGCTGATCAGACCTGGGTGTGTGTCATATGGTGGCACCCCGTGGTCATCAAACAGCCCATGTTGCATCCCTCCGTTTCAGCCACAGCCAGTGACTGCTCCGTTCGGCTGCTTTGGCAAGTTCTTTTATTGCCTTCCGCTGGGCCTGTCCTCTGATCCCAACTTCCTTCAGGAGCCGTGTGGTGGACCTGGCTACAAAGCCTCGGCAGCCAACCTCCACTGGCCACACCTTTACGTTCTATCCCCGCGCCTCAGCATCAGCTGCTAGGTTAGCATAACGCAGCCTTTTTCTTTCGAATGCTTCGTCGATGTTATCCTCCCACGGGACAGTCAGCTCCACAATGAAGACACGCCGGCAGGACTTGGACCAGAGGACCAAATCTGGGCGCAGGTTGGTTGCTGCGATTTCTGGCGTGAAAGTGAGCCTCTGGCTGAGGTCTACCCGCATTTCCCAATCCCGGGCTGTGTCCAGTGGGCCTGAGTTTGGAGGTGATGGCTTGGTTCTCCGTTTCTCCCCTTGTCGGACGAATGTTGTCTTCCGTGGGAGGGTGGTCTGGGTTTTGAAAGGCATGGCGTTGATGGTGACCCTCTTGTCCTCAAGTTCGGCAGCCAAGCCCTTCAACCCTTGGTTATGGCGCCAGGTGTATCTTCCTTGAGTCAGGCTGGTCTTGCAACCCACCAGGATGTGTTTGAGGGTTGCTGGGGCTGCACACTGCAGGCAGGCTGGGTCCTCTCCATACCAGAGATGTAGGTTGGTTGGAGAGGGCAGGACATCATAAGTGGCTCTGATGATGAAGCTGAGCCTATTAGCCTCCATGCTCCACATCTCATTCCACGTGATTTTCCTCCTCTCCACAGCCTCCCACCTCATCCAGCGTCCTTGCTGGGCTTGGGAGACTGCCTTGGCACACCTGGCTGCCTCCCCCTGGTTGCGCACCTCCTCAACCACCATGTGTCGCCGTTCAGACGGAGTAGCCTTTTGCCAAGCGGGTGTTGTTGCTTCCAGGCCAAGACCCCCTCTGCCATGTTGGACTCGTCCCACTATATCCCGGTGTCTGAGGGTGGTCTTTGCCACTGCTACTGCTGCAGATGGTTTCCATTTCCTCCCTGTTGCCAGGTTTGGAGCCGCATCTCTGACGCATGGGTCCCGGGATTCTGTAAGAGTCATTTCCACCCTTGTTTTGGCACATTTGTACTCCTCCACCAGGCTTGAGATTGGAAGGGAGAGCGCTCCATTGCCATACAGGCCTATGCTGGAAAGGCATCTCGGCAGTCCAAGCCACTTCCTCACTTGGGCATTCACCAGTCTCTCAAGCCGATTGACATGAGATAAGGTGACCTCATAGATGGAAATTGGCCACATGAGGCGAGGTAGCAGCCTAAACTTAAAGCACCATAGCTTCAATTTTCCAGGGAGAGCAGTGTTGTTAATCTGCTTGAGGCCGCTGATTGTATCCTGCCTGAGTTGTTCCACCTGCTCAGAGTCTTTAAGTTCTGCGCTATACCATCGGCCAAGGCTTTTGATAGGCTTCTCCAGAACTGTTGGGATTGGCTGGTCGTCCACATAGAACCTTGCATTGGTGAGCTTACCTTTGACAATGGAGATGCTACGGGATTTGCTGGGTTTAATCTCCATTCGTGCCCATTTGATGTTTCCCCGGAGTTTCTCCAGCAGACGTTTGGTACATGCGACCGTTGTTGTTATTGTCGTCATGTCGTCCATGTACGCCCTGATTGGGGGAAGACGGAGCCCGCTCTTCAATCGTTCTCCTCCAACCACCCATCGTGATGCACGAATAAGTAGCTCCATTGCCATTGTAAACACCAGTGGCGAGATGGTGCAGCCCGCCATAATGCCTATCTCAAGGTGCTGCCAGGCAGTTGTACTATCCTGTGCTGTAACACAGAATTGGAGATCATGGAAGTAGGCTTTGACTAGACTTGTGATGCCCTCTGGCAATTGAAAGAAGTTGAACGCTGTCCACAAGATCTCATGAGGCACTGACCCGAAGGCATTGGCAAGATCTAAAAACACCACATGCAGGTCTTTCTTCTCCTTCTTGGCCGTCTGTACTTGGTGCCCGATGACATTTGTGTGTTCCAAGTAACCTGAGAACCCACTTATCCCTGCCTTTTGCACTGAGGTGTCAACAAAGTTGTTCGCCAGCAGGAATGCTGAGAGCCTACGGGCCACGACACTGAAGAAAATCTTTCCTTCCACATTGAGAAGGCTGATCTGGCGAAACTGCTCGATGGTTGAGGAATTCTTCTCTTTGGGAATCAGGATCCCTCCTGCCCGTCGCCATGCCTTTGGTATCATTCCTTTTTCCCATGCCACTTTCATAAGCTTCCAGAGGTATTTCAAGATGCCTGGCGTGTTCTTATACACCCTGTATGGAATGCCGTTGGGCCCAGGGGCTGAAGCTGTTCTTGCCCGTTTTACTGTGCTTTCAACTTCGCTCCATGTGGGGGGCCTTGTTTCCATCTGGTGCTCAGGTGGTTGGATGGGTGGCATATCCTCCGGAATGCTGGCTGGCACATGCCTCTGTTTGTCGGAGTAGGTCTTCCGAAGATGTTCTTCCAGTTCTCTTATGGGTACTTTGAGGGTCCCAGATTTCTCCCTGACAAAGAGGTCCTTAACAAATTTATAGGGATCTCTGTAGAAGGCAGTCCTCGTTCGCTCTCTCTTCTTATGTTGCCTTCTCAGGCATTCTGCTCTTCGCAGTGCTGCCAGACGCTGCTTGATGTCGCCCTGTAGTGCCCCAAGGCCTTTCCTTTCCACTTCCGTGGCCTTCTTCCATTGTTTCCTCAGGCACCTCCTTTCTTTCACGAGTCTCTGAATCTCTTGTTGTCTCCTGGACTTGAGATGAGCAGATGGTTCCTTCTGTGTCTGCAAGTTCTCACGTTTCACACCAAATCTCTCTGCTCCATAGCTATAAATGGTCTCTCCGATCTTGTCCAGTTTTTTCTCCACACCCCCTTTCAGACCTTCTAAAAGGTGGACGAGGTCTGTGTCTGTGGTTTCCCACTCCTTTTTCTGACAGGATTTAGGCCACAAGATTTGAGGTTTTCGTCCAGTCAGCCTCCGCTCTACTGCTGTCTGTGGCTGGATGGGCTCTGGGCTGATGTTCATAAATGGATCTGTGCTTGATTGAGCTTCGTCTGGGGTTCTGATACCCTGTTGACTGTGGTGAATATCCTGCCATTGGGCTTCACTCGACTGATTTGCCCTACCTCTAAGGAAGTAATGGTCAATGCCCCTTGCTAAGCTCTCTCAGACACTTGAAACAATGTTATTACAGAAATCCGCTTTTTGGCAGTTTCTCAGCGAGAAACAGTCATTTTGAACCTGAAACACTGTAAGAGGTTTGGTGAGTCCAATAATGAAGGGGCCTTAAAAAATCAGAAGGTAAATCAATGTTATGACAGAAATCCGCTTGTTGGCATTTTCTCAGCGAGAAACAGTCATTTTGTACCTGAAACACTGTAAGTGGTTTGGTGAGTCCAATAATGAAATGAGTCTCTCAAATCAACTACATAGACTCCTTTCTCCAATTTTATGACGTTTTCAATAGCTTGCCTTGAAAAATCAGAAGGTAAATCAATGTTATGACAGAAATCCGCTTTTTGGCATTTTCTCAGCGAGAAACAGTCATTTTGTACCTGAAACACTGTAAGTGGTTTGGTGAGTCCAATAATGAAATGAGTCTCTCAAATCAACTACATAGACACCTTTCTCCAATTTTCTAACGTTTTCAATAGCTTGCCTTAAAAAATAAGAAGGTAAATCAATGTTATGACAGAAATCCGCTTTTTGGCATTTTCTCAGCGAGAAACAGTCATTTTGTACCTGAAACACTGTAAGCGGTTTGGAGAGTCCAATAATGAAATGAGTCACTCAAATCAACTACATAGACACCTTTCTCCAATTTTCTAACGTTTTCAATAGCTTGCCTTAAAAAATCAGAAGGTAAATCAATGTTATGACAGAAATCCGCTTTTTGGCATTTTCTCAGCGAGAAACAGTCATTTTGTACCTGAAACACTGTAAGTGGTTTGGTGAGTCCAATAATGAAATGAGTCTCTCAAATCAACTACATAGACTCCTTTCTCCAATTTTATGACGTTTTCAATAGCTTGCCTTGAAAAATCAGAAGGTAAATAAATGTTATGACAGAAATCCGCTTTTTGGCATTTTCTCAGCGAGAAACAGTCATTTTGTACCTGAAACACTGTAAGTGGTTTGGTGAGTCCAATAATGAAATGAGTCACTCAAATCAACTACATAGACTCCTTTCTCCAATTTTCCGACATTTTCAATAGCTTGCCTTGAAAAATCAGAAGGTAAATCAATGTTATGACAGAAATCCGCTTTTTGGCATTTTCTCAGCGAGAAACAGTCATTTTGTACCTGAAACACTGTAAGTGGTTTGGTGAGTCCAATAATGAAATGAGTCTCTCAAATCAACTACATAGACACCTTTCTCCAATTTTCTAACGTTTTCAATAGCTTGCCTTGAAAAATCAGAAGGTAAATCAATGTTATGACAGAAATCCGCTTTTTGGCATTTTCTCAGCGAGAAACAGTCATTTTGTACCTGAAACACTGTAAGTGGTTTGGTGAGTCCAATAATGAAATGAGTCTCTCAAATCAACTACATAGACACCTTTCTCCAATTTTCTAACGTTTTCAATAGCTTGCCTTAAAAAATCAGAAGGTAAATCAATGTTATGACAGAAATCCGCTTTTGGGCCTTTTCTCAGCGAGAAACAGTCATTTTGTACCTGAAACACTGTAAGTGGTTTGGTGAGTCCAATAATGAAATGAGTCACTCAAATCAACTACATAGACTCCTTTCTCCAATTTTCCGACATTATCAATAGCTTGCCTTGAAAAATCAGAAGGTAAATCAATGTTATGACAGAAATCCGCTTGTTGGCATTTTCTCAGCGAGAAACAGTCATTTTGTACCTGAAACACTGTAAGTGGTTTGGTGAGTTCAATAATGAAATGAGTCTCTCAAATCAACTACATAGACTCCTTTCTCCAATTTTATGACGTTTTCAATAGCTTGCCTTGAAAAATCAGAAGGTAAATCAATGTTATAACAGAAATCCGCTTTTTGGCATTTTCTCAGCGAGAAACAGTCATTTTGTACCTGAAACACTGTAAGTGGTTTGGTGAGTCCAATAATGAAATGAGTCTCTCAAATCAACTACATAGACTCCTTTCTCCAATTTTCCGACATTTTCAATAGCTTGCCTTGAAAAATCAGAAGGTAAATCAATGTTATGACAGAAATCCGCTTTTTGGCATTTTCTCAGCGAGAAACAGTCATTTTGTACCTGAAACACTGTAAGTGGTTTGGTGAGTCCAATAATGAAATGAGTCTCTCAAATCAACTACATAGACTCCTTTCTCCAATTTTCTAACGTTTTCAATAGCTTGCCTTAAAAAATCAGAAGGTAAATCAATGTTATGACAGAAATCCGCTTTTTGGCATTTTCTCAGCGAGAAACAGTCATTTTGTACCTGAAACACTGTAAGTGGTTTGGTGAGTCCAATAATGAAATGATTCTCTCAAATCAACTACATAGACTCCTTTCTCCAATTTTATGACGTTTTCAATAGCTTGCCTTGAAAAATCAGAAGGTAAATCAATGTTATGACAGAAATCCGCTTTTTGGCATTTTCTCAGCGAGAAACAGTCATTTTGTACCTGAAACACTGTAAGTGGTTTGGTGAGTCCAATAATGAAATGAGTCTCTCAAATCAACTACATAGACACCTTTCTCCAATTTTCTAACGTTTTCAATAGCTTGCCTTAAAAAATAAGAAGGTAAATCAATGTTATGACAGAAATCCGCTTTTTGGCATTTTCTCAGCGAGAAACAGTCATTTTGTACCTGAAACACTGTAAGTGGTTTGGTGAGTCCAATAATGAAATGAGTCTCTCAAATCAACTACATAGACTCCTTTCTCCAATTTTATGACGTTTTCAATAGCTTGCCTTGAAAAATCAGAAGGTAAATCAATGTTATGACAGAAATCCGCTTTTTGGCATTTTCTCAGCGAGAAACAGTCATTTTGTACCTGAAACACTGTAAGTGGTTTGGTGACTCCAATAATGAAATGAGTCTCTCAAATCAACTACATAGACACCTTTCTCCAATTTTCTAACGTTTTCAATAGCTTGCCTTAAAAAATAAGAAGGTAAATCAATGTTATGACACAAATCCGCTTTTTGGTATTTTCTCAGCGAGAAACAGTCATTTTGTACCTGAAACACTGTAAGCGGTTTGGAGAGTCCAATAATGAAATGAGTCTCGCAAATCAACTACATAGACACCTTTCTCCAATTTTCTAACGTTTTCAATAGCTTGCCTTAAAAAATCAGAAGGTAAATCAATGTTATGACAGAAATCCGATTTTTGGCATTTTCTCAGCGAGAAACAGTCATTTTGTACCTGAAACACTGTAAGTGGTTTGGTGAGTCCAATAATGAAATGAGTCTCTCAAATCAACTACATAGACTCCTTTCTCCAATTTTCCGACATTTTCAATAGCTTGCCTTGAAAAATCAGAAGGTAAATCAATGTTATGACAGAAATCCGCTTTTTGGCATTTTCTCAGCGAGAAACAGTCATTTTGTACCTGAAACACTGTAAGTGGTTTGGTGAGTTCAATAATGAAATGAGTCTCTCAAATCAACTACATAGACTCATTTCTCCAATTTTCTAACGTTTTCAATAGCTTGCCTTAAAAAATCAGAAGGTAAATCAATGTTATGACAGAAATCCGCTTTTTGGCATTTTCTCAGCGAGAAACAGTCATTTTGTACCTGAAACACTGTAAGTGGTTTGGTGAGTCCAATAATGAAATGAGTCTCTCAAATCAACTACATAGACACCTTTCTCCAATTTTCTAACGTTTTCAATAGCTTGCCTTAAAAAATAAGAAGGTAAATCAATGTTATGACAGAAATCCGCTTTTTGGCATTTTCTCAGCGAGAAACAGTCATTTTGTACCTGAAACACTGTAAGTGGTTTGGTGAGTTCAATAATGAAATGATTCTCTCAAATCAACTACATAGACTCCTTTCTCCAATTTTATGACGTTTTCAATAGCTTGCCTTGAAAAATCAGAAGGTAAATCAATGTTATGACAGAAATCCGCTTTTTGGCATTTTCTCAGCGAGAAACAGTCATTTTGTACCTGAAACACTGTAAGTGGTTTGATGAGTCCAATAATGAAATGAGTCTCTCAAATCAACTACATAGACACCTTTCTCCAATTTTCTAACGTTTTCAATAGCTTGCCTTAAAAAATAAGAAGGTAAATCAATGTTATGACAGAAATCCGCTTTTTGGCATTTTCTCAGCGAGAAACAGTCATTTTGTACCTGAAACACTGTAAGCGGTTTGGTGAGTCCAATAATGAAATGAGTCTCTCAAATCAACTACATAGACTCCTTTCTCCAATTTTCCGACATTTTCAATAGCTTGCCTTGAAAAATCAGAAGGTAAATCAATGTTATGACAGAAATCCGCTTTTTGGCATTTTCTCAGCGAGAAACAGTCATTTTGTACCTGAAACACTGTAAGTGGTTTGGTGAGTCCAATAATGAAATGAGTCCCTCAAATCAACTACATAGACTCCTTTCTCCAATTTTCTGACGTTTTCAATAGCTTGCCTTAAAAAATCAGAAGGTAGGATTCTTAATAGGACTAGCTGTTAATATCCCTAAAATATATCAGCACGATAACTCCTATCGGACATGACTGTGGGGTGGAGTTTGGACAGGATCGCGGGGCACCACCAAATTTACACGTCATCAGTTGTGTGCCTTGTCTTCATCAGGTGTTTCGGCCTCTTAACACAATACACCCTCTTCCAAGGTTGGCCTGCCACAGGCTGATCAGACCTGGGTGTGTGTCATATGGTGGCACCCCGTGGTCATCAAACAGCCCATGTTGCATCCCTCCGTTTCAGCCACAGCCAGTGACTGCTCCGTTCGGCTGCTTTGGCAAGTTCTTTTATTGCCTTCCGCTGGGCCTGTCCTCTGATCCCAACTTCCTTCAGGAGCCGTGTGGTGGACCTGGCTACAAAGCCTCGGCAGCCAACCTCCACTGGCCACACCTTTACGTTCCATCCCCGCGCCTCAGCATCAGCTGCTAGGTTAGCATAACGCAGCCTTTTTCTTTCGAATGCTTCGTCGATGTTATCCTCCCACGGGACAGTCAGCTCCACAATGAAGACACGCCGGCAGGACTTGGACCAGAGGACCAAATCTGGGCGCAGGTTGGTTGCTGCGATTTCTGGCGGGAAAGTGAGCCTCTGGCTGAGGTCTACCCGCATTTCCCAATCCCGGGCTGTGTCCAGTGGGCCTGAGTTTGGAGGTGATGGCTTGGTTCTCCGTTTCTCCCCTTGTCGGACGAATGTTGTCTTCCGTGGGAGGGTGGTCTGGGTTTTGAAAGGCATGGCGTTGATGGTGACCCTCTTGTCCTCAAGTTCGGCAGCCAAGCCCTTCAACCCTTGGTTATGGCGCCAGGTGTATCTTCCTTGAGTCAGGCTGGTCTTGCAACCCACCAGGATGCGTTTGAGGGTTGCTGGGGCTGCACACTGCAGGCAGGCTGGGTCCTCTCCATACCAGAGATGTAGGTTGGTTGGAGAGGGCAGGACATCATAAGTGGCTCTGATGATGAAGCTGAGCCTATTAGCCTCCATGCTCCACATCTCATTCCACGTGATTTTCCTCCTCTCCACACCCTCCCACCTCATCCAGCGTCCTTGCTGGGCTTGGGAGACTGCCTTGGCACACCTGGCTGCCTCCCCCTGGTTGCGCACCTCCTCAACCACCATGTGTCGCCGTTCAGACGGAGTAGCCTTTTGCCAAGCGGGTGTTGTTGCTTCCAGGCCAAGACCCCCTCTGCCATGTTGGACTCGTCCCACTATATCCCGGTGTCTGAGGGTGGTCTTTGCCACTGCTACTGCTGCAGATGGTTTCCATTTCCTCCCTGTTGCCAGGTTTGGAGCCGCATCTCTGACGCATGGGTCCCGGGATTCTGTAAGAGTCATTTCCACCCTTGTTTTGGCACATTTGTACTCCTCCACCAGGCTTGAGATTGGAAGGGAGAGCGCTCCATTGCCATACAGGCCTATGCTGGAAAGGCATCTCGGCAGTCCAAGCCACTTCCTCACTTGGGCATTCACCAGTCTCTCAAGCCGATTGACATGAGATAAGGTGACCTCATAGATGGAAATTGGCCACATGAGGCGAGGTAGCAGCCCAAACTTAAAGCACCATAGCTTTAATTTTCCAGGGAGAGCAGTGTTGTTAATCTGCTTGAGGCCGCTGATTGTATCCTGCCTGAGTTGTTCCACCTGCTCAGAGTCTTTAAGTTCTGCGCTATACCATCGGCCAAGGCTTTTGATAGGCTTCTCCAGAACTGTTGGGATTGGCTGGTCGTCCACATAGAACCTTGCATTGGTGAGCTTACCTTTGACAATGGAGATGCTACGGGATTTGCTGGGTTTAATCTCCATTCGTGCCCATTTGATGTTTCCCCGGAGTTTCTCCAGCAGACGTTTGGTACATGCGACCGTTGTTGTTATTGTCGTCATGTCGTCCATGTACGCCCTGATTGGGGGAAGACGGAGCCCGCTCTTCAATCGTTCTCCTCCAACCACCCATCGTGATGCACGAATAAGTAGCTCCATTGCCATTGTAAACACCAGTGGCGAGATGGTGCAGCCCGCCATAATGCCTATCTCAAGGTGCTGCCAGGCAGTTGTACTATCCTGTGCTGTAACACAGAATTGGAGATCCTGGAAGTAGGCTTTGACTAGACTTGTGATGCCTTCTTTCAAGTGAAAGAAGTTGAACGCTGTCCACAAGATCTCATGAGGCACTGACCCGAAGGCATTGGCAAGATCTAAAAACACCACATGCAGGTCTTTCTTCTCCTTCTTGGCCGTCTGTACTTGGTGCCAGATGACATTTGTGTGTTCCAAGCAACCTGAGAACCCAATTATCCCTGCCTTTTGCACTGAGGTGTCAACAAAGTTGTTCGCCAGCAGGAATGCTGAGAGCCTACGGGCCACGACACTGAAGAAAATCTTTCCTTCCACATTGAGAAGGCTGATCTGGCGAAACTGCTCGATGGTTGAGGAATTCTTCTCTTTGGGAATCAGGATCCCTCCTGCCCGTCGCCATGCCTTTGGTATCATTCCTTTTTCCCATGCCACTTTCATAAGCTTCCAGAGGTATTTCAAGACGCCTGGCGTGTTCTTATACACCCTGTATGGAATGCCGTTGGGCCCCGGGGCTGAAGCTGTTCTTGCCCGTTTTACTGTGCTCTCAACTTCGCTCCATGTGGGGGGCCTTGTTTCCATCTGGTGCTCAGGTGGTTGGATGGGTGGCATATCCTCCGGAATGCTGGCTGGCACATGCCTCTGTTTGTCGGAGTAGGTCTTCCGAAGATGTTCTTCCAGTTCTCTTATGGGTACTTTGAGGGTCCCAGATTTCTCCCTGACAAAGAGGTCCTTAACAAATTTATAGGGATCTCTGTAGAAGGCAGTCCTCGTTCGCTCTCTCTTCTTATGTTGCCTTCTCAGGCATTCTGCTCTTCGCAGTGCTGCCAGACGCTGCTTGATGTCGCCCTGTAGTGCCCCAAGGCCTTTCTTTTCCACTTCCGTGGCCTTCTTCCATTGTTTCCTCAGGCACCTCCTTTCTTTCACGAGTCTCTGAATCTCTTGTTGTCTCCTGGACTTTAGATGAGCAGATGGTTCCTTCTGTGTCTGCAAGTTCTCACGTTTCACACCAAATCTCTCTGCTCCATAGCTATAAATGGTCTCTCCGATCTTGTCCAGTTTTTTCTCCACACCCCCTTTCAGACCTTCTAAAAGGTGGACGAGGTCTGTGTCTGTGGTTTCCCACTCCTTTTTCTGACAGGATTTAGGCCACAAGATTTGAGGTTTTCGTCCAGTCAGCCTCCGCTCTACTGCTGTCTGTGGCTGGATGGGCTCTGGGCTGATGTTCATAAATGGATCTGTGCTTGATTGAGCTTCGTCTGGGGTTCTGATACCCTGTGGACTGTGGTGAATATCCTGCCACTGGGCTTCACTCGACTGATTTGCCCTACCTCTAAGGAAGTAATGGTCAATGCGAGGCCCCTTGCTAAGCTCTCTCAGATACTTGAAACAATGTTATTACAGAAATCCGCTTTTTGGCATTTTCTCAGCGAGAAACGGTCATTTTGTACCTGAAACACTGTAAGTGGTTTGGTGAGTCCAATAATGAAATGAGTCGCTCAAATCAACTACATAGACTCCTTTCTCCAATTTTCTGACGTTTTCAATAGCTTGCCTTAAAAAATCAGAAGGTAAATCAATGTTATGACAGAAATCCGCTTTTTGGCATTTTCTCAGCGAGAAACAGTCATTTTGTACCTGAAACACTGTAAGTGGTTTGGTGAGTCCAATAATGAAATGAGTCTCTCAAATCAACTACATAGACTAGTTTCTCCAATTTTCTGACGTTTTCAATAGCTTGCCTTGAAAAATCAGAAGGTAAATCAATGTTATGACAGAAATCCGCTTTTTGGCATTTTCTCAGCGAGAAACAGTCATTTTGTACCTGAAACACTGTAAGTGGTTTGGTGAGTCCAATAATGAAATGAGTCTCTCAAATCAACTACATAGACACCTTTCTCCAATTTTCTAACGCTTTCAATAGCTTGCCTTAAAAAATCAGAAGGTAAAACAATGTTATGACAGAAATCCGCTTTTTGGCATTTTCTCAGCGAGAAACAGTAATTTTGTACCTGAAACACTGTAAGTGGTTTGGTGGGTCCAATAATGAAATGAGTCGCTCAAATCAACTACATAGACACCTTTCTCCAATTTTCTAACGTTTTCAATAGCTTGTCTTAAAAAATCAGAAGGTAAATCAATGTTATGACAGAAATCCGCTTTTTGGCAGTTTCTCAGCGAGAAACAGTCATTTTGTACCTGAAACACTGTAAGTGGTTTGGTGAGTCCAATAATGAAATGAGTCCCTCAAATCAACTACATAGACTCCTTTCTCCAATTTTCTGACGTTTTCAATAGCTTGCCTTAAAAAATCAGAAGGTAAAACAATGTTATTACAGAAATCCGCTTTTTGGCATTTTCTCAGCGAGAAACGGTCATTTTGTACCTGAAACACTGTAAGTGATTTGTTGTGTCCAATAATGAAATGAGTCTCTCAAATCAACTACATAGACTCCTTTCTCCAATTTTCTGACGTTTTCAATAGCTTGCCTTGAAAAATCAGAAGGTGAATCAATGTTATGACAGAAATCCGCTTTTTGGCATTTTCTCAGCGAGAAACAGTCATTTTGTACCTGAAACACTGTAAGTGGTTTGGTGAGTCCAATAATGAAACGAGTCTCTCAAATCAACTACATAGTCTCCTTTCTCCAATGTTCTGACATTTTCAATAGCTTGCCTTGAAAAATCAGAAGGTAAATCAATGTTATGACAGAAATCCGCTTTTTGGCATTTTCTCAGCGAGAAACAGTCATTTTGTACCTGAAACACTGTAAGTGGTTTGGTGAGTCCAATAATGAAATGAGTCTCTCAAATCAACTACATAGACTAGTTTTTCCAATTTTCTAACGTTTTCAATAGCTTGCCTTAAAAAATCAGAAGGTAAAACAATGTTATTACAGAAATCCGCTTTTTGGCATTTTCTCAGCGAGAAACGGTCATTTTGTACCTGAAACACTGTAAGTGGTTTGGTGAGTCCAATAATGAAATGAGTCGCTCAAATCAACTACATAGACACCTTTCTCCAATTTTCTAACGTTTTCAATAGCTTGCCTTAAAAAATCAGAAGGTAAATCAATGTTATGACAGAAATCCGCTTTTTGGCAGTTTCTCAGCGAGAAACAGTCATTTTGTACCTGAAACACTGTAAGTGGTTTGGTGAGTCCAATAAGGAAATGAGTACCTCAAATCAACTACATAGACTCCTTTCTCCAATTTTCTGACGTTTTCAATAGGTTGCCTTAAAAATTCAGAAGGTAAAACAATGTTATTACAGAAATCCGCTTTTTGGCATTTTCTAGGCGAGAAACAGTCATTTTGTACCTGAAACACTGTAAGTGGTTTGGTGAGTCCAATAATGAAATGAGTCTCTCAAATCAACTACTTAGACTCCTTTCTCCAATTTTCTGACGTTTTCAATAGCTTGCCTTGAAAAATCAGAAGGTACATCAATGTTATGACAGAAATCCGCTTTTTGGCATTTTCTCAGCGAGAAACAGTCATTTTGTACCTGAAACACTGTAAGTGGTTTGGTGAGTCCAATAATGAAATGAGTCTCTCAAATCAACTACATAGACACCTTTCTCCAATTTTCTAACGTTTTCAATAGCTTGCCTTGAAAATTCAGAAGGTAAAACAATGTTATTACAGAAATCCGCTTTTTGGCATTTTCTAGGCGAGAAACAGTCATTTTGTACCTGAAACACTGTAAGTGGTTTGGTGAGTCCAATAATGAAATGAGTCTCTCAAATCAACTACATAGACTCCTTTCTCCAATTTTCTGACGTTTTCAATAGCTTGCCTTGAAAAATCAGAAGGTAAATCAATGTTATGACAGAAATCCGCTTTTTGGCAGTTTCTCAGCGAGAAACAGTCATTTTGTACCTGAAACACTGTAAGTGGTTTGGTGAGTCCAATAATGAAATGAGTCTCTCAAATCAACTACATAGACACCTTTCTCCAATTTTCTAACGCTTTCAATAGCTTGCCTTAAAAAATCAGAAGGTAAAACAATGTTATGACAGAAATCCGCTTTTTGGCATTTTCTCAGCGAGAAACAGTCATTTTGTACCTGAAACACTGTAAGTGGTTTGGTGAGTCCAATAATGAAATGAGTCGCTCAAATCAACTACATAGACACCTTTCTCCAATTTTCTAACGTTTTCAATAGCTTGTCTTAAAAAATCAGAAGGTAAATCAATGTTATGACAGAAATCCGCTTTTTGGCAGTTTCTCAGCGAGAAACAGTCATTTTGTACCTGAAACACTGTAAGTGGTTTGGTGAGTCCAATAATGAAATGAGTCCCTCAAATCAACTACATAGACTCCTTTCTCCAATTTTCTGACGTTTTCAATAGGTTGCCTTAAAGATTCAGAAGGTAAAACAATGTTATTACAGAAATCCGCTTTTTGGCATTTTCTAGGCGAGAAACAGTCATTTTGTACCTGAAACACTGTAAGTGGTTTGGTGAGTCCAATAATGAAATGAGTCTCTCAAATCAACTACATAGACTCCTTTCTCCAATTTTCTGACGTTTTCAATAGCTTGCCTTGAAAAATCAGAAGGTAAATCAATGTTATGACAGAAATCCGCTTTTTGGCATTTTCTCAGCGAGAAACAGTCATTTTGTACCTGAAACACTGTAAGTGGTTTGGTGAGTCCAATAATGAAATGTGTCGCTCAAATCAACTACATAGACACCTTTCTCCAATTTTCTAACGTTTTCAATAGCTTGCCTTAAAAAATCAGACGGTAAATCAATGTTATGACAGAAATCCGCTTTTTGGCAGTTTCTCAGCGAGAAACAGTCATTTTGTACCTGAAACACTGTAAGTGGTTTGGTGAGTCCAATAATGAAATGAGTCCCTCAAATCAACTACATAGACTCCTTTCTCCAATTTTCTGACGTTTTCAATAGCTTGCCTTAAAAAATCAGAAGGTAAATCAATGTTATGACAGAAATCCGCTTTTTGGCAGTTTCTCAGCGAGAAACAGTCATTTTGTACCTGAAACACTGTATGTGGTTTGGTGAGTCCAATAATGAAATGAGTCCCTCAAATCAACTACATAGACTCCTTTCTCCAATTTTCTGACGTTTTCAATAGGTTGCCTTAAAGATTCAGAAGGTAAAACAATGTTATTACAGAAATCCGCTTTTTGGCATTTTCTAGGCGAGAAACAGTCATTTTGTACCTGAAACACTGTAAGTGGTTTGGTGAGTCCAATAATGAAATGAGTCTCTCAAATCAACTACTTAGACTCCTTTCTCCAATTTTCTGACGTTTTCAATAGCTTGCCTTGAAAAATCAGAAGGTAAATCAATGTTATGACAGAAATCCGCTTTTTGGCATTTTCTCAGCGAGAAACAGTCATTTTGTACCTGAAACACTGTAAGTGGTTTGGTGAGTCCAATAATGAAATGAGTCGCTCAAATCAACTACATAGACACCTTTCTCCAATTTTCTAACGTTTTCAATAGCTTGCCTTAAAAATTCAGAAGGTAAAACAATGTTATTACAGAAATCCGCTTTTTGGCATTTTCTAGGCGAGAAACAGTCATTTTGTACCTGAAACACTGTAAGTGGTTTGGTGAGTCCAATAATGAAATGAGTCTCTCAAATCAACTACATAGACTCCTTTCTCCAATTTTCTGACGTTTTCAATAGCTTGCCTTGAAAAATCAGAAGGTAAATCAATGTTATGACAGAAATCCGCTTTTTGGCAGTTTCTCAGCGAGAAACAGTCATTTTGTACCTGAAACACTGTAAGTGGTTTGGTGAGTCCAATAATGAAATGAGTCTCTCAAATCAACTACATAGACACCTTTCTCCAATTTTCTAACGCTTTCAATAGCTTGCCTTAAAAAATCAGAAGGTAAAACAATGTTATGACAGAAATCCGCTTTTTGGCATTTTCTCAGCGAGAAACAGTCATTTTGTACCTGAAACACTGTAAGTGGTTTGGTGAGTCCAATAATGAAATGAGTCGCTCAAATCAACTACATAGACACCTTTCTCCAATTTTCTAACGTTTTCAATAGCTTGTCTTAAAAAATCAGAAGGTAAATCAATGTTATGACAGAAATCCGCTTTTTGGCAGTTTCTCAGCGAGAAACAGTCATTTTGTACCTGAAACACTGTAAGTGGTTTGGTGAGTCCAATAATGAAATGAGTCCCTCAAATCAACTACATAGACTCCTTTCTCCAATTTTCTGACGTTTTCAATAGGTTGCCTTAAAGATTCAGAAGGTAAAACAATGTTATTACAGAAATCCGCTTTTTGGCATTTTCTAGGCGAGAAACAGTCATTTTGTACCTGAAACACTGTAAGTGGTTTGGTGAGTCCAATAATGAAATGAGTCTCTCAAATCAACTACATAGACACCTTTCTCCAATTTTCTAACGTTTTCAATAGCTTGCCTTAAAATTTCAGAAGGTAAAACAATGTTATTACAGAAATCCGCTTTTTGGCATTTTCTAGGCGAGAAACAGTCATTTTGTACCTGAAACACTGTAAGTGGTTTGGTGAGTCCAATAATGAAATGAGTCTCTCAAATCAACTACATAGACTCCTTTCTCCAATTTTCTGACGTTTTCAATAGCTTGCCTTGAAAAATCAGAAGGTAAATCAATGTTATGACAGAAATCCGCTTTTTGGCATTTTCTCAGCGAGAAACAGTCATTTTGTACCTGAAACACTGTAAGTGGTTTGGTGAGTCCAATAATGAAATGAGTCTCTCAAATCAACTACATAGACTCCTTTCTCCAATTTTCTGACGTTTTCAATAGCTTGCCTTGAAAAATCAGAAGGTAAATCAATGTTATGACAGAAATCCGCTTTTTGGCATTTTCTCAGCGAGAAACAGTCATTTTGTACCTGAAACACTGTAAGTGGTTTGGTGAGTCCAATAATGAAATGAGTCGCTCAAATCAACTACATAGACACCTTTCTCCAATTTTCTAACGTTTTCAATAGCTTGCCTTAAAAAATCAGAAGGTAAATCAATGTTATGACAGAAATCCGCTTTTTGGCAGTTTCTCAGCGAGAAACAGTCATTTTGTACCTGAAACACTGTAAGTGGTTTGGTGAGTCAAATAATGAAATGAGTCCCTCAAATCAACTACATAGACTCCTTTCTCCAATTTTCTGACGTTTTCAATAGGTTGCCTTAAAAATTCAGAAGGTAAAACAATGTTATTACAGAAATCCGCTTTTTGGCATTTTCTAGGCGAGAAACAATCATTTTGTACCTGAAACACTGTAAGTGGTTTGGTGAGTCCAATAATGAAATGAGTCTCTCAAATCAACTACTTAGACTCCTTTCTCCAATTTTCTGACGTTTTCAATAGCTTGCCTTGAAAAATCAGAAGGTAAATCAATGTTATGACAGAAATCCGCTTTTCGGCATTTTCTCAGCGAGAAACAGTCATTTTGTACCTGAAACACTGTAAGTGGTTTTGTGAGTCCAATAATGAAATGAGTCTCTCAAATCAACTACATAGACACCTTTCTCCAATTTTCTAACGTTTTCAATAGCTTGCCTTGAAAAATCAGAAGGTAAATCAATGTTATGACAGAAATCCGCTTTTTGGCATTTTCTCAGCGAGAATCAGTCATTTTGTACCTGAAACACTGTAAGTGGTTTGGTGAGTCCAATAATGAAATGAGTCTCTCAAATCAACTACATAGACTCCTTTCTCCAATTTTCCGACGTTTTCAATAGCTTGCCTTGAAAAATCAGAAGGTAAATCAATGTTATGACAGAAATCCGCTTTTTGGCATTTTCTCAGCGAGAAACAGTAATTTTGTACCTGAAACACTGTAAGTGGTTTGGTGAGTCCAATAATGAAATGAGTCTCTCAAATCAACTACATAGACTAGTTTTTCCAATTTTCTAACGTTTTCAATAGCTTGCCTTAAAAAATCAGAAGGTAAAACAATGTTATTACAGAAATCCGCTTTTTGCCATTTTCTCAGCGAGAAACAGTCATTTTGTACCTGAAACACTGTAAGTGGTTTGGTGAGTCCAATACTGAAATGAGTCTCTCAAATCAACTACATAGACTCCTTTCTCCAATTTTCTGACGTTTTCCATAGCTTGCCTTAAAAAATCAGAAGGTAAATCAATGTTATGACAGAAATCCGCTTTTTGGCAGTTTCTCAGCGAGAAACAGTCATTTTGTACCTGAAACACTGTAAGTGGTTTGGTGAGTCCAATAATGAAATGAGTCGCTCAAATCAACTACATAGACTCCTTTCTCCAATTATCTGACGTTTTCAATAGCGTGCCTTGAAAAATCAGAAGGTAAATCAATGTTATGACAGAAATCCGCTTTTTGGCATTTTCTCAGCGAGAAACAGTCATTTTGTACCTGAAACACTGTAAGTGGTTTGGTGAGTCCAATAATGAAATGAGTCTCTCAAATCAACTACATAGACACCTTTCTCCAATTTTCTAACGTTTTCAATAGCTTGCCTTAAAAAATCAGAAGGTAAAACAATGTTATTACAGAAATCCGCTTTTTGGCAGTTTCTCAGCGAGAAACAGTCATTTTGTACCTGAAACACTGTAAGTGGTTTGGTGAGTCCAATAATGAAATGAGTCTCTCAAATCAACTACATAGACACCTTTCTCCAATTTTCTAACGTTTTCAATAGCTTGCCTTAAAAAATCAGAAGGTAAATCAATGTTAGGACAGAAATCCGCTTTTTGGCATTTTCTCAGCGAGAAACAGTCAATTTGTACCTGAAGTGGTTTGGTGAGTCCAATAATGAAATGAGTCGCTCAAATCAACTACATAGACTCCTTTCTCCAATTTTCTGACGTTTTCAATAGCTTGCCTTAAAAAATCAGAAGGTAGGATTCTTAATAGGACTAGCTGTTAATATCCCTAAAATATATCAGCACGATAACTCCTATCGGACATGACTGTGGGGTGGTGTTTGGACAAGATCGCGGGGCACCACCAAATCTACACGTCATCAGTTGTGTGCCTTGTCTTCATCAGGTTTTTCGGCCTCTTAACACAATACACCCTCTTCCAAGGTTGGCCTGCCACAGGCTGATCAGACCTGGGTGTGTGTCATATGGTGGCACCCCGTGGTCATCAAACAGCCCATGTTGCATCCCTCCGTTTCAGCCACAGCCAGTGACTGCTCCGTTCGGCTGCTTTGGCAAGTTCTTTTATTGCCTTCCGCTGGGCCTGTCCTCTGATCCCAACTTCCTTCAGGAGCCGTGTGGTGGACCTGGCTACAAAGCCTCGGCAGCCAACCTCCACTGGCCACACCTTTACGTTTCATCCCCGCGCCTCAGCATCAGCTGCTAGGTTAGCATAACGCAGCCTTTTTCTTTCGAATGCTTCGTCGATGTTATCCTCCCACGGGACAGTCAGCTCCACAATGAAGACACGCCGGCAGGACTTGGACCAGAGGACCAAATCTGGGCGCAGGTTGGTTGCTGCGATTTCTGGCGGGAAAGTGAGCCTCTGGCTGAGGTCCCAATCCCGGGCTGTGTCCAGTGGGCCTTAGTTTGGAGGTGATGGCTTGGTTCTCCGTTTCTCCCCTTGTCGGACGAATGTTGTCTTCCGTGGGAGGGTGGTCTGGGTTTTGAAAGGCATGGCGTTGATGGTGACCCTCTTGTCCTCAAGTTCGGCAGCCAAGCCCTTCAACACTTGGTTATGGCGCCAGGTGTATCTTCCTTGAGTCAGGCTGGTCTTGCAACCCACCAGGATGTGTTTGAGGGTTGCTGGGGCTGCACACTGCAGGCAGGCTGGGTCCTCTCCATACCAGAGATGTAGGTTGGTTGGAGAGGGCAGGACATCATAAGTGGCTCTGATGATGAAGCTGAGCCTATTAGCCTCCATGCTCCACATCTCATTCCACGTGATTTTCCTCCTCTCCACACCCTCCCACCTCATCCAGCGTCCTTGCTGGGCTTGGGAGACTGCCTTGGCACACCTGGCTGCCTCCTCCTGGTTGCGCACCTCCTCAACCACCATGTGTCGCCGTTCAGACGGAGTAGCCTTTTGCCAAGCGGGTGTTGTTGCTTCCAGGCCAAGACCCCCTCTGCCATGTTGGACTCGTCCCACTATATCCCGGTGTCTGAGGGTGGTCTTTGCCACTGCTACTGCTGCAGATGGTTTCCATTTCCTCCCTGTTGCCAGGTTTGGAGCCGCATCTCTGACGCATGGGTCCCGGGATTCTGTAAGAGTCATTTCCACCCTTGTTTTGGCACATTTGTACTCCTCCACCAGGCTTGAGATTGGAAGGGAGAGCGCTCCATTGCCATACAGGCCTATGCTGGAAAGGCATCTCGGCAGTCCAAGCCACTTCCTCACTTGGGCATTCACCAGTCTCTCAAGCTGATTGACATGAGATAAGGTGACCTCATAGATGGAAATTGGCCACATGAGGCGAGGTAGCAGCCCAAACTTAAAGCACCATAGCTTCAATTTTCCAGGGAGAGCAGTGTTGTTAATCTGCTTGAGGCCGCTGATTGTATCCTTCCTGAGTTGTTCCACCTGCTCAGAGTCTTTAAGTTCTGCGCTATACCATCGGCCAAGGCTTTTGATAGGCTTCTCCAGAACTTGTTGGGATTGGCTGGTCGTCCACATGGAACCTTGCATTGGTGAGCTTACCTTTGACAATGGAGATGCTCCATTCGTGCCCATTTGATGTTTCCCCGGAGTTTCTCCAGCAGACGTTTGGTACATGCGACCGTTGTTGTTATTGTCGTCATGTCGTCCATGTACGCCCTGATTGGGGGAAGACGGAGCCCGCTCTCAATCGTTCTCCTCCAACCACCCATCGTGATGCACGAATAAGTAGCTCCATTGCCATTGTAAACACCAGTGGCGAGATGGTGCAGCCCGCCATAATGCCTATCTCAAGGTGCTGCCAGGCAGTTGTACTATCCTGTGCTGTAACACAGAATTGGAGATCCTGGAAGTAGGCTTTGACTAGACTTGTGATGCCCTCTGGCACTTGAAAGAAGTTGAACGCTGTCCACAAGATCTCATGAGGCACTGACCCGAAGGCATTGGCAAGATCTAAAAACACCACATGCAGGTCTTTCTTCTCCTTCTTGGCCGTCTGTACTTGGTGCCAGATGACATTTGTGTGTTCCAAGCAACCTGAGAACCCAATTATCCCTGCCTTTTGCACTGAGGTGTCAACAAAGTTGTTCGCCAGCAGGAATGCTGAGAGCCTACGGGCCACGACACTGAAGAAAATCTTTCCTTCCACATTGAGAAGGCTGATCTGGCGAAACTGCTCGATGGTTGAGGAATTCTTCTCTTTGGGAATCAGGATCCCTCCTGCCCGTCGCCATGCCTTTGGTATCATTCCTTTTTCCCATGCCACTTTCATAAGCTTCCAGAGGTATTTCAAGACGCCTGGCGTGTTCTTATACACCCTGTATGGAATGCCGTTGGGCCCCGGGGCTGAAGCTGTTCTTGCCCGTTTTACTGTGCTCTCAACTTCGCTCCATGTGGGGGGCCTTGTTTCCATCTGGTGCTCAGGTGGTTGGATGGGTGGCATATCCTCCGGAATGCTGGCTGGCACATGCCTCTGTTTGTCGGAGTAGGTCTTCCGAAGATGTTCTTCCAGTTCTCTTATGGGTACTTTGAGGGTCCCAGATTTCTCCCTGACAAAGAGGTCCTTACCAAATTTATAGGGATCTCTGTAGAAGGCAGTCCTCGTTCGCTCTCTCTTCTTATGTTGCCTTCTCAGGCATTCTGCTCTTCGCAGTGCTGCCAGACGCTGCTTGATGTCGCCCTGTAGTGCCCCAAGGCCTTTCTTTTCCACTTCCGTGGCCTTCTTCCATTGTTTCCTCAGGCACCTCCTTTCTTTCACGAGTCTCTGAATCTCGTGTTGTCTCCTGGACTTGAGATGAGCAGATGGTTCCTTCTGTGTCTGCAAGTTCTCACGTTTCACACCAAATCTCTCTGCTCCATAGCTATAAATGGTCTCTCCGATCTTGTCCAGTTTTTTCTCCACACCCCCTTTCAGACCTTCTAAAAGGTGGACGAGGTCTGTGTCTGTGGTTTCCCACTCCTTTTTCTGACAGGATTTAGGCCACAAGATTTGAGGTTTTCGTCCAGTCAGCCTCCGCTCTACTGCTGTCTGTGGCTGGATGGGCTCTGGGCTGATGTTCATAAATGGATCTGTGCTTGATTGAGCTTCGTCTGGGGTTCTGATACCCTGTGGACTGTGGTGAATATCCTGCCACTGGGCTTCACTCGACTGATTTGCCCTACCTCTAAGGAAGTAATGGTCAATGCGAGGCCCCTTGCTAAGCTCTCTCAGATACTTGAAACAATGTTATTACAGAAATCCGCTTTTTGGCATTTTCTCAGCGAGAAACGGTCATTTTGTACCTGAAACACTGTAAGTGGTTTGGTGAGTCCAATAATGAAATGAGTCGCTCAAATCAACTACATAGACTCCTTTCTCCAATTTTCTGACGTTTTCAATAGCTTGCCTTAAAAAATCAGAAGGTAAATCAATGTTATGACAGAAATCCGCTTTTTGGCATTTTCTCAGCGAGAAACAGTAATTTTGTACCTGAAACACTGTAAGTGGTTTGGTGAGTCCAATAATGAAATGAGTCCCTCAAATCAACTACATAGACTCCTTTCTCCAATTTTCTGACGTTTTCAATAGCTTGCCTTAAAAAATCAGAAGGTAAAACAATGTTATTACAGAAATCCGCTTTTTGGCATTTTCTCAGCAAGAAACGGTCATTTTGTACCTGAAACACTGTAAGTGGTTTGGTGAGTCCAATAATGAAATGAGTCGCTCAAATCAACTACATAGACTCCTTTCTCCAATTTTCTGACGTTTTCAATAGCTTGCCTTAAAAAATCAGAAGGTAAATCAATGTTATGACAGAAATCCGCTTTTTGGCATTTTCTCAGCGAGAAACAGTAATTTTGTACCTGAAACACTGTAAGTGGTTTGGTGAGTCCAATAATGAAATGAGTCCCTCAAATCAACTACATAGACTCCTTTCTCCAATTTTCTGACGTTTTCAATAGCTTGCCTTAAAAAATCAGAAGGTAAAACAATGTTATTACAGAAATCCGCTTTTTGGCATTTTCTCAGCGAGAAACGGTCATTTTGTACCTGAAACACTGTAAGTGGTTTGGTGAGTCCAATAATGAAATGAGTCTCTCAAATCAACTACATAGACTCCTTTCTCCAATTTTCTGACGTTTTCAATAGCTTGCCTTGAAAAATCAGAAGGTAAATCAATGTTATGACACAAATCCGCTTTTTGGCATTTTCTCAGCGAGAAACAGTCATTTTGTACCTGAAACACTGTAAGTGGTTTGGTGAGTCCAATAATGAAACGAGTCTCTCAAATCAACTACATAGTCTCCTTTCTCCAATGTTCTGACATTTTCAATAGCTTACCTTGAAAAATCAGAAGGTAAATCAATGTTATGACAGAAATCCGCTTTTTGGCATTTTCTCAGCGAGAAACAGTCATTTTGTACCTGAAACACTGTAAGTGGTTTGGTGAGTCCAATAATGAAATGAGTCTCTCAAATCAACTACATAGACTAGTTTCTCCAATTTTCTGACGTTTTCAATAGCTTGCCTTGAAAAATCAGAAGGTAAATCAATGTTATGACAGAAATCCGCTTTTTGGCATTTTCTCAGCGAGAAACAGTCATTTTGTACCTGAAACACTGTAAGTGGTTTGGTGAGTCCAATAATGAAATGAGTCTCTCAAATCAACTACATAGACTCCTTTCTCCAATTTTCTGACGTTTTCAATAGCTTGCCTTGAAAAATCAGAAGGTAAATCAATGTTATGACACAAATCCGCTTTTTGGCATTTTCTCAGCGAGAAACAGTCATTTTGTACCTGAAACACTGTAAGTGGTTTGGTGAGTCCAATAATGAAATGAGTATCTCAAATCAACTACATAGACACCTTTCTCCAATTTTCTAACGCTTTCAATAGCTTGCCTTAAAAAATCAGAAGGTAAAACAATGTTATGACAGAAATCCGCTTTTTGGCATTTTCTCAGCGAGAAACAGTCATTTTGTACCTGAAACACTGTAAGTGGTTTAGTGAGTCCAATAATGAAATGAGTCGCTCAAATCAACTACATAGACACCTTTCACCAATTTTCTAACGTTTTCAATAGCTTGTCTTAAAAAATCAGAAGGTAAATCAATGTTATGACAGAAATCCGCTTTTTGGCAGTTTCTCAGCGAGAAACAGTCATTTTGTACCTGAAACACTGTAAGTGGTTTGGTGAGTCCAATAATGAAATGAGTCCCTCAAATCAACTACATAGACTCCTTTCTCCAATTTTCTGACGTTTTCAATAGGTTGCCTTAAAGATTCAGAAGGTAAAACAATGTTATTAAAGAAATCCGCTTTTTGGCATTTTCTAGGCGAGAAACAGTCATTTTGTACCTGAAACACTGTAAGTGGTTTGGTGAGTCCAATAATGAAATGAGTCTCTCAAATCAACTACTTAGACTCCTTTCTCCAATTTTCTGACGTTTTCAATAGCTTGCCTTGAAAAATCAGAAGGTAAATCAATGTTATGACAGAAATCCGCTTTTTGGCATTTTCTCAGCGAGAAACAGTCATTTTGTACCTGAAACACTGTAAGTGGTTTGGTGAGTCCAATAATGAAATGCGTCTCTCAAATCAACTACATAGACACCTTTCTCCAATTTTCTAACGTTTTCAATAGCTTGCCTTGAAAAATCAGAAGGTAAATCAATGTTATGACAGAAATCCGCTTTTTGGCATTTTCTCAGCGAGAAACAGTCATTTTGTACCTGAAACACTGTAAGTGGTTTGGTGAGTGCAATAATGAAATGAGTCCCTCAAATCAACTACATAGACTCCTTTCTCCAATTTTCTGACGTTTTCAATAGCTTGCCTTAAAAAATCAGAAGGTAAAACAATGTTATTACAGAAATCCGCTTTTTGGCATTTTCTCAGCGAGAAACGGTCATTTTGTACCTGAAACACTGTAAGTGGTTTGGTGAGTCCAATAATGAAATGAGTCCCTCAAATCAACTACATAGACTCCTTTCTCCAATTTTCTGACGTTTTCAATAGCTTGCCTTGAAAAATCAGAAGGTAAATCAATGTTATGACAGAAATCCGCTTTTTGGCATTTTCTCAGCGAGAAACAGTCATTTTGTACCTGAAACACTGTAAGTGGTTTGGTGAGTCCAATAATGTAACGAGTCTCTCAAATCAACTACATAGTCTCCTTTCTCCAATGTTCTGACATTTTCAATAGCTTGCCTTGAAAAATCAGAAGGTAAATCAATGTTATGACAGAAATCCGCTTTTTGGCAGTTTCTCAGCGAGAAACAATCATTTTGTACCTGAAACACTGTAAGTGGTTTGGTGAGTCCAATAATGAAATGAGTCCCTCAAATCAACTACATAGACTCCTTTCTCCAATTTTCTGACGTTTTCAATAGCTTGCCTTAAAAAATCAGAAGGTAAAACAATGTTATTACAGAAATCCGCTTTTTGGCATTTTCTCAGCGAGAAACGGTCATTTTGTACCTGAAACACTGTAAGTGGTTTGGTGAGTCCAATAATGAAATGAGTCTCTCAAATCAACTACATAGACTCCTTTCTCCAATTTTCTGACGTTTTCAATAGCTTGCCTTGAAAAATCAGAAGGTAAATCAATGTTATGACACAAATCCGCTTTTTGGCATTTTCTCAGCGAGAAACAGTCATTTTGTACCTGAAACACTGTAAGTGGTTTGGTGAGTCCAATAATGAAACGAGTCTCTCAAATCAACTACATAGTCTCCTTTCTCCAATGTTCTGACATTTTCAATAGCTTGCCTTGAAAAATCAGAAGGTAAATCAATGTTATGACAGAAATCCGCTTTTTGGCATTTTCTCAGCGAGAAACAGTCATTTTGTACCTGAAACACTGTAAGTGGTTTGGTGAGTCCAATAATGAAATGAGTCTCTCAAATCAACTACATAGACTAGTTTCTCCAATTTTCTGACGTTTTCAATAGCTTGCCTTGAAAAATCAGAAGGTAAATCAATGTTATGACAGAAATCCGCTTTTTGGCATTTTCTCAGCGAGAAACAGTCATTTTGTACCTGAAACACTGTAAGTGGTTTGGTGAGTCCAATAATGAAATGAGTCTCTCAAATCAACTACATAGACTCCTTTCTCCAATTTTCTGACGTTTTCCATAGCTTGCCTTAAAAAATCAGAAGGTAAATCAATGTTATGACAGAAATCCGCTTTTTGGCAGTTACTCAGCGAGAAACAGTCATTTTGTACCTGAAACACTGTAAGTGGTTTGGTGAGTCCAATAATGAAATGAGTCTCTCAAATCAACTACATAGACTCCTTTCTCCAATTTCTGACGTTTTCAATAGCTTGCCTTGAAAAATCAGAAGGTAAATCAATGTTATGACAGAAATCCGCTTTTTGGCATTTTCTCAGCGAGAAACAGTCATTTTGTACCTGAAACACTGTAAGTGGTTTGGTGAGTCCAATAATGAAATGAGTCTCTCAAATCAACTACATAGACAACTTTCTCCAATTTTCTGACGTTTTCAATAGCTTGCCTTGAAAAATCAGAAGGTAAATCAATGTTATGACACAAATCCGCTTTTTGGCATTTTCTCAGCGAGAAACAGTCATTTTGTACCTGAAACACTGTAAGTGGTTTGGTGAGTCCAATAATGAAATGAGTATCTCAAATCAACTACATAGACACCTTTCTCCAATTTTCTAACGCTTTCAATAGCTTGCCTTAAAAAATCAGAAGGTAAAACAATGTTATGACAGAAATCCGCTTTTTGGCATTTTCTCAGCGAGAAACAGTCATTTTGTACCTGAAACACTGTAAGTGGTTTAGTGAGTCCAATAATGAAATGAGTCGCTCAAATCAACTACATAGACACCTTTCACCAATTTTCTAACGTTTTCAATAGCTTGTCTTAAAAAATCAGAAGGTAAATCAATGTTATGACAGAAATCCGCTTTTTGGCAGTTTCTCAGCGAGAAACAGTCATTTTGTACCTGAAACACTGTAAGTGGTTTGGTGAGTCCAATAATGAAATGAGTCCCTCAAATCAACTACATAGACTCCTTTCTCCAATTTTCTGACGTTTTCAATAGGTTGCCTTAAAGATTCAGAAGGTAAAACAATGTTATTACAGAAATCCGCTTTTTGGCATTTTCTAGGCGAGAAACAGTCATTTTGTACCTGAAACACTGTAAGTGGTTTGGTGAGTCCAATAATGAAATGAGTATCTCAAATCAACTACATAGACTCCTTTCTCCAATGTTCTGACATTTTCAATAGCTTGCCTTGAAAAATCAGAAGGTAAATCAATGTTATGACAGAAATCCGCTTTTTGGCATTTTCTCAGCGAGAAACAGTCATTTTGTACCTGAAACACTGTAAGTGGTTTGGTGAGTCCAATAATGAAATGAGTCTCTCAAATCAACTACATAGACTAGTTTCTCCAATTTTCTGACGTTTTCAATAGCTTGCCTTGAAAAATCAGAAGGTAAATCAATGTTATGACAGAAATCCGCTTTTTGGCATTTTCTCAGCGAGAAACAGTCATTTTGTACCTGAAACACTGTAAGTGGTTTGGTGAGTCCAATAATGAAATGAGTATCTCAAATCAACTACATAGACACCTTTCTCCAATTTTCTAACGCTTTCAATAGCTTGCCTTAAAAAATCAGAAGGTAAAACAATGTTATTACAGAAATCCGCTTTTTGGCATTTTCTCAGCGAGAAACAGTCATTTTGTACCTGAAACACTGTAAGTGGTTTAGTGAGTCCAATAATGAAATGAGTCGCTCAAATCAACTACATAGACACCTTTCACCAATTTTCTAACGTTTTCAATAGCTTGTCTTAAAAAATCAGAAGGTAAATCAATGTTATGACAGAAATCCGCTTTTTGGCAGTTTCTCAGCGAGAAACAGTCATTTTGTACCTGAAACACTGTAAGTGGTTTGGTGAGTCCAATAATGAAATGAGTCCCTCAAATCAACTACATAGACTCCTTTCTCCAATTTTCTGACGTTTTCAATAGGTTGCCTTAAAGATTCAGAAGGTAAAACAATGTTATTACAGAAATCCGCTTTTTGGCATTTTCTAGGCGAGAAACAGTCATTTTGTACCTGAAACACTGTAAGTGGTTTGGTGAGTCCAATAATGAAATGAGTCTCTCAAATCAACTACTTAGACTCCTTTCTCCAATTTTCTGACGTTTTCAATAGCTTGCCTTGAAAAATCAGAAGGTAAATCAATGTTATGACAGAAATCCGCTTTTTGGCATTTTCTCAGCGAGAAACAGTCATTTTGTACCTGAAACACTGTAAGTGGTTTGGTGAGTCCAATAATGAAATGAGTCTCTCAAATCAACTACATAGACACCTTTCTCCAATTTTCTAACGTTTTCAATAGCTTGTCTTAAAAAATCAGAAGGTAAATCAATGTTATGACAGAAATCCGCTTTTTGGCAGTTTCTCAGCGAGAAACAGTCATTTTGTACCTGAAACACTGTAAGTGGTTTGGTGAGTCCAATAATGAAATGAGTCCCTCAAATCAACCACATAGACTCCTTTCTCCAATTTTCTGACGTTTTCAATAGGTTGCCTTAAAGATTCAGAAGGTAAAACAATGTTATTACAGAAATCCGCTTTTTGGCATTTTCTAGGCGAGAAACAGTCATTTTGTACCTGAAACACTGTAAGTGGTTTGGTGAGTCCAATAATGAAATGAGTCTCTCAAATCAACTACTTAGACTCCTTTCTCCAATTTTCTGACGTTTTCAATAGCTTGCCTTGAAAAATCAGAAGGTAAATCAATGTTATGACAGAAATCCGCTTTTTGGCATTTTCTCAGCGAGAAACAGTCATTTTGTACCTGAAACACTGTAAGTGGTTTGGTGAGTCCAATAATGAAATGAGTCTCTCAAATCAACTACATAGACACCTTTCTCCAATTTTCTAACGTTTTCAATAGCTTGCCTTGAAAAATCAGAAGGTAAATCAATGTTATGACAGAAATCCGCTTTTTGGCATTTTCTCAGCGAGAAACAGTCATTTTGTACCTGAAACACTGTAAGTGGTTTGGTGAGTGCAATAATGAAATGAGTCCCTCAAATCAACTACATAGACTCCTTTCTCCAATTTTCTGACGTTTTCAATAGCTTGCCTTAAAAAATCAGAAGGTAAAACAATGTTATTACAGAAATCCGCTTTTTGGCATTTTCTCAGCGAGAAACGGTCATTTTGTACCTGAAACACTGTAAGTGGTTTGGTGTGTCCAATAATGAAATGAGTCTCTCAAATCAACTACATAGACTCCTTTCTCCAATTTTCTGATGTTTTCAATAGCTTGCCTTGAAAAATCAGAAGGTAAATCAATGTTATGACAGAAATCTGCTTTTTGGCATTTTCTCAGCGAGAAACAGTCATTTTGTACCTGAAACACTGTAAGTGGTTTGGTGAGTCCAATAATGAAATGAGTCTCTCAAATCAACTACATAGACTAGTTTTTCCAATTTTCTAACGTTTTCAATAGCTTGCCTTAAAAAATCAGAAGGTAAAACAATGTTATTACAGAAATCCGCTTTTTGGCATTTTCTCAGCGAGAAACGGTCATTTTGTACCTGAAACACTGTAAGTGGTTTGGTGAGTCCAATAATGAAATGAGTCCCTCAAATCAACTACATAGACTCCTTTCTCCAATTTTCTGACGTTTTCAATAGCTTGCCTTGAAAAATCAGAAGGTAAATCAATGTTATGACAGAAATCCGCTTTTTGGCATTTTCTCAGCGAGAAACAGTCATTTTGTACCTGAAACACTGTAAGTGGTTTGGTGAGTCCAATAATGTAACGAGTCTCTCAAATCAACTACATAGTCTCCTTTCTCCAATGTTCTGACATTTTCAATAGCTTACCTTGAAAAATCAGAAGGTAAATCAATGTTATGACAGAAATCCGCTTTTTGGCAGTTTCTCAGCGAGAAACAATCATTTTGTACCTGAAACACTGTAAGTGGTTTGGTGAGTCCAATAATGAAACGAGTCTCTCAAATCAACTACATAGTCTCCTTTCTCCAATGTTCTGACATTTTCAATAGCTTGCCTTGAAAAATCAGAAGGTAAATCAATGTTATGACAGAAATCCGCTTTTTGGCATTTTCTCAGCGAGAAACAGTCATTTTGTACCTGAAACACTGTAAGTGGTTTGGTGAGTCCAATAATGAAATGAGTCTCTCAAATCAACTACATAGACTAGTTTCTCCAATTTTCTGACGTTTTCAATAGCTTGCCTTGAAAAATCAGAAGGTAAATCAATGTTATGACAGAAATCCACTTTTTGGCATTTTCTCAGCGAGAAACAGTCATTTTGTACCTGAAACACTGTAAGTGGTTTGGTGAGTCCAATAATGAAATGAGTCTCTCAAATCAACTACATAGACTAGTTTTTCCAATTTTCTAACGTTTTCAATAGCTTGCCTTAAAAAATCAGAAGGTAAAACAATGTTATTACAGAAATCCGCTTTTTGGCATTTTCTCAGCGAGAAACGGTCATTTTGTACCTGAAACACTGTAAGTGGTTTGGTGAGTCCAATAATGAAATGAGTCCCTCAAATCAACTACATAGACTCCTTTCTCCAATTTTCTGACGTTTTCAATAGCTTGCCTTGAAAAATCAGAAGGTAAATCAATGTTATGACAGAAATCCGCTTTTTGGCATTTTCTCAGCGAGAAACAGTCATTTTGTACCTGAAACACTGTAAGTGGTTTGGTGAGTCCAATAATGTAACGAGTCTCTCAAATCAACTACATAGTCTCCTTTCTCCAATGTTCTGACATTTTCAATAGCTTGCCTTGAAAAATCAGAAGGTAAATCAATGTTATGACAGAAATCCGCTTTTTGGCAGTTTCTCAGCGAGAAACAATCATTTTGTACCTGAAACACTGTAAGTGGTTTGGTGAGTCCAATAATGAAACGAGTCTCTCAAATCAACTACATAGTCTCCTTTCTCCAATGTTCTGACATTTTCAATAGCTTGCCTTGAAAAATCAGAAGGTAAATCAATGTTATGACAGAAATCCGCTTTTTGGCATTTTCTCAGCGAGAAACAGTCATTTTGTACCTGAAACACTGTAAGTGGTTTGGTGAGTCCAATAATGAAATGAGTCTCTCAAATCAACTACATAGACTAGTTTCTCCAATTTTCTGACGTTTTCAATAGCTTGCCTTGAAAAATCAGAAGGTAAATCAATGTTATGACAGAAATCCGCTTTTTGGCATTTTCTCAGCGAGAAACAGTCATTTTGTACCTGAAACACTGTAAGTGGTTTGGTGAGTCCAATAATGAAATGAGTATCTCAAATCAACTACATAGACACCTTTCTCCAATTTTCTAACGCTTTCAATAGCTTGCCTTAAAAAATCAGAAGGTAAAACAATGTTATGACAGAAATCCGCTTTTTGGCATTTTCTCAGCGAGAAACAGTCATTTTGTACCTGAAACACTGTAAGTGGTTTAGTGAGTCCAATAATGAAATGAGTCGCTCAAATCAACTACATAGACACCTTTCACCAATTTTCTAACGTTTTCAATAGCTTGTCTTAAAAAATCAGAAGGTAAATCAATGTTATGACAGAAATCCGCTTTTTGGCAGTTTCTCAGCGAGAAACAGTCATTTTGTACCTGAAACACTGTAAGTGGTTTGGTGAGTCCAATAATGAAACGAGTCCCTCAAATCAACTACATAGACTCCTTTCTCCAATTTTCTGACGTTTTCAATAGGTTGCCTTAAAGATTCAGAAGGTAAAACAATGTTATTACAGAAATCCGCTTTTTGGCATTTTCTAGGCGAGAAACAGTCATTTTGTACCTGAAACACTGTAAGTGGTTTGGTGAGTCCAATAATGAAATGAGTCTCTCAAATCAACTACTTAGACTCATTTCTCCAATTTTCTGACGTTTTCAATAGCTTGCCTTGAAAAATCAGAAGGTAAATCAATGTTATGACAGAAATCCGCTTTTTGGCATTTTCTCAGCGAGAAACAGTCATTTTGTACCTGAAACACTGTAAGTGGTTTGGTGAGTCCAATAATGAAATGAGTCTCTCAAATCAACTACATAGACACCTTTCTCCAATTTTCTAACGTTTTCAATAGCTTGCCTTGAAAAATCAGAAGGTAAATCAATGTTATGACAGAAATCCGCTTTTTGGCATTTTCTCAGCGAGAAACAGTCATTTTGTACCTGAAACACTGTAAGTGGTTTGGTGAGTGCAATAATGAAATGAGTCCCTCAAATCAACTACATAGACTCCTTTCTCCAATTTTCTGACGTTTTCAATAGCTTGCCTTAAAAAATCAGAAGGTAAAACAATGTTATTACAGAAATCCGCTTTTTGGCATTTTCTCAGCGAGAAACGGTCATTTTGTACCTGAAACACTGTAAGTGGTTTGGTGTGTCCAATAATGAAATGAGTCTCTCAAATCAACTACATAGACTCCTTTCTCCAATTTTCTGATGTTTTCAATAGCTTGCCTTGAAAAATCAGAAGGTAAAACAATGTTATTACAGAAATCCGCTTTTTGCCATTTTCTAGGCGAGAAACAGTCATTTTGTACCTGAAACACTGTAAGTGGTTTGGTGAGTCCAATAATGAAATGAGTCTCTCAAATCAACTACTTAGACTCCTTTCTCCAATTTTCTGACGTTTTCAATAGCTTGCCTTGAAAAATCAGAAGGTAAATCAATGTTATGACAGAAATCCGCTTTTTGGCATTTTCTCAGCGAGAAACAGTCATTTTGTACCTGAAACACTGTAAGTGGTTTGGTGAGTCCAATAATGAAATGAGTCTCTCAAATCAACTACATAGACACCTTTCTCCAATTTTCTAACGTTTTCAATAGCTTGCCTTGAAAAATCAGAAGGTAAATCAATGTTATGACAGAAATCCGCTTTTTGGCATTTTCTCAGCGAGAAACAGTCATTTTGTACCTGAAACACTGTAAGTGGTTTGGTGAGTGCAATAATGAAATGAGTCCCTCAAATCAACTACATAGACTCCTTTCTCCAATTTTCTGACGTTTTCAATAGCTTGCCTTAAAAAATCAGAAGGTAAAACAATGTTATTACAGAAATCCGCTTTTTGGCATTTTCTCAGCGAGAAACGGTCATTTTGTACCTGAAACACTGTAAGTGGTTTGGTGTGTCCAATAATGAAATGAGTCTCTCAAATCAACTACATAGACTCCTTTCTCCAATTTTCTGATGTTTTCAATAGCTTGCCTTGAAAAATCAGAAGGTAAATCAATGTTATGACAGAAATCTGCTTTTTGGCATTTTCTCAGCGAGAAACAGTCATTTTGTACCTGAAACACTGTAAGTGGTTTGGTGAGTCCAATAATGAAATGAGTCTCTCAAATCAACTACATAGACTAGTTTTTCCAATTTTCTAACGTTTTCAATAGCTTGCCTTAAAAAATCAGAAGGTAAAACAATGTTATTACAGAAATCCGCTTTTTGGCATTTTCTCAGCGAGAAACGGTCATTTTGTACCTGAAACACTGTAAGTGGTTTGGTGAGTCCAATAATGAAATGAGTCCCTCAAATCAACTACATAGACTCCTTTCTCCAATTTTCTGACGTTTTCAATAGCTTGCCTTGAAAAATCAGAAGGTAAATCAATGTTATGACAGAAATCCGCTTTTTGGCATTTTCTCAGCGAGAAACAGTCATTTTGTACCTGAAACACTGTAAGTGGTTTGGTGAGTCCAATAATGTAACGAGTCTCTCAAATCAACTACATAGTCTCCTTTCTCCAATGTTCTGACATTTTCAATAGCTTGCCTTGAAAAATCAGAAGGTAAATCAATGTTATGACAGAAATCCGCTTTTTGGCAGTTTCTCAGCGAGAAACAATCATTTTGTACCTGAAACACTGTAAGTGGTTTGGTGAGTCCAATAATGAAATGAGTCCCTCAAATCAATTACATAGACTCCTTTCTCCAATTTTCTGACGTTTTCAATAGGTTGCCTTAAAAATTCAGAAGGTAAAACAATGTTATTACAGAAATCCGCTTTTTGGCATTTTCTAGGCGAGAAACAGTCATTTTGTACCTGAAACACTGTAAGTGGTTTGGTGAGTCCAATAATGAAATGAGTCTCTCAAATCAACTACTTAGACTCCTTTCTCCAATTTTCTGACGTTTTCAATAGCTTGCCTTGAAAAATCAGAAGGTAAATCAATGTTATGACAGAAATCCGCTTTTTGGCATTTTCTCAGCGAGAAACAGTCATTTTGTACCTGAAACACTGTAAGTGGTTTGGTGAGTCCAATAATGTAACGAGTCTCTCAAATCAACTACATAGTCTCCTTTCTCCAATGTTCTGACATTTTCAATAGCTTGCCTTGAAAAATCAGAAGGTAAATCAATGTTATGACAGAAATCCGCTTTTTGGCAGTTTCTCAGCGAGAAACAATCATTTTGTACCTGAAACACTGTAAGTGGTTTGGTGAGTCCAATAATGAAATGAGTCCCTCAAATCAATTACATAGACTCCTTTCTCCAATTTTCTGACGTTTTCAATAGGTTGCCTTAAAAATTCAGAAGGTAAAACAATGTTATTACAGAAATCCGCTTTTTGGCATTTTCTAGGCGAGAAACAGTCATTTTGTACCTGAAACACTGTAAGTGGTTTGGTGAGTCCAATAATGAAATGAGTCTCTCAAATCAACTACTTAGACTCCTTTCTCCAATTTTCTGACGTTTTCAATAGCTTGCCTTGAAAAATCAGAAGGTAAATCAATGTTATGACAGAAATCCGCTTTTTGGCATTTTCTCAGCGAGAAACAGTCATTTTGTACCTGAAACACTGTAAGTGGTTTGGTGAGTCCAATAATGAAATGAGTCTCTCAAATCAACTACATAGACACCTTTCTCCAATTTTCTAACGTTTTCAATAGCTTGCCTTGAAAAATCAGAAGGTAAATCAATGTTATGACAGAAATCCGCTTTTTGGCATTTTCTCAGCGAGAAACAGTCATTTTGTACCTGAAACACTGTACGTGGTTTGGTGAGTGCAATAATGAAATGAGTCCCTCAAATCAACTACATAGACTCCTTTCTCCAATTTTCTGACGTTTTCAATAGCTTGCCTTAAAAAATCAGAAGGTAAAACAATGTTATTACAGAAATCCGCTTTTTGGCATTTTCTCAGCGAGAAACGGTCATTTTGTACCTGAAACACTGTAAGTGGTTTGGTGTGTCCAATAATGAAATGAGTCTCTCAAATCAACTACATAGACTCCTTTCTCCAATTTTCTGATGTTTTCAATAGCTTGCCTTGAAAAATCAGAAGGTAAATCAATGTTATGACAGAAATCTGCTTTTTGGCATTTTCTCAGCGAGAAACAGTCATTTTGTACCTGAAACACTGTAAGTGGTTTGGTGAGTCCAATAATGAAATGAGTCTCTCAAATCAACTACATAGACTAGTTTTTCCAATTTTCTAACGTTTTCAATAGCTTGCCTTAAAAAATCAGAAGGTAAAACAATGTTATTACAGAAATCCGCTTTTTGGCATTTTCTCAGCGAGAAACGGTCATTTTGTACCTGAAACACTGTAAGTGGTTTGGTGAGTCCAATAATGAAATGAGTCCCTCAAATCAACTACATAGACTCCTTTCTCCAATTTTCTGACGTTTTCAATAGCTTGCCTTGAAAAATCAGAAGGTAAATCAATGTTATGACAGAAATCCGCTTTTTGGCATTTTCTCAGCGAGAAACAGTCATTTTGTACCTGAAACACTGTAAGTGGTTTGGTGAGTCCAATAATGTAACGAGTCTCTCAAATCAACTACATAGTCTCCTTTCTCCAATGTTCTGACGTTTTCAATAGCTTGCCTTGAAAAATCAGAAGGTAAATCAATGTTATGACAGAAATCCGCTTTTTGGCATTTTCTCAGCGAGAAACAGTCATTTTGTACCTGAAACACTGTAAGTGGTTTGGTGAGTCCAATAATGAAATGAGTCGCTCAAATCAACTACATAGAAACCTTTCTCCAATTTTCTAACGTTTTCAATAGCTTGCCTTAAAAAATCAGAAGGTAAATCAATGTTATGACAGAAATCCGCTTTTTGGCATTTTCTCAGCGAGAAACAGTCATTTTGTACCTGAAACACTGTAAGTGGTTTGGTGAGTCCAATAAAGAAATGAGTCTCTCAAATCAACTACATAGACTCCTTTCTCCAATTTTCTGACGTTTTCAATAGCTTGCCTTAAAAAATCAGAAGGTAAATCAATGTTATTACAGAAATCCGCTTTTTGGCATTTTCTAGGCGAGAAACAGTCATTTTGTACCTGAAACACTGTAAGTGGTTTGGTGAGTCCAATAATGAAATGAGTCTCTCAAATCAACTACATAGACTCCTTTCTCCAATTTTCTGACGTTTTCAATAGCTTGCCTTAAAAAATCAGAAGGTAAATCAATGTTATGACAGAAATCCGCTTTTTGGCATTTTCTCAGCGAGAAACAGTCATTTTGTACCTGAAACACTGTAAGTGGTTTGGTGAGTCCAATAATGAAATGAGTCTCTCAAATCAACTACATAGACTCCTTTCTCCAATTTTCTGACGTTTTCAATAGCTTGCCTTGAAAAATCAGAAGGTAAATCAATGTTATGACAGAAATCCGCTTTTTGGCATTTTCTCAGCGAGAAACAGTCATTTTGTACCTGAAACACTGTAAGTGGTTTGGTGAGTCCAATAATGAAATGAGTCTCTCAAATCAACTACATAGACTAGTTTTTCCAATTTTCTGACGTTTTCAATAGCTTGCCTTAAAAAATCAGAAGGTAAAACAATGTTATTACAGAAATCCGCTTTTTGCCATTTTCTCAGCGAGAAACAGTCATTTTGTACCTGAAACACTGTAAGTGGTTTGGTGAGTCCAATACTGAAATGAGTCTCTCAAATCAACTACATAGACTCCTTTCTCCAATTTTCTGACGTTTTCCATAGCTTGCCTTAAAAAATCAGAAGGTAAATCAATGTTATGACAGAAATCCGCTTTTTGGCAGTTACTCAGCGAGAAACAGTCATTTTGTACCTGAAACACTGTAAGTGGTTTGGTGAGTCCAATAATGAAATGAGTCTCTCAAATCAACTACATAGACTCCTTTCTCCAATTTTCTGACGTTTTCAATAGCTTGCCTTGAAAAATCAGAAGGTAAATCAATGTTATGACAGAAATTCGCTTTTTGGCATTTTCTCAGCGAGAAACAGTCATTTTGTACCTGAAACACTGTAAGTGGTTTGGTGAGTCCAATAATGAAATGAGTCTCTCAAATCAACTACATAGACTAGTTTTTCCAATGTTCTGACGTTTTCAATAGCTTGCCTTAAAAAATCAGAAGGTAAAACAATGTTATTACAGAAATCCGCTTTTTGGCAGTTTCTCAGCGAGAAACAGTCATTTTGTACCTGAAACACTGTAAGTGGTTTGGTGAGTCCAATAATGAAATGAGTCTCTCAAATCAACTACATAGACACCTTTCTCCAATTTTCTAACGTTTTCAATAGCTTGCCTTAAAAAATCAGAAGGTAAATCAATGTTAGGACAGAAATCCGCTTTTTGGCATTTTCTCAGCCAGAAACAGTCATTTTGTACCTGAAGTGGTTTGGTGAGTCCAATAATGAAATGAGTCTCTCAAATCAACTACATAGACTCCTTTCTCCAATTTTCTAACGTTTTCAATAGCTTGCCTTAAAAAATCAGAAGGTAAATCAATGTTATGACAGAAATCCGCTTTTTGGCATTTTCTCAGCGAGAAACAGTCATTTTGAACCCGAAACACTGTAAGTGGTTTGGTGAGTCCAATAATGAAATGAGTCTCTCAAATCAAACTACATAGACTCTTTTCTCCAATTTTCTGACGTTTTCAATAGCTTGCCTTAAAAAATCAGAAGGTAAATCAATGTTATGACAGAAATCCGCTTTTTGGCATTTTCTCAGCGAGAAACAGTCATTTTGTACCTGAAACACTGTAAGTGGTTTGGTGAGTCCAATAATGAAATGAGTCTCTCAATTCAACTACATAGACTCCTTTCTCCAATTTTCTAACGTTTTCAATAGCTTGCCTTAAAAAATCAGAAGGTAAATCAATGTTATGACAGAAATCCGCTTTTTGCCATTTTCTCAGCGAGAAACAGTCATTTTGTACCTGAAACACTGTAAGTGGTTTGGTGAGTCCAATAATTAAATGAGTCTCTCAAATCAACTACATAGACTCCTTTCTCCAATTTTCTGACGTTTTCCATAGCTTGCCTTAAAAAATCAGAAGGTAAATCAATGTTATGACAGAAATCCGCTTTTTGGCAGTTTCTCAGCGAGAAACAGTCATTTTGTACCTGAAACACTGTAAGTGGTTTGGTGAGTCCAATAATGAAATGAGTCGCTCAAATCAACTACATAGACTCCTTTCTCCAATTTTCTGACGTTTTCAGTAGCTTGCCTTAAAAAATCAGAAGGTAGGATTCTTAATAGGACTAGCTGTTAATATCCCTAAAATATATCAGCACGATAACTCCTATCGGACATGACTGTGGGGTGGAGTTTGGACAAGATCGCGGGGCATCACCAAATCTACACGTCATCAGTTGTGTGCCTTGTCTTCATCAGGTGTTTCGGCCTCTTAACACAATACACCCTCTTCCAAGGTTGGCCTGCCACAGGCTGATCAGACCTGGGTGTGTGTCATATGGTGGCACCCCATGGTCATCAAACAGCCCATGTTGCATCCCTCCGTTTCAGCCACAGCCAGTGACTGCTCCGTTCGGCTGCTTTGGCAAGTTCTTTTATTGCCTTCCGCTGGGCCTGTCCTCTGATCCCAACTTCCTTCAGGAGCCGTGTGGTGGACCTGGATACAAAGCCTCGGCAGCCAACCTCCACTGGCCACACCTTTACGTTCCATCCCCGCGCCTCAGCATCAGCTGCTAGGTTAGCATAACGCAGCCTTTTTCTTTCGAATGCTTCGTCGATGTTATCCTCCCACGGGACAGTCAGCTCCACAATGAAGACACGCCGGCAGGACTTGGAACAGAGGACCAAATCTGGGCGCAGGTTGGTTGCTGCGATTTCTGGCGGGAAAGTGAGCCTCTGGCTGAGGTCTACCCGCATTTCCCAATCCCGGGCTGTGTCCAGTGGGCCTGAGTTTGGAGGTGATGGCTTGGTTCTCCGTTTCTCCCCTTGTCGGACGAATGTTGTCTTCCGTGGGAGGGTGGTCTGGGTTTTGAAAGGCATGGCGTTGATGGTGACCCTCTTGTCCTCAAGTTCGGCAGCCAAGCCCTTCAACACTTGGTTATGGCGCCAGGTGTATCTTCCTTGAGTCAGGCTGGTCTTGCAACCCACCAGGATGTGTTTGAGGGTTGCTTGGGCTGCACACTGCAGGCAGGCTGGGTCCTCTCCATACCAGAGATGTAGGTTGGTTGGAGAGGGCAGGACATCATAAGTGGCTCTGATGATGAAGCTGAGCCTATTAGCCTCCATGCTCCACATCTCATTCCACGTGATTTTCCTCCTCTCCACACCCTCCCACCTCATCCAGCGTCCTTGCTGGGCTTGGGAGACTGCCTTGGCACACCTGGCTGCCTCCTCCTGGTTGCGCACCTCCTCAACCACCATGTGTCGCCGTTCAGACGGAGTAGCCTTTTGCCTAGCGGGTGTTGTTGCTTCCAGGCCAAGACCGCTCTGCCATGTTGGACTCGTCCCACTATATCCCGGTGTCTGAGGGTGGTCTTTGCCACTGCTACTGCTGCAGATGGTTTCCATTTCCTCCCTGTTGCCAGGTTTGGAGCCGCATCTCTGACGCATGGGTCCCGGGATTCTGTAAGAGTCATTTCCACCCTTGTTTTGGCACATTTGTACTCCTCCACCAGGCTTGAGATTGGAAGGGAGAGCGCTCCATTGCCATACTGGCCTATGCTGGAAAGGCATCTCGGCAGTCCAAGCCACTTCCTCACTTGGGCATTCACCAGTCTCTCAAGCCGATTGACATGAGATAAGGTGACCTCATAGATGGAAATTGGCCACATGAGGCGAGGTAGCAGCCCAAACTGAAAGCACCATAGCTTCAATTTTCCAGGGAGAGCAGTGTTGTTAATCTGCTTGAGCCCGCTGATTGTATCCTGCCTGAGTTGTTCCACCTGCTCAGAGTCTTTAAGTTCTGCGCTATACCATCGGCCAAGGCTTTTGATAGGCTTCTCCAGAACTGTTGGGATTGGCTGGTCGTCCACATAGAACGTTGCATTGGTGAGCTTACCTTTGACAATGGAGATGCTACGGGATTTGCTGGGTTTAATCTCCATTCGTGCCCATTTGATGTTTCCCCGGAGTTTCTCCAGCAGACGTTTGGTACATGCGACCGTTGTTGTTATTGTCGTCATGTCGTCCATGTACGCCCTGATTGGGGGAAGACGGAGCCCGCTCTTCAATCGTTCTCCTCCAACCACCCATCGTGATGCACGAATAAGTAGCTCCATTGCCATTGTAAACACCAGTGGCGAGATGGTGCAGCCCGCCATAATGCCTATCTCAAGGTGCTGCCAGGCAGTTGTACTATCCTGTGCTGTAACACAGAATTGGAGATCCTGGAAGTAGGCTTTGACTAGACTTGTGATGCCCTCTGGCACTTGAAAGAAGTTGAACGCTGTCCACAAGATCTCATGAGGCACTGACCCGAAGGCATTGGCAAGATCTAAAAACACCACATGCAGGTCTTTCTTCTCCTTCTTGGCCGTCTGTACTTGGTGCCAGATGACATTTGTGTGTTCCAAGCAACCTGAGAACCCACTTATCCCTGCCTTTTGCACTGAGGTGTCAACAAAGTTGTTCGCCAGCAGGAATGCTGAGAGCCTACGGGCCACGACACTGAAGAAAATCTTTCCTTCCACATTGAGAAGGCTGATCTGGCGAAACTGCTCGATGGTTGAGGAATTCTTCTCTTTGGGAATCAGGATCCCTCCTGCCCGTCGCCATGCCTTTGGTATCATTCCTTTTTCCCATGCCACTTTCATAAGCTTCCAGAGGTATTTCAAGACGCCTGGCGTGTTCTTATACACCCTGTATGGAATGCCGTTGGGCCCCGGGGCTGAAGCTGTTCTTGCCCGTTTTACTGTGCTCTCAACTTCGCTCCATGTGGGGGGCCTTGTTTCCATCTGGTGCTCAGGTGGTTGGATGGGTGGCATATCCTCCGGAATGCTGGCTGGCACATGCCTCTGTTTGTCGGAGTAGGTCTTCCGAAGATGTTCTTCCAGTTCTCTTATGGGTACTTTGAGGGTCCCAGATTTCTCCCTGACAAAGAGGTCCTTAACAAATTTATAGGGATCTCTGTAGAAGGCAGTCCTCGTTCGCTCTCTCTTCTTATGTTGCCTTCTCAGGCATTCTGCTCTTCGCAGTGCTGCCAGACGCTGCTTGATGTCGCCCTGTAGTGCCCCAAGGCCTTTCCTTTCCACTTCCGTGGCCTTCTTCCATTGTTTCCTCAGGCACCTCCTTTCTTTCACGAGTCTCTGAATCTCTTGTTGTCTCCTGGACTTGAGATGAGCAGATGGTTCCTTCTGTGTCTGCAAGTTCTCACGTTTCACACCAAATCTCTCTGCTCCATAGCTATAAATGGTCTCTCCGATCTTGTCCAGTTTTTTCTCCACACCCCCTTTCAGACCTTCTAAAAGGTGGACGAGGTCTGTGTCTGTGGTTTCCCACTCCTTTTTCTGACAGGATTTAGGCCACAAGATTTGAGGTTTTCGTCCAGTCAGCCTCCGCTCTACTGCTGTCTGTGGCTGGATGGGCTCTGGGCTGATGTTCATAAATGGATCTGTGCTTGATTGAGCTTCGTCTGGGGTTCTGATACCCTGTGGACTGTGGTGAATATCCTGCCACTGGGCTTCACTCGACTGATTTGCCCTACCTCTAAGGAAGTAATGGTCAATGCGAGGCCCCTTGCTAAGCTCTCTCAGACACTTGAAACAATGTTATTACAGAAATCCGCTTTTTGGCATTTTCTCAGCGAGAAACAGTCATTTTGTACCTGAAACACTGTAAGTGGTTTGGAGAGTCCAATAATGAAATGAGTCTCTCAAATCAACTACATAGACTCCTTTCTCCAATTTTCTAACGTTTTCAATAGCTTGCCTTAAAAAATCAGAAGGTAAAACAATGTTATTACAGAAATCCGCTTTTTGGCAGTTTCTCAGCGAGAAACAGTCATTTTGAACCTGAAACACTGTAAGTGGTTTGGTGAGTCCAATAATGAAATTAGTCTCTCAAATCAACTACATAGACTCCTTTCTCCAATTTTCTGACGTTTTCAATAGCTTGCCTTAAAAAATCAGAAGGTAAATCAATGTTATGACAGAAATCCGCTTTTTGGCATTTTCTCAGCGAGAAACAGTCATTTTGTACCTGAAACACTGTAAGTGGTTTGGTGAGTCCAATAATGAAATGAGTCTCTCAAATCAACTACATAGACTCCTTTCTCCAATTATCTGACGTTTTCAATAGCTTGCCTTGATAAATCAGCAGGTAAATCAATGTTATGACAGAAATCCGCTTTTTGGCATTTTCTCAGCGAGAAAGTCATTTTGTACCTGAAACACTGTAAGTGGTTTGGTGAGTCCAATAATGAAATGAGTCCCTCAAATCAACTACATAGACACCTTTCTCCAATTTTCCAACGTTTTCAATAGCTTGCCTTAAAAAATCAGAAGGTAAATCAATGTTATGACAGAAATCCGCTTTTTGGCATTTTCTCAGCGAGAAACAGTCATTTTGTACCTGAAACACTGTAAGTGGTTTGGTGAGTCTAATAATGAAATGAGTCGCTCAAATCAACTACATAGACACCTTTCTCCAATTTTCTAACGTTTTCAATAGCTTGCCTTAAAAAATCAGAAGGTAAATCAATGTTATGACAGAAATCCGCTTTTTGGCCTTTTCTCAGCGAGAAACAGTCATTTTGTACCTGAAACACTGTAAGTGGTTTGGTGAGTCCAATAATGAAATGAGTCTCTCAAATCAAACTACATAGACTCTTTTCTCCAATTTTCTGACGTTTTCAATAGCTTGCCTTAAAAAATCAGAAGGTAAATCAATGTTATTACAGAAATCCGCGTTTTGGCATTTTCTCAGCGAGAAACAGTCACTTTGTACCTGAAACACTGTAAGTGGTTTGGTGAGTCCAATAATGAAATGAGTCTCTCAAATCAACTACATAGACTCCTTTCTCCAATTTTCTGACGTTTTCAATAGCTTGCCTTAAAAAATCAGAAGGTAAAACAATGTTATTACAGAAATCCGCTTTTTGGCATTTTCTCAGCGAGAAACGGTCATTTTGTACCTGAAACACTGTAAGTGGTTTGGTGAGTCCAATAATGAAATGAGTCTCTCAAATCAACTACATAGACTCCTTTCTCCAATTTTCTGACGTTTTCAATAGCTTGCCTTAAAAAATCAGAAGGTAAATCAATGTTATGACAGAAATCCGCTTTTTGGCAGTTTCTCAGCGAGAAACAGTCATTTTGTACCTGAAACACTGTAAGTGGTTTGGTGAGTCCAATAATGAAATGAGTCTCTCAAATCAACTACATAGACTCCTTTCTCCAATTTTCTGACGTTTTCAATAGCTTGCCTTGATAAATCAGCAGGTAAATCAATGTTATGACAGAAATCCGCTTTTTGGCATTTTCTCAGCGAGAAAGTCATTTTGTACCTGAAACACTGTAAGTGGTTTGGTGAGTCCAATAATGAAATGAGTCTCTCAAATCAACTACATAGACACCTTTCTCCAATTTTCCAACGTTTTCAATAGCTTGCCTTAAAAAATCAGAAGGTAAATCAATGTTATGACAGAAATCCGCTTTTTGGCATTTTCTCAGCGAGAAACAGTCATTTTGTACCTGAAACACTGTAAGTGGTTTGGTGAGTCTAATAATGAAATGAGTCGCTCAAATCAACTACATAGACACCTTTCTCCAATTTTCTAACGTTTTCAATAGCTTGCCTTAAAAAATCAGAAGGTAAATCAATGTTATGACAGAAATCCGCTTTTTGGCCTTTTCTCAGCGAGAAACAGTCATTTTGTACCTGAAACACTGTAAGTGGTTTGGTGAGTCCAATAATGAAATGAGTCTCTCAAATCAAACTACATAGACTCTTTTCTCCAATTTTCTGACGTTTTCAATAGCTTGCCTTAAAAAATCAGAAGGTAAATCAATGTTATGACAGAAATCCGTTTTTTGGCAGTTTCTCAGCGAGAAACAGTCATTTTGTACCTGAAACACTGTAAGTGGTTTGGTGAGTCCAATAATGAAATGAGTCTCTCAAATCAACTACATAGACTCCTTTCTCCAATTTTCTGACGTTTTCAATAGGTTGCCTTAAAAATTCAGAAGGTAAAACAATGTTATTACAGAAATCCGCGTTTTGGCATTTTCTCAGCGAGAAACAGTCACTTTGTACCTGAAACACTGTAAGTGGTTTGGTGAGTCCAATAATGAAATGAGTCTCTCAAATCAACTACATAGACACCTTTCTCCAATTTTCTAACGTTTTCAATAGCTTGCCTTGAAAAATCAGAAGGTAAATCAATGTTATGACAGAAATCCGCTTTTTGGCATTTTCTCAGCGAGAAACAGTCATTTTGTACCTGAAACACTGTAAGTGGTTTGGTGAGTCCAATAATGAAATGAGTCTCTCAAATCAACTACATAGACACCTTTCTCCAATTTTCTAACGTTTTCAATAGCTTGCCTTAAAAAATAAGAAGGTAAATCAATGTTATGACAGAAATCCGCTTTTTGGCATTTTCTCAGCGAGAAACAGTCATTTTGTACCTGAAACACTGTAAGCGGTTTGGAGAGTCCAATAATGAAATGAGTCTCTCAAATCAACTACATAGACTCCTTTCTCCAATTTTCTGACGTTTTCAATAGCTTGCCTTGATAAATCAGCAGGTAAATCAATGTTATGACAGAAATCTGCTTTTTGGCATTTTCTCAGCGAGAAAGTCATTTTGTACCTGAAACACTGTAAGTGGTTTGGTGAGTCCAATAATGAAATGAGTCCCTCAAATCAACTACATAGACACCTTTCTCCAATTTTCCAACGTTTTCAATAGCTTGCCTTAAAAAATCAGAAGGTAAATCAATGTTATGACAGAAATCCGCTTTTTGGCATTTTCTCAGCGAGAAACAGTCATTTTGTACCTGAAACACTGTAAGTGGTTTGGTGAGTTTAATAATGAAATAAGTCGCTCAAATCAACTACATAGACACCTTTCTCCAATTTTCTAACGTTTTCAATAGCTTGCCTTAAAAAATCAGAAGGTAAATCAATGTTATGACAGAAATCCGCTTTTTGGCCTTTTCTCAGCGAGAAACAGTCATTTTGTACCTGAAACACTGTAAGTGGTTTGGTGAGTCCAATAATGAAATGAGTCTCTCAAATCAACTACATAGACTCCTTTCTCCAATTTTCTGACGTTTTCCATAGCTTGCCTTAAAAAATCAGAAGGTAAATCAATGTTATGACAGAAATCCGCTTTTTGGCAGTTTCTCAGCGAGAAACAGTCATTTTGTACCTGAAACACTGTAAGTGGTTTGGTGAGTCCAATAATGAAATGAGTCGCTCAAATCAACTACATAGACTACTTTCTCCAATTTTCTGACGTTTTCAATAGCTTGCCTTAAAAAATCAGAAGGTAGGATTCTTAATAGGACTAGCTGTTAATATCCCTAAAATATATCAGCACGATAACTCCTATCGGACATGACTGTGGGGTGGAGTTTGGACAGGATCGCGGGGCACCACCAAATCTACACGTCATCAGTTGTGTGCCTTGTCTTCATCAGGTGTTTCGGCCACTTAACACAATACACCCTCTTCCAAGGTTGGCCTGCCACAGGCTGATCAGACCTGGGTGTGTGTCATATGGTGGCACCCCGTGGTCATCAAACAGCCCATGTTGCATCCCTCCGTTTCAGCCACAACCAGTGACTGCTCCGTTCGGCTGCTTTGGCAAGTTCTTTTATTGCCTTCCGCTGGGCCTGTCCTCTGATCCCAACTTCCTTCAGGAGCCGTGTGGTGGACCTGGCTACAAAGCCTCGGCAGCCAACCTCCACTGGCCACACCTTTACGTTCCATCCCCGCGCCTCAGCATCAGCTGCTAGGTTAGCATAACGCAGCCTTTTTCTTTCGAATGCTTCGTCGATGTTATCCTCCCACGGGACAGTCAGCTCCACAATGAAGACACGCCGGCAGGACTTGGACCAGAGGACCAAATCTGGGCGCAGGTTGGTTGCTGCGATTTCTGGCGGGAAAGTGAGCCTCTGGCTGAGGTCTACCCGCATTTCCCAATCCCGGGCTGTGTCCAGTGGGCCTGAGTTTGGAGGTGATGGCTTGGTTCTCCGTTTCTCCCCTTGTCGGACGAATGTTGTCTTCCGTGGGAGGGTGGTCTGGGTTTTGAAAGGCATGGCGTTGATGGTGACCCTCTTGTCCTCAAGTTCGGCAGCCAAGCCCTTCAACCCTTGGTTATGGCGCCAGGTGTATCTTCCTTGAGTCAGGCTGGTCTTGCAACCCACCAGGATGTGTTTGAGGGTTGCTGGGGCTGCACACTGCAGGCAGGCTGGGTCCTCTCCATACCAGAGATGTAGGTTGGTTGGAGAGGGCAGGACATCATAAGTGGCTCTGATGATGAAGCTGAGCCTATTAGCCTCCATGCTCCACATCTCATTCCACGTGATTTTCCTCCTCTCCACACCCTCCCACCTCATCCAGCGTCCTTGCTGGGCTTGGGAGACTGCCTTGGCACACCTGGCTGCCTCCCCCTGGTTGCGCACCTCCTCAACCACCATGTGTCGCCGTTCAGACGGAGTAGCCTTTTGCCAAGCGGGTGTTGTTGCTTCCAGGCCAAGACCCCCTCTGCCATGTTGGACTCGTCCCACTATATCCCGGTGTCTGAGGGTGGTCTTTGCCACTGCTACTGCTGCAGATGGTTTCCATTTCCTCCCTGTTGCCAGGTTTGGAGCCGCATCTCTGACGCATGGGTCCCGGGATTCTGTAAGAGTCATTTCCACCCTTGTTTTGGCACATTTGTACTCCTCCACCAGGCTTGAGATTGGAAGGGAGAGCGCTCCATTGCCATACAGGCCTATGCTGGAAAGGCATCTCGGCAGTCAAAGCCACTTCCTCACTTGGGCATTCACCAGTCTCTCAAGCCGATTGACATGAGATAAGGTGACCTCATAGATGGAAATTGGCCACATGAGGCGAGGTAGCAGCCCAAACTTAAAGCACCATAGCTTCAATTTTCCAGGGAGAGCAGTGTTGTTAATCTGCTTGAGGCCGCTGATTGTATCCTGCCTGAGTTGTTCCACCTGCTCAGAGTCTTTAAGTTCTGCGCTATACCATCGGCCAAGGCTTTTGATAGGCTTCTCCAGAACTGTTGGGATTGGCTGGTCGTCCACATAGAACCTTGCATTGGTGAGCTTACCTTTGACAATGGAGATGCTACGGGATTTGCTGGGTTTAATCTCCATTCGTGCCCATTTGATGTTTCCCCGGAGTTTCTCCAGCAGACGTTTGGTACATGCGACCGTTGTTGTTATTGTCGTCATGTCGTCCATGTACGCCCTGATTGGGGGAAGACGGAGTCCGCTCTTCAATCGTTCTCCTCCAACCACCCATCGTGATGCACGAATAAGTAGCTCCATTGCCATTGTAAACACCAGTGGCGAGATGGTGCAGCCCGCCATAATGCCTATCTCAAGGTGCTGCCAGGCAGTTGTACTATCCTGTGCTGTAACACAGAATTGGAGATCCTGGAAGTAGGCTTTGACTAGACTTGTGATGCCCTCTGGCACTTGAAAGAAGTTGAACGCTGTCCACAAGATCTCATGAGGCACTGACCCGAAGGCATTGGCAAGATCTAAAAACACCACATGCAGGTCTTTCTTCTCCTTCTTGGCCGTCTGTACTTGGTGCCCGATGACATTTGTGTGTTCCAAGTAACCTGAGAACCCACTTATCCCTGCCTTTTGCACTGAGGTGTCAACAAAGTTGTTCGCCAGCAGGAATGCTGAGAGCCTACGGGCCACGACACTGAAGAAAATCTTTCCTTCCACATTGAGAAGGCTGATCTGGCGAAACTGCTCGATGGTTGAGGAATTCTTCTCTTTGGGAATCAGGATCCCTCCTGCCCGTCGCCATGCCTTTGGTATCATTCCTTTTTCCCATGCCACTTTCACAAGCTTCCAGAGGTATTTCAAGATGCCTGGCGTGTTCTTATACACCCTGTATGGAATGCCGTTGGGCCCCGGGGCTGAAGCTGTTCTTGCCCGTTTTACTGTGCTCTCAACTTCGCTCCATGTGGGGGGCCTTGTTTCAATCTGGTGCTCAGGTGGTTGGATGGGTGGCATATCCTCCGGAATGCTGGCTGGCACATGCCTCTGTTTGTCGGAGTAGGTCTTCCGAAGATGTTCTTCCAGTTCTCTTATGGGTACTTTGAGGGTCCCAGATTTCTCCCTGACAAAGAGGTCCTTAACAAATTTATAGGGATCTCTGTAGAAGGCAGTCCTCGTTCGCTCTCTCTTCTTATGTTGCCTTCTCAGGCATTCTGCTCTTCGCAGTGCTGCCAGACGCTGCTTGATGTCGCCCTGTAGTGCCCCAAGGCCTTTCCTTTCCACTTCCGTGGCCTTCTTCCATTGTTTCCTCAGGCACCTCCTTTCTTTCACGAGTCTCTGAATCTCTTGTTGTCTCCTGGACTTGAGATGAGCAGATGGTTCCTTCTGTGTCTGCAAGTTCTCACGTTTCACACCAAATCTCTCTGCTCCATAGCTATAAATGGTCTCTCCGATCTTGTCCAGTTTTTTCTCCACACCCCCTTTCAGACCTTCTAAAAGGTGGACGAGGTCTGTGTCTGTGGTTTCCCACTCCTTTTTCTGACAGGATTTAGGCCACAAGATTTGAGGTTTTCGTCCAGTCAGCCTCCGCTCTACTGCTGTCTGTGGCTGGATGGGCTCTGGGCTGATGTTCATAAATGGATCTGTGCTTGATTGAGCTTCGTCTGGGGTTCTGATACCCTGTGGACTGTGGTGAATATCCTGCCATTGGGCTTCACTCGACTGATTTGCCCTACCTCTAAGGAAGTAATGGTCAATGCGAGGCCCCTTGCTAAGCTCTCTCAGACACTTGAAACAATGTTATTACAGAAATCCGCTTTTTGGCAGTTTCTCAGCGAGAAACAGTCATTTTGTACCTGAAACACTGTAAGTGGTTTGGTGAGTCCAATAATGAAATGAGTCTCTCAAATCAACTACATAGACACCTTTCTCCAATTTTATGACGTTTTCAATAGCTTGCCTTGAAAAATCAGAAGGTAAATCAATGTTATGACAGAAATCCGCTTTTTGGCATTTTCTCAGCGAGAAACAGTCATTTTGTACCTGAAACACTGTAAGCGGTTTGGAGAGTCCAATAATGAAATGAGTCTCTCAAATCAACTACATAGACACCTTTCTCCAATTTTCTAACGTTTTCAATAGCTTGCCTTAAAAAATCAGAAGGTAAATCAATGTTATGACAGAAATCCGCTTTTTGGCATTTTCTCAGCGAGAAACAGTAATTTTGTACCTGAAACACTGTAAGTGGTTTGGTGAGTCCAATAATGAAATGAGTCTCTCAAATCAACTACATAGACTCCTTTCTCCAATTTTCCGACATTTTCAATAGCTTGCCTTGAAAAATCAGAAGGTAAATCAATGTTATGACAGAAATCCGCTTTTTGGCATTTTCTCAGCGAGAAACAGTCATTTTGTACCTGAAACACTGTAAGTGGTTTGGTGAGTCCAATAATGAAATGAGTCCCTCAAATCAACTACATAGACACCTTTCTCCAATTTTCCAACGTTTTCAATAGCTTGCCTTAAAAAATCAGAAGGTAAATCAATGTTATGACAGAAATCCGCTTTTTGGCATTTTCTCAGCGAGAAACAGTCATTTTGTACCTGAAACACTGTAAGTGGTTTGGTGAGTCCAATAATGAAATGAGTCTCTCAAATCAACTACATAGACTCCTTTCTCCAATTTTCTAACGTTTTCAATAGCTTGCCTTAAAAAATCAGAAGGTAAATCAATGTTATGACAGAAATACACTTTTTGGCATTTTCTCAGCGAGAAACAGTCATTTTGTACCTGAAACACTGTAAGTGGTTTGGTGAGTCCAATAATGAAATGAGTCTCTCAAATCAACTACATAGACTCCTTTCTCCAATTTTCTAACGTTTTCAATAGCTTGCCTTAAAAAATAAGAAGGTAAATCAATGTTATGACAGAAATCCGCTTTTTGGCATTTTCTCAGCGAGAAACAGTCATTTTGTACCTGAAACACTGTAAGCGGTTTGGAGAGTCCAATAATGAAATGAGTCTCTCAAATCAACTACATAGACACCTTTCTCCAATTTTCTAACGTTTTCAATAGCTTGCCTTAAAAAATCAGAAGGTAAATCAATGTTATGACAGAAATCCGCTTTTTGGCATTTTCTCAGCGAGAAACAGTCATTTTGTACCTGAAACACTGTAAGTGGTTTGGTGAGTCCAATAATGAAATGAGTCCCTCAAATCAACTACATAGACTCCTTTCTCCAATTTTATGACGTTTTCAATAGCTTGCCTTGAAAAATCAGAAGGTAAATCAATGTTATGACAGAAATCCGCTTTTTGGCATTTTCTCAGCGAGAAACAGTCATTTTGTACCTGAAACACTGTAAGTGGTTTGGTGAGTCCAATAATGAAATGAGTCTCTCAAATCAACTACGTAGACACCTTTCTCCAATTTTCTAACGTTTTCAATAGCTTGCCTTAAAAAATAATCAGGTAAATCAATGTTATGACAGAAATCCGCTTTTTGGCATTTTCTCAGCGAGAAACAGTCATTTTGTACCTGAAACACTGTAAGCGGTTTGGAGAGTCCAATAATGAAATGAGTCTCTCAAATCAACTACGTAGACACCTTTCTCCAATTTTCTAACGTTTTCAATAGCTTGCCTTAAAAAATAATCAGGTAAATCAATGTTATGACAGAAATCCGCTTTTTGGCATTTTCTCAGCGAGAAACAGTCATTTTGTACCTGAAACACTGTAAGCGGTTTGGAGAGTCCAATAATGAAATGAGTCTCTCAAATCAACTACATAGACACCTTTCTCCAATTTTCTAACGTTTTCAATAGCTTGCCTTAAAAAATCAGAAGGTAAATCAATGTTATGACAGAAATCCGCTTTTTGGCATTTTCTCAGCGAGAAACAGTCATTTTGTACCTGAAACACTGTAAGTGGTTTGGTGAGTCCAATAATGAAATGAGTCTCTCAAATCAACTACATAGACTCCTTTCTCCAATTTTATGACGTTTTCAATAGCTTGCCTTGAAAAATCAGAAGGTAAATCAATGTTATGACAGAAATCCGCTTTTTGGCATTTTCTCAGCGAGAAACAGTCATTTTGTACCTGAAACACTGTAAGCGGTTTGGTAAGTCCAATAATGAAATGAGTCCCTCAAATCAACTACATAGACTCCTTTCTCCAATTTTCGGACGTTTTCAATAGCTTGCCTTAAAAAATCAGAAGGTAAATCAATGTTATGACAGAAATCCGCTTTTTGGCATATTCTCAGCGAGAAACAGTCATTTTGTACCTGAAACACTGTAAGTGGTTTGGTGAGTCCAATAATGAAATGAGTCTCTCAAATCAACTACATAGACTCCTTTCTCCAATTTTTTAACGTTTTCAATAGCTTGCCTTAAAAAATCAGAAGGTAAAACAATGTTATTACAGAAATCCACTTTTTGGCATTTTCTCAGCGAGAAACGGTCATTTTGTACCTGAAACACTGTAAGTGGTTTGGTGAGTCCAATAATGAAATGAGTCTCTCAAATCAACTACATAGACTCCTTTCTCCAATTTTCTGACGTTTTCAATAGCTTGCCTTAAAAAATCAGAAGGTAAATCAATGTTATGACAGAAATCCGCTTTTTGGCATTTTCTCAGCGAGAAACAGTCATTTTGTACCTGAAACACTGTAAGTGGTTTGGTGAGTCCAATAATGAAATGAGTCTCTCAAATCAAACTACATAGACTCTTTTCTCCAATTTTCTGACGTTTTCAATAGCTTGCCCTAAAAAATCAGAAGGTAAATCAATGTTATGACAGAAATCCGCTTTTTGGCATTTTCTAAGCGAGAAACAGTCATTTTGTACCTGAAACACTGTAAGTGGTTTGGTGAGTCCAATAATGAAATGAGTCTCTCAAATCAACTACATAGACTCCTTTCTCCAATTTTCTAACGTTTTCAATAGCTTGCCTTAAAAAATCAGAAGTTAAATCAATGTTATGACAGAAATCCGCTTTTTGGCATTTTCTCAGCGAGAAACAGTCATTTTGTACCTGAAACACTGTAAGTGGTTTGGTGAGTCCAATAATGAAATGAGTCTCTCAAATCAACTACATAGACTCCTTTCTCCAATTTTCTGACGTTTTCCATAGCTTGCCTTAAAAAATCAGAAGGTAAATCAATGTTATGACAGAAATCCGCTTTTTGGCAGTTTCTCAGCGAGAAACAGTCATTTTGTACCTGAAACACTGTAAGTGGTTTGGTGAGTCCAATAATGAAATGAGTCTCTCAAATCAACTACATAGACTCCTTTCTCCAATTTTCTGACGTTTTCAATAGCTTGCCTTAAAAGAAGAAGGTAGGATTCTTAATAGGACTAGCTGTTAATGTCCCTAAAATATATCAGCACGATAACTCCTATCGGACATGACTGTGGGGTGGAGTTTGGACAGGATCGCGGGGCAACACCAAATCTACACGTCATCAGTTGTGTGCCTTGTCTTCATCAGGTGTTTCGGCCTCTTAACACAATACACCCTCTTCCAAGGTTGGCCTGCCACAGGCTGATCAGACTTGGGTGTGTGTCATATGGTGGCACCCCGTGGTCATCAAACAGCCCATGTTGCATCCCTCCGTTTCAGCCACAGCCAGTGACTGCTCCGTTCGGCTGCTTTGGCAAGTTCTTTTATTGCTTTCCGCTGGGCCTGTCCTCTGATCCCAACTTCCTTCAGGAGCCGTGTGGTGGACCTGGCTACAAAGCCTCGGCAGCCAACCTCCACTGGCCACACCTTTACGTTCCATCCCCGCGCCTCAGCATCAGCTGCTAGGTTAGCATAACACAGCGTTTTTCTTTCAAATGCTTCGTCGATGTCCCACGGGACAGTCAGCTCCACAATGAAGACACGCCGGCAGGACTTGGACCAGAGGACCAAATCTGGGCGCAGGTTGGTTGCTGCGATTTCTGGCGGGAAAGTGAGCCTCTGGCTGAGGTCTACCCGCATTTCCCAATCCCGGGCTGTGTCCAGTGGGCCTGAGTTTGGAGGTGATGGCTTGGTTCTCCGTTTCTCCCCTTGTCGGACGAATGTTGTCTTCCGTGGGAGGTTGGTCTGGGTTTTGAAAGGCATGGCGTTGATGGTGACCCTCTTGTCCTCAAGTTCGGCAGCCAAGCCCTTCAACCCTTGGTTATGGCGCCAGGTGTATCTTCCTTGAGTCAGGCTGGTCTTGCAACCCACCAGGATGTGTTTGAGGGTTGCTGGGGCTGCACACTGCAGGCAGGCTGGGTCCTCTCCATACCAGAGATGTAGGTTGGTTGGAGAGGGCAGGACATCATAAGTGGCTCTGATGATGAAGCTGAGCCTATTAGCCTCCATGCTCCACATCTCATTCCACGTGATTTTCCTCCTCTCCACACCCTCCCACCTCATCCAGCGTCCTTGCTGGGCTTGGGAGACTGCCTTGGCACACCTGGCTGCCTCCCCCTGGTTGCGCACCTCCTCAACCACCATGTGTCGCCGTTCAGACGGAGTAGCCTTTTGCCAAGCGGGTGTTGTTGCTTCCAGGCCAAGACCCCCTCTGCCATGTTGGACTCGTCCCACTATATCCCGGTGTCTGAGGGTGGTCTTTGCCACTGCTACTGCTGCAGATGGTTTCCATTTCCTCCCTGTTGCCAGGTTTGGAGCCGCATCTCTGACGCATGGGTCCCGGGATTCTGTAAGAGTCATTTCCACCCTTGTTTTGGCATATTTGTACTCCTCCACCAGGCTTGAGATTGGAAGGGAGAGCGCTCCATTGCCATACAGGCCTATGCTGGAAAGGCATCTCGGCAGTCCAAGCCACTTCCTCACTTGGGCATTCACCAGTCTCTCAAGCCGATTGACATGAGATAAGGTGACCTCATAGATGGAAATTGGCCACATGAGGCGAGGTAGCAGCCCAAACTTAAAGCACCATAGCTTCAATTTTCCAGGGAGAGCAGTGTTGTTAATCTGCTTGAGGCCGCTGATTGTATCCTGCCTGAGTTGTTCCACCTGCTCAGAGTCTTTAAGTTCTGCGCTATACCATCGGCCAAGGCTTTTGATAGGCTTCTCCAGAACTGTTGGGATTGGCTGGTCGTCCACATAGAACCTTGCATTGGTGAGCTTACCTTTGACAATGGAGATGCTACGGGATTTGCTGGGTTTAATCTCCATTCGTGCCCATTTGATGTTTCCCCGGAGTTTCTCCAGCAGACGTTTGGTACATGCGACCGTTGTTGTTATTGTCGTCATGTCGTCCATGTACGCCCTGATTGGGGGAAGACGGAGCCCGCTCTTCAATCGTTCTCCTCCAACCACCCATCGTGATGCACGAATAAGTAGCTCCATTGCCATTGTAAACACCAGTGGCGAGATGGTGCAGCCCGCCATAATGCCTATCTCAAGGTGCTGCCAGGCAGTTGTACTATCCTGTGCTGTAACACAGAATTGGAGATCCTGGAAGTAGGCTTTGACTAGACTTGTGATGCCCTCTGGCACTTGAAAGAAGTTGAACGCTGTCCACAAGATCTCATGAGGCACTGACCCGAAGGCATTGGCAAGATCTAAAAACACCACATGCAGGTCTTTCTTCTCCTTCTTGGCCGTCTGTACTTGGTGCCCGATGACATTTGTGTGTTCCAAGCAACCTGAGAACCCACTTATCCCTGCCTTTTGCACTGAGGTGTCAACAAAGTTGTTCGCCAGCAGGAATGCTGAGAGCCTACGGGCCACGACACTGAAGAAAATCTTTCCTTCCACATTGAGAAGGCTGATCTGGCGAAACTGCTCGATGGTTGAGGAATTCTTCTCTTTGGGAATCAGGATCCCTCCTGCCCGTCGCCATGCCTTTGGTATCATTCCTTTTTCCCATGCCACTTTCATAAGCTTCCAGAGGTATTTCAAGATGCCTGGCGTGTTCTTATACACCCTGTATGGAATGCCGTTGGGCCCCGGGGCTGAAGCTGTTCTTGCCCGTTTTACTGTGCTCTCAACTTCGCTCCATGTGGGGGGCCTTGTTTCCATCTGGTGCTCAGGTGGTTGGATGGGTGGCATATCCTCCGGAATGCTGGCTGGCACATGCCTCTGTTTGTCGGAGTAGGTCTTCCGAAGATGTTCTTCCAGTTCTCTTATGGGTACTTTGAGGGTCCCAGATTTCTCCCTGACAAAGAGGTCCTTAACAAATTTATAGGGATCTCTGTAGAAGGCAGTCCTCGTTCGCTCTCTCTTCTTATGTTGCCTTCTCAGGCATTCTGCTCTTCGCAGTGCTGCCAGACGCTGCTTGATGTCGCCCTGTAGTGCCCCAAGGCCTTTCCTTTCCACTTCCGTGGCCTTCTTCCATTGTTTCCTCAGGCACCTCCTTTCTTTCACGAGTCTCTGAATCTCTTGTTGTCTCCTGGACTTGAGATGAGCAGATGGTTCCTTCTGTGTCTGCAAGTTCTCACGTTTCAGACCAAATCTCTCTGCTCCATAGCTATAAATGGTCTCTCCGATCTTGTCCAGTTTTTTCTCCACACCCCCTTTCAGACCTTCTAAAAGGTGGACGAGGTCTGTGTCTGTGGTTTCCCACTCCTTTTTCTGACAGGATTTAGGCCACAAGATTTGAGGTTTTCGTCCAGTCAGCCTCCGCTCTACTGCTGTCTGTGGCTGGATGGGCTCTGGGCTGATGTTCATAAATGGATCTGTGCTTGATTGAGCTTCGTCTGGGGTTCTGATACCCTGTGGACTGTGGTGAATATCCTGCCATGGGGCTTCACTCGACTGATTTGCCCTACCTCTAAGGAAGTAATGGTCAATGCGAGGCCCCTTGCTAAGCTCTCTCAGACACTTGAAACAATGTTATTACAGAAATCCGCTTTTTGGCAGTTTCTCAGCGAGAAACAGTCATTTTGAACCTGAAACACTGTAAGTGGTTTGGTGAGTCCAATAATGAAATGAGTCTCTCAAATCAACTACATAGACTCCTTTCTCCAATTTTCTAACGTTTTCAATAGCTTGCCTTAAAAAATCAGAAGGTAAATCAATGTTATGACAGAAATCCGCTTTTTGGCATTTCCTCAGCGAGAAACAGTCATTTTGTACCTGAAACACTGTAAGTGGTTTGGTGAGTCCAATAATGAAATGAGTCTCTCAAATCAACTACATAGACACCTTTCTCCAATTGTCTAACGTTTTCAATAGCTTGCCTTAAAAAATCTGAAGGTAAATCAATGTTATGACAGAAATCCGCTTTTTGGCATTTTCTCAGCGAGAAACAGTCATTTTGTACCTGAAACACTGTAAGTGGTTTGGTGAGTCCAATAATGAAATGAGTCTCTCAAATCAACTACATAGACTCCTTTCTCCAATTTTCCGACATTTTCAATAGCTTGCCTTGAAAAATCAGAAGGTAAATCAATGTTATGACAGAAATCCGCTTTTTGGCATTTTCTCAGCGAGAAACAGTCATTTTGTACCTGAAACACTGTAAGTGGTTTGGTGAGTCCAATAATGAAATGAGTCCCTCAAATCAACTACATAGACACCTTTCTCCAATTTTCCAACGTTTTCAATAGCTTGCCTTAAAAAATCAGAAGGTAAATCAATGTTATGACAGAAATCCGCTTTTTGGCATTTTCTCAGCGAGAAACAGTCATTTTGTACCTGAAACACTGTAAGTGGTTTGGTGAGTCCAATAATGAAATGAGTCTCTCAAATCAACTACATAGACTCCTTTCTCCAATTTTCTAACGTTTTCAATAGCTTGCCTTAAAAAATCAGAAGGTAAATCAATGTTATGACAGAAATCCGCTTTTTGGCATTTTCTCAGCGAGAAACAGTCATTTTGTACCTGAAACACTGTAAGTGGTTTGGTGAGTCCAATAATGAAATGAGTCTCTCAAATCAACTACATAGACACCTTTCTCCAATTTTATGACGTTTTCAATAGCTTGCCTTGAAAAATCAGAAGGTAAATCAATGTTATGACAGAAATCCGCTTTTTGGCATTTTCTCAGCGAGAAACAGTCATTTTGTACCTGAAACACTGTAAGTGGTTTGGTGAGTCCAATAATGAAATGAGTCTCTCAAATCAACTACATAGACACCTTTCTCCAATTTTCTAACGTTTTCAATAGCTTGCCTTAAAAAATAAGAAGGTAAATCAATGTTATGACAGAAATCCGCTTTTTGGCATTTTCTCAGCGAGAAACAGTCATTTTGTACCTGAAACACTGTAAGCGGTTTGGAGATTCCAATAATGAAATGAGTCTCTCAAATCAACTACATAGACACCTTTCTCCAATTTTCTAACGTTTTCAATAGCTTGCCTTAAAAAATCAGAAGGTAAATCAATGTTATGACAGAAATCCGCTTTTTGGCATTTTCTCAGCGAGAAACAGTCATTTTACCTGAAACACTGTAAGTGGTTTGGTGAGTCCAATAATGAAATGAGTCTCTCAAATCAACTACATAGACTCCTTTCTCCAATTTTCCGACATTTTCAATAGCTTGCCTTGAAAAATCAGAAGGTAAATCAATGTTATGACAGAAATCCGCTTTTTGGCATTTTCTCAGCGAGAAACAGTCATTTTGTACCTGAAACACTGTAAGTGGTTTGGTGAGTCCAATAATGAAATGAGTCGCTCAAATCAACTACATAGACTCCTTTCTCCAATTTTCCGACATTTTCAATAGCTTGCCTTGAAAAATCAGAAGGTAAATCAATGTTATGACAGAAATCCGCTTTTTGGCATTTTCTCAGCGAGAAACAGTCATTTTGTACCTGAAACACTGTAAGTGGTTTGGTGAGTCCAATAATGAAATGAGTCTCTCAAATCAACTACATAGACACCTTTCTCCAATTTTATGACGTTTTCAATAGCTTGCCTTAAAAAATAAGAAGGTAAATCAATGTTATGACAGAAATCCGCTTTTTGGCATTTTCTCAGCGAGAAACAGTCATTTTGTACCTGAAACACTGTAAGCGGTTTGGAGATTCCAATAATGAAATGAGTCTCCCAAATCAACTACATAGACACCTTTCTCCAATTTTCTAACGTTTTCAATAGCTTGCCTTAAAAAATCAGAAGGTAAATCAATGTTATGACAGAAATCCGCTTTTTGGCATTTTCTCAGCGAGAAACAGTCATTTTACCTGAAACACTGTAAGTGGTTTGGTGAGTCCAATAATGAAATGAGTCTCTCAAATCAACTACATAGACTCCTTTCTCCAATTTTCCGACATTTTCAATAGCTTGCCTTGAAAAATCAGAAGGTAAATCAATGTTATGACAGAAATCAGCTTTTTGGCATTTTCTCAGCGAGAAACAGTCATTTTGTACCTGAAACACTGTAAGTGGTTTGGTGAGTCCAATAATGAAATGAGTCGCTCAAATCAACTACATAGACTCCTTTCTCCAATTTTCCGACATTTTCAATAGCTTGCCTTGAAAAATCAGAAGGTAAATCAATGTTATGACAGAAATCCGCTTTTTGGCATTTTCTCAGCGAGAAACAGTCATTTTGTACCTGAAACACTGTAAGTGGTTTGGTGAGTCCAATAATGAAATGAGTCCCTCAAATCAACTACATAGACACCTTTCTCCAATTTTCCAACGTTTTCAATAGCTTGCCTTAAAAAATCAGAAGGTAAATCAATGTTATGACAGAAATCCGCTTTTTGGCATTTTCTCAGCGAGAAACAGTCATTTTGTACCTGAAACACTGTAAGTGGTTTGGTGAGTCCAATAATGAAATGAGTCTCTCAAATCAACTACATAGACTCCTTTCTCCAATTTTCTAACGTTTTCAATAGCTTGCCTTAAAAAATCAGAAGGTAAATCAATGTTATGACAGAAATCCGCTTTTTGGCATTTTCTCAGCGAGAAACAGTCATTTTGTACCTGAAACACTGTAAGTGGTTTGGTGAGTCCAATAATGAAATGAGTCTCTCAAATCAACTACATAGACACCTTTCTCCAATTTTCTAACGTTTTCAATAGCTTGCCTTAAAAAATAAGAAGGTAAATCAATGTTATGACAGAAATCCGCTTTTTGGCATTTTCTCAGCGAGAAACAGTCATTTTGTACCTGAAACACTGTAAGAGGTTTGGTGAGTCCAATAATGAAATGAGTCTCTCAAATCAACTACATAGACACCTTTCTCCAATTTTCTAACGTTTTCAATAGCTTGCCTTAAAAAATAAGAAGGTAAATCAATGTTATGACAGAAATCCGCTTTTTGGCATTTTCTCAGCGAGAAACAGTCATTTTGTACCTGAAACACTGTAAGAGGTTTGGTGAGTCCAATAATGAAATGAGTCTCTCAAATCAACTACATAGACTCCTTTCTCCAATTTAATGACGTTTTCAATAGCTTGCCTTGAAAAATCAGAAGGTAAATCAATGTTATGACAGAAATCCGCTTTTTGGCATTTTCTCAGCGAGAAACAGTCATTTTGTACCTGAAACACTGTAAGTGGTTTGGTGAGTCCAATAATGAAATGAGTCCCTCAAATCAACTACATAGACACCTTTCTCCAATTTTCCAACGTTTTCAATAGCTTGCCTTAAAAAATCAGAAGGTAAATCAATGTTATGACAGAAATCCGCTTTTTGGCATTTTCTCAGCGAGAAACAGTCATTTTGTACCTGAAACACTGTAAGTGGTTTGGTGAGTCCAATAATGAAATGAGTCTCTCAAATCAACTACATAGACTCCTTTCTCCAATTTTCTAACGTTTTCAATAGCTTGCCTTAAAAAATCAGAAGGTAAATCAATGTTATGACAGAAATCCGCTTTTTGGCATTTTCTCAGCGAGAAACAGTCATTTTGTACCTGAAACACTGTAAGTGGTTTGGTGAGTCCAATAATGAAATGAGTCTCTCAAATCAACTACATAGACACCTTTCTCCAATTTTCTAACGTTTTCAATATCTTGCCTTAAAAAATAAGAAGGTAAATCAATGTTATGACAGAAATCCGCTTTTTGGCATTTTCTCAGCGAGAAACAGTCATTTTGTACCTGAAACACTGTAAGAGGTTTGGTGAGTCCAATAATGAAATGAGTCTCTCAAATCAACTACATAGACACCTTTCTCCAATTTTCTAACGTTTTCAATAGCTTGCCTTAAAAAATAAGAAGGTAAATCAATGTTATGACAGAAATCCGCTTTTTGGCATTTTCTCAGCGAGAAACAGTCATTTTGTACCTGAAACACTGTAAGAGGTTTGGTGAGTCCAATAATGAAATGAGTCTCTCAAATCAACTACATAGACTCCTTTCTCCAATTTAATGACGTTTTCAATAGCTTGCCTTGAAAAATCAGAAGGTAAATCAATGTTATGACAGAAATCCGCTTTTTGGCATTTTCTCAGCGAGAAACAGTCATTTTGTACCTGAAACACTGTAAGTGGTTTGGTGAGTCCAATAATGAAATGAGTCCCTCAAATCAACTACATAGACACCTTTCTCCAATTTTCCAACGTTTTCAATAGCTTGCCTTAAAAAATCAGAAGGTAAATCAATGTTATGACAGAAATCCGCTTTTTGGCATTTTCTCAGCGAGAAACAGTCATTTTGTACCTGAAACACTGTAAGTGGTTTGGTGAGTCCAATAATGAAATGAGTCTCTCAAATCAACTACATAGACTCCTTTCTCCAATTTTCTAACGTTTTCAATAGCTTGCCTTAAAAAATCAGAAGGTAAATCAATGTTATGACAGAAATCCGCTTTTTGGCATTTTCTCAGCGAGAAACAGTCATTTTGTACCTGAAACACTGTAAGTGGTTTGGTGAGTCCAATAATGAAATGAGTCTCTCAAATCAACTACATAGACTCCTTTCTCCAATTTTATGACGTTTTCAATAGCTTGCCTTGAAAAATCAGAAGGTAAATCAATGTTATGACAGAAATCCGCTTTTTGGCATTTTCTCAGCGAGAAACAGTCATTTTGTACCTGAAACACTGTAAGTGGTTTGGTGAGTCCAATAATGAAATGAGTCCCTCAAATCAACTACATAGACACCTTTCTCCAATTTTCCAACGTTTTCAATAGCTTGCCTTAAAAAATCAGAAGGTAAATCAATGTTATGACAGAAATCCGCTTTTTGGCATTTTCTCAGCGAGAAACAGTCATTTTGTACCTGAAACACTGTAAGTGGTTTGTTGAGTCCAATAATGAAATGAGTCTCTCAAATCAACTACATAGACTCCTTTCTCCAATTTTCTAACGTTTTCAATAGCTTGCCTTAAAAAATAAGAAGGTAAATCAATGTTATGACAGAAATCCGCTTTTTGGCATTTTCTCAGCGAGAAACAGTCATTTTGTACCTGAAACACTGTAAGAGGTTTGCTGAGTCCAATAATGAAATGAGTCTCTCAAATCAACTACATAGACTCCTTTCTCCAATTTTATGACGTTTTCAATAGCTTGCCTTGAAAAATCAGAAGGTAAATCAATGTTATGACAGAAATCCGCTTTTTGGCATTTTCTCAGCGAGAAACAGTCATTTTGTACCTGAAACATTGTAAGTGGTTTGGTGAGTCCAATAATGAAATGAGTCCCTCAAATCAACTACATAGACACCTTTCTCCAATTTTCCAACGTTTTCAATAGCTTGCCTTAAAAAATCAGAAGGTAAGTCAATGTTATGACAGAAATCCGCTTTTTGGCATTTTCTCAGCGAGAAACAGTCATTTTGTACCTGAAACACTGTAAGTGGTTTGGTGAGTCCAATAATGAAATGAGTCTCTCAAATCAACTACATAGACTCCTTTCTCCAATTTTATGACGTTTTCAATAGCTTGCCTTGAAAAATCAGAAGGTAAATCAATGTTATGACAGAAATCCGCTTTTTGGCATTTTCTCAGCGAGAAACAGTCATTTTGTACCTGAAACACTGTAAGTGGTTTGGTGAGTCCAATAATGAAATGAGTCTCTCAGATCAACTACATAGACACCTTTCTCCAATTTTCTAACGTTTTCAATAGCTTGCCTTAAAAAATAAGAAGGTAAATCAATGTTATGACAGAAATCCGCTTTTTGGCATTTTCTCAGCGAGAAACAGTCATTTTGTACCTGAAACACTGTAAGTGGTTTGGTGAGTCCAATAATGAAATGAGTCTCTCAAATCAACTACATAGACTCCTTTCTCCAATTTTATGACGTTTTCAATAGCTTGCCTTGAAAAATCAGAAGGTAAATCAATGTTATGACAGAAATCCGCTTTTTGGCATTTTCTCAGCGAGAAACAGTCATTTTGTACCTGAAACACTGTAAGTGGTTTGGTGAGTCCAATAATGAAATGAGTCTCTCAAATCAAGTACATAGACTCCTTTCTCCAATTTTATGACGTTTTCAATAGCTTGCCTTGAAAAATCAGAAGGTAAATCAATGTTATGACAGAAATCCGCTTTTTGGCATTTTCTCAGCGAGAAACAGTCATTTTGTACCTGAAACACTGTAAGTGGTTTGGTGAGTCCAATAATGAAATGAGTCTCTCAGATCAACTACATAGACACCTTTCTCCAATTTTCTAACGTTTTCAATAGCTTGCCTTAAAAAATAAGAAGGTAAATCAATGTTATGACAAAAATCCGCTTTTTGGCATTTTCTCAGCGAGAAACAGTCATTTTGTACCTGAAACACTGTAAGCGGTTTGGAGAGTCCAATAATGAAATGAGTCTCTCAAATCAACTACATAGACACCTTTCTCCAATTTTCTAACGTTTTCAATAGCTTGCCTTAAAAAATCAGAAGGTAAATCAATGTTATGACAGAAATCCGCTTTTTGGCATTTTCTCAGCGAGAAACAGTCATTTTGTACCTGAAACACTGTAAGAGGTTTGGTGAGTCCAATAATGAAATGAGTCTCTCAAATCAACTACATAGACACCTTTCTCCAATTTTCTAACGTTTTCAATAGCTTGCCTTAAAAAATAAGAAGGTAAATCAATGTTATGACAGAAATCCGCTTTTTGGCATTTTCTCAGCGAGAAACAGTCATTTTGTACCTGAAACACTGTAAGAGGTTTGCTGAGTCCAATAATGAAATGAGTCTCTCAAATCAACTACATAGACTCCTTTCTCCAATTTTATGACGTTTTCAATAGCTTGCCTTGATAAATCAGAAGGTAAATCAATGTTATGACAGAAATCCGCTTTTTGGCATTTTCTCAGCGAGAAACAGTCATTTTGTACCTGAAACACTGTAAGTGGTTTGGTGAGTCCAATAATGAAATGAGTCCCTCAAATCAACTACATAGACACCTTTCTCCAATTTTCCAACGTTTTCAATAGCTTGCCTTAAAAAATCAGAAGGTAAATCAATGTTATGACAGAAATCCGCTTTTTGGCATTTTCTCAGCGAGAAACAGTCATTTTGTACCTGAAACACTGTAAGTGGTTTGGTGAGTCCAATAATGAAATGAGTCTCTCAAATCAACTACATAGACTCCTTTCTCCAATTTTATGACGTTTTCAATAGCTTGCCTTGAAAAATCAGAAGGTAAATCAATGTTATGACAGAAATCCGCTTTTTGGCATTTTCTCAGCGAGAAACAGTCATTTTGTACCTGAAACACTGTAAGTGGTTTGGTGAGTCCAATAATGAAATGAGTCTCTCAAATCAACTACATAGACTCCTTTCTCCAATTTTATGACGTTTTCAATAGCTTGCCTTGATAAATCAGAAGGTAAATCAATGTTATGACAGAAATCCGCTTTTTGGCATTTTCTCAGCGAGAAACAGTCATTTTGTACCTGAAACACTGTAAGTGGTTTGGTGAGTCCAATAATGAAATGAGTCCCTCAAATCAACTACATAGACACCTTTCTCCAATTTTCCAACGTTTTCAATAGCTTGCCTTAAAAAATCAGAAGGTAAATCAATGTTATGACAGAAATCCGCTTTTTGGCATTTTCTCAGCGAGAAACAGTCATTTTGTACCTGAAACACTGTAAGTGGTTTGGTGAGTCCAATAATGAAATGAGTCTCTCAAATCAACTACATAGACTCCTTTCTCCAATTTTATGACGTTTTCAATAGCTTGCCTTGAAAAATCAGAAGGTAAATCAATGTTATGACAGAAATCCGCTTTTTGGCATTTTCTCAGCGAGAAACAGTCATTTTGTACCTGAAACACTGTAAGTGGTTTGGTGAGTCCAATAATGAAATGAGTCTCTCAAATCAACTACATAGACTCCTTTCTCCAATTTTCTGACGTTTTCAATAGCTTGCCTTAAAAAATCACAAGGTAAATCAATGTTATGACAGAAATCCGCTTTTTGGCATTTTCTCATCGAGAAACAGTCATGTTGTACCTGAAACACTGTAAGTGGTTTGGTGAGTCCAATAATGAAATGAATCCCTCAAATCAACTACATAGACACCTTTCTCCAATTTTCTAACGTTTTCAATAGCTTGCCTTGAAAAATCAGAAGGTAAATCAATGTTATGACAGAAATCCGCTTTTTGGCATTTTCTCAGCGAGAAACAGTCATTTTGTACCTGAAACACTGTAAGTGGTTTGGTGAGTCCAATAATGAAATGAGTCTCTCAGATCAACTACATAGACACCTTTCTCCAATTTTCTAACGTTTTCAATAGCTTGCCTTAAAAAATAAGAAGGTAAATCAATGTTATGACAAAAATCCGCTTTTTGGCATTTTCTCAGCGAGAAACAGTCATTTTGTACCTGAAACACTGTAAGCGGTTTGGAGAGTCCAATAATGAAATGAGTCTCTCAAATCAACTACATAGACACCTTTCTCCAATTTTCTAACGTTTTCAATAGCTTGCCTTAAAAAATCAGAAGGTAAATCAATGTTATGACAGAAATCCGCTTTTTGGCATTTTCTCAGCGAGAAACAGTCATTTTGTACCTGAAACACTGTAAGTGGTTTGGTGAGTCCAATAATGAAATGAGTCCCTCAAATCAACTACATAGACTCCTTTCTCCAATTTTATGACGTTTTCAATAGCTTGCCTTGAAAAATCAGAAGGTAAATCAATGTTATGACAGAAATCCGCTTTTTGGCCTTTTCTCAGCGAGAAACAGTCATTTTGTACCTGAAACACTGTAAGGGGTTTGGTGAGTCCAATAATGAAATGAGTCTCTCAAATCAACTACATAGACTCCTTTCTCCAATTTTCCGACATTTTCAATAGCTTGCCTTGAAAAATCAGAAGGTAAATCAATGTTATGACAGAAATCCGCTTTTTGGCATTTTCTCAGCGAGAAACAGTCATTTTGTACCTGAAACACTGTAAGTGGTTTGGTGAGTCCAATAATGAAATGAGTCTCTCAAATCAACTACATAGACTCCTTTCTCCAATTTTCCGACATTTTCAATAGCTTGCCTTGAAAAATCAGAAGGTAAATCAATGTTATGACAGAAATCCGCTTTTTGGCATTTTCTCAGCTAAAACAGTCATTTTGTACCTGAAACACTGTAAGTGGTTTGGTGAGTCCAATAATGAAATGAGTCCCTCAAATCAACTACATAGACTCCTTTCTCCAATTTTCCGACATTTTCAATAGCTTGCCTTGAAAAATAAGAAGGTAAATCAATGTTATGACAGAAATCCGCTTTTTGGCATTTTCTCAGCGAGAAACAGTCATTTTGTACCTGAAACACTGTAAGTGGTTTGGTGAGTCCAATAATGAAATGAGTCTCTCAAATCAACTACATAGACTCCTTTCTCCAATTTTCTAACGTTTTCAATAGCTTGCCTTAAAAAATCAGAAGGTAAATCAATGTTATGACAGAAATCCGCTTTTTGGCATTTTCTCAGCGAGAAACAGTCATTTTGTACCTGAAACACTGTAAGTGGTTTGGTGAGTCCAATAATGAAATGAGTCTCTCAAATCAACTACATAGACTCCTTTCTCCAATTTTATGACGTTTTCAATAGCTTGCCTTGAAAAATCTGAAGGTAAATCAATGTTATGACAGAAATCCGCTTTTTGGCATTTTCTCAGCGAGAAACAGTCATTTTGTACCTGAAACACTGTAAGTGGTTTGGTGAGTCCAATAATGAAATGAGTCTCTCAAATCAACTACATATACACCTTTCTCCAATTTTCTAACGTTTTCAATAGCTTGCCTTAAAAAATAAGAAGGTAAATCAATGTTATGACAGAAATCCGCTTTTTGGCATTTTCTCAGCGAGAAACAGTCATTTTGTACCTGAAACACTGTAAGTGGTTTGGTGAGTCCAATAATGAAATGAGTCTCTCAAATCAACTACATAGACTCCTTTCTCCAATTTTCCGACATTTTCAATAGCTTGCCTTGAAAAATCAGAGGGTAAATCAATGTTATGACAGAAATCCGCTTTTTGGCATTTTCTCAGCGAGAAACAGTCATTTTGTACCTGAAACACTGTAAGTGGTTTGGTGAGTCCAATAATGAAATGAGTCCCTCAAATCAACTACATAGACACCTTTCTCCAATTTTCCAACGTTTTCAATAGCTTGCCTTAAAAAATCAGAAGGTAAATCAATGTTATGACAGAAATCCGCCTTTTGGCATTTTCTCAGCGAGAAACAGTCATTTTGTACCTGAAACACTGTAAGTGGTTTGGTGAGTCCAATAATGAAATGAGTCTCTCAAATCAACTACATAGACTCCTTTCTCCAATTTTCTGACGTTTTCAATAGCTTGCCTTAAAAAATCAGAAGGTAGGATTCTTAATAGGACTAGCTGTTAATATCCCTAAAATATATCAGCACGATAACTCCTATCGGACATGACTGTGGGGTGGAGTTTGGACAGGATCGCGGGGCACCACCAAATCTACACGTCATCAGTTGTGTGCCTTGTCTTCATCAGGTGTTTCGGCCTCTTAACACAATACACCCTCTTCCAAGGTTGGCCTGCCACAGGCTGATCAGACCTGGGTGTGTGTCATATGGTGGCACCCCGTGGTCATCAAACAGCCCATGTTGCATCCCTCCGTTTCAGCCACAGCCAGTGACTGCTCCGTTCGGCTGCTTTGGCAAGTTCTTTTATTGCCTTCCGCTGGGCCTGTCCTCTGATCCCAACTTCCTTCAGGAGCCGTGTGGTGGACCTGGCTACAAAGCCTCGGCAGCCAACCTCCACTGGCCACACCTTTACGTTCCATCCCCGCGCCTCAGCATCAGCTGCTAGGTTAGCATAACGCAGCGTTTTTCTTTCGAATGCTTCGTCGATGTTATCCTCCCACGGGACAGTCAGCTCCACAATGAAGACACGCCGGCAGGACTTGGACCAGAGGACCAAATCTGGGCGCAGGTTGGTTGCTGCGATTTCTGGCGGGAAAGTGAGCCTCTGGCTGAGGTCTACCCGCATTTCCCAATCCCGGGCTGTGTCCAGTGGGCCTGAGTTTGGAGGTGATGGCTTGGTTCTCCGTTTCTCCCCTTGTCGGACGAATGTTGTCTTCCGTGGGAGGGTGGTCTGGGTTTTGAAAGGCATGGCGTTGATGGTGACCCTCTTGTCCTCAAGTTCGGCAGCCAAGCCCTTCAACCCTTGGTTATGGCGCCAGGTGTATCTTCCTTGAGTCAGGCTGGTCTTGCAACCCACCAGGATGTGTTTGAGGGTTGCTGGGGCTGCACACTGCAGGCAGGCTGGGTCCTCTCCATACCAGAGATGTAGGTTGGTTGGAGAGGGCAGGACATCATAAGTGGCTCTGATGATGAAGCTGAGCCTATTAGCCTCCATGCTCCACATCTCATTCCACGTGATTTTCCTCCTCTCCACACCCTCCCACCTCATCCAGCGTCCTTGCTGGGCTTGGGAGACTGCCTTGGCACACCTGGCTGCCTCCCCCTGGTTGCGCACCTCCTCAACCACCATGTGTCGCCGTTCAGACGGAGTAGCCTTTTGCCAAGCGGGTGTTGTTGCTTCCAGGCCAAGACCCCCTCTGCCATGTTGGACTCGTCCCACTATATCCCGGTGTCTGAGGGTGGTCTTTGCCACTGCTACTGCTGCAGATGGTTTCCATTTCCTCCCTGTTGCCAGGTTTGGAGCCGCATCTCTGACGCATGGGTCCCGGGATTCTGTAAGAGTCATTTCCACCCTTGTTTTGGCACATTTGTACTCCTCCACCAGGCTTGAGATTGGAAGGGAGAGCGCTCCATTGCCATACAGGCCTATGCTGGAAAGGCATCTCGGCAGTCCAAGCCACTTCCTCACTTGGGCATTCACCAGTCTCTCAAGCCGATTGACATGAGATAAGGTGACCTCATAGATGGAAATTGGCCACATGAGGCGAGGTAGCAGCCCAAACTTAAAGCACCATAGCTTCAATTTTCCAGGGAGAGCAGTGTTGTTAATCTGCTTGAGGCCGCTGATTGTATCCTGCCTGAGTTGTTCCACCTGCTCAGAGTCTTTAAGTTCTGCGCTATACCATCGGCCAAGGCTTTTGATAGGCTTCTCCAGAACTGTTGGGATTGGCTGGTCGTCCACATAGAACCTTGCATTGGTGAGCTTACCTTTGACAATGGAGATGCTACGGGATTTGCTGGGTTTAATCTCCATTCGTGCCCATTTGATGTTTCCCCGGAGTTTCTCCAGCAGACGTTTGGTACATGCGACCGTTGTTGTTATTGTCGTCATGTCGTCCATGTACGCCCTGATTGGGGGAAGACGGAGCCCGCTCTTCAATCGTTCTCCTCCAACCACCCATCGTGATGCACGAATAAGTAGCTCCATTGCCATTGTAAACACCAGTGGCGAGATGGTGCAGCCCGCCATAATGCCTATCTCAAGGTGCTGCCAGGCAGTTGTACTATCCTGTGCTGTAACACAGAATTGGAGATCCTGGAAGTAGGCTTTGACTAGACTTGTGATGCCCTCTGGCACTTGAAAGAAGTTGAACGCTGTCCACAAGATCTCATGAGGCACTGACCCGAAGGCATTGGCAAGATCTAAAAACACCACATGCAGGTCTTTCTTCTCCTTCTTGGCCGTCTGTACTTGGTGCCCGATGACATTTGTGTGTTCCAAGTAACCTGAGAACCCACTTATCCCTGCCTTTTGCACTGAGGTGTCAACAAAGTTGTTCGCCAGCAGGAATGCTGAGAGCCTACGGGCCACGACACTGAAGAAAATCTTTCCTTCCACATTGAGAAGGCTGATCTGGCGAAACTGCTCGATGGTTGAGGAATTCTTCTCTTTGGGAATCAGGATCCCTCCTGCCCGTCGCCATGCCTTTGGTATCATTCCTTTTTCCCATGCCACTTTCATAAGCTTCCAGAGGTATTTCAAGATGCCTGGCGTGTTCTTATACACCCTGTATGGAATGCCGTTGGGCCCCGGGGCTGAAGCTGTTCTTGCCCGTTTTACTGTGCTCTCAACTTCGCTCCATGTGGGGGTGGGGGTGGGGGTCCTTGTTTCCATCTGGTGCTCAGGTGGTTGGATGGGTGGCATATCCTCCGGAATGCTGGCTGGCACATGCCTCTGTTTGTCGGAGTAGGTCTTCCGAAGATGTTCTTCCAGTTCTCTTATGGGTACTTTGAGGGTCCCAGATTTCTCCCTGACAAAGAGGTCCTTAACAAATTTATAGGGATCTCTGTAGAAGGCAGTCCTCGTTCGCTCTCTCTTCTTATGTTGCCTTCTCAGGCATTCTGCTCTTCGCAGTGCTGCCAGACGCTGCTTGATGTCGCCCTGTAGTGCCCCAAGGCCTTTCCTTTCCACTTCCGTGGCCTTCTTCCATTGTTTCCTCAGGCACCTCCTTTCTTTCACGAGTCTCTGAATCTCTTGTTGTCTCCTGGACTTGAGATGAGCAGATGGTTCCTTCTGTGTCTGCAAGTTCTCACGTTTCACACCAAATCTCTCTGCTCCATAGCTATAAATGGTCTCTCCGATCTTGTCCAGTTTTTTCTCCACACCCCCTTTCAGACCTTCTAAAAGGTGGACGAGGTCTGTGTCTGTGGTTTCCCACTCCTTTTTCTGACAGGATTTAGGCCACAAGATTTGAGGTTTTCGTCCAGTCAGCCTCCGCTCTACTGCTGTCTGTGGCTGGATGGGCTCTGGGCTGATGTTCATCAATGGATCTGTGCTTGATTGAGCTTCGTCTGGGGTTCTGATACCCTGTGGACTGTGGTGAATATCCTGCCATTGGGCTTCACTCGACTGATTTGCCCTACCTCTAAGGAAGTAATGGTCAATGCGAGGCCCCTTGCTAAGCTCTCTCAGACACTTGAAACAATGTTATTACAGAAATCCGCTTTTTGGCAGTTTCTCAGCGAGAAACAGTCATTTTGAACCTGAAACACTGTAAGTGGTTTGGTGAGTCCAATAATGAAGGGGCCTTGAAAAATCAGAAGGTAAATCAATGTTATGACAGAAATCCGCTTTTTGGCATTTTCTCAGCGAGAAACAGTCATTTTGTACCTGAAACACTGTAAGTGGTTTGGTGAGTCCAATAATGAAATGAGTCTCTCAAATCAACTACATAGACTCCTTTCTCCAATTTTCCGACATTTTCAATAGCTTGCCTTGAAAAATCAGAAGGTAAATCAATGTTATGACAGAAATCCGCTTTTTGGCATTTTCTCAGCGAGAAACAGTCATTTTGTACCTGAAACACTGTAAGTGGTTTGGTGAGTCCAATAATGAAATGAGTCTCTCAAATCAACTACATAGACTCCTTTCTCCAATTTTATGACGTTTTCAATAGCTTGCCTTGAAAAATCAGAAGGTAAATCAATGTTATGACAGAAATCCGCTTTTTGGCATTTTCTCAGCGAGAAACAGTCATTTTGTACCTGAAACACTGTAAGTGGTTTGGTGAGTCCAATAATGAAATGAGTCTCTCAAATCAACTACATAGACACCTTTCTCCAATTTTCTAACGTTTTCAATAGCTTGCCTTAAAAAATTAAGAAGGTAAATCAATGTTATGACAGAAATCCGCTTTTTGGCATTTTCTCAGCGAGAAACAGTCATTTTGTACCTGAAACACTGTAAGTGGTTTGGTGAGTCCAATAATGAAATGAGTCTCTCAAATCAACTACATAGACTCCTTTCTCCAATTTTCCGACATTTTCAATAGCTTGCCTTGAAAAATCAGAAGGTAAATCAATGTTATGACAGAAATCCGCTTTTTGGCAGTTTCTCAGCGAGAAACAGTCATTTTGTACCTGAAACACTGTAAGTGGTTTGGTGAGTCTAATAATGAAATGAGTCGCTCAAATCAACTACATAGACACCTTTCTCCAATTTTCTAACGTTTTCAATAGCTTGCCTTAAAAAATCAGAAGGTAAATCAATGTTATGACAGAAATCCGCTTTTTCGCCTTTTCTCAGCGAGAAACAGTCATTTTGTACCTGAAACACTGTAAGTGGTTTGGTGAGTCCAATAATGAAATGAGTCTCTCAAATCAAACTACATAGACTCTTTTCTCCAATTTTCTGACGTTTTCAATAGCTTGCCTTAAAAAATCAGAAGGTAAATCAATGTTATGACAGAAATCCGCTTTTTGGTAGTTTCTCAGCGAGAAACAGTCATTTTGTACCTGAAACACTGTAAGTGGTTTGGTGAGTCCAATAATGAAATGAGTCTTTCAAATCAACTACATAGACTCCTTTCTCCAATTTTCTGACGTTTTCAATAGGTTGCCTTAAAAATTCAGAAGGTAAAACAATGTTATTACAGAAATCCGCTTTTTGGCATTTTCTCAGCGAGAAACAGTCACTTTGTACCTGAAACACTGTAAGTGGTTTGGTGAGTCCAATAATGAAATGAGTCTCTCAAATCAACTACATAGACACCTTTCTCCAATTTTCTAACGTTTTCAATAGCTTGCCTTAAAAAATCAGAAGGTAAATCAATGTTATGACAGAAATCCGCTTTTTGGCATTTTCTCAGCGAGAAACAGTCATTTTGTACCTGAAACACTGTAAGTGGTTTGGTGAGTCCAATAATGAAATGAGTCCCTCAAATCAACTACATAGACTCCTTTCTCCAATTTTATGACGTTTTCAATAGCTTGCCTTGAAAAATCAGAAGGTAAATCAATGTTATGACAGAAATCCGCTTTTTGGCCTTTTCTCAGCGAGAAACAGTCATTTTGTACCTGAAACACTGTAAGGGGTTTGGTGAGTCCAATAATGAAATGAGTCTCTCAAATCAACTACATAGACTCCTTTCTCCAATTTTCCGACATTTTCAATAGCTTGCCTTGAAAAATCAGAAGGTAAATCAATGTTATGACAGAAATCCGCTTTTTGGCATTTTCTCAGCGAGAAACAGTCATTTTGTACCTGAAACACTGTAAGTGGTTTGGTGAGTCCAATAATGAAATGAGTCTCTCAAATCAACTACATAGACTCCTTTCTCCAATTTTCCGACATTTTCAATAGCTTGCCTTGAAAAATCAGAAGGTAAATCAATGTTATGACAGAAATCCGCTTTTTGGCATTTTCTCAGCTAAAACAGTCATTTTGTACCTGAAACACTGTAAGTGGTTTGGTGAGTCCAATAATGAAATGAGTCCCTCAAATCAACTACATAGACTCCTTTCTCCAATTTTCCGACATTTTCAATAGCTTGCCTTGAAAAATAAGAAGGTAAATCAATGTTATGACAGAAATCCGCTTTTTGGCATTTTCTCAGCGAGAAACAGTCATTTTGTACCTGAAACACTGTAAGTGGTTTGGTGAGTCCAATAATGAAATGAGTCTTTCAAATCAACTACATAGACTCCTTTCTCCAATTTTCGGACGTTTTCAATAGGTTGCCTTAAAAATTCAGAAGGTAAAACAATGTTATTACAGAAATCCGCTTTTTGGCATTTTCTCAGCGAGAAACAGTCATTTTGTACCTGAAACACTGTAAGTGGTTTGGTGAGTCCAATAATGAAATGAGTCTCTCAAATCAACTACATAGACTCCTTTCTCCAATTTTATGACGTTTTCAATAGCTTGCCTTGAAAAATCAGAAGGTAAATCAATGTTATGACAGAAATCCGCTTTTTGGCATTTTCTCAGCGAGAAACAGTCATTTTGTACCTGAAACACTGTAAGTGGTTTGGTGAGTCCAATAATGAAATGAGTCTCTCAAATCAACTACATATACACCTTTCTCCAATTTTCTAACGTTTTCAATAGCTTGCCTTAAAAAATAAGAAGGTAAATCAATGTTATGACAGAAATCCGCTTTTTGGCATTTTCTCAGCGAGAAACAGTCATTTTGTACCTGAAACACTGTAAGTGGTTTGGTGAGTCCAATAATGAAATGAGTCTCTCAAATCAACTACATAGACTCCTTTCTCCAATTTTCCGACATTTTCAATAGCTTGCCTTGAAAAATCAGAGGGTAAATCAATGTTATGACAGAAATCCGCTTTTTGGCATTTTCTCAGCGAGAAACAGTCATTTTGTACCTGAAACACTGTAAGTGGTTTGGTGAGTCCAATAATGAAATGAGTCCCTCAAATCAACTACATAGACACCTTTCTCCAATTTTCCAACGTTTTCAATAGCTTGCCTTAAAAAATCAGAAGGTAAATCAATGTTATGACAGAAATCCGCCTTTTGGCATTTTCTCAGCGAGAAACAGTCATTTTGTACCTGAAACACTGTAAGTGGTTTGGTGAGTCCAATAATGAAATGAGTCTCTCAAATCAACTACATAGACTCCTTTCTCCAATTTTCTGACGTTTTCAATAGCTTGCCTTAAAAAATCAGAAGGTAGGATTCTTAATAGGACTAGCTGTTAATATCCCTAAAATATATCAGCACGATAACTCCTATCGGACATGACTGTGGGGTGGAGTTTGGACAGGATCGCGGGGCACCACCAAATCTACACGTCATCAGTTGTGTGCCTTGTCTTCATCAGGTGTTTCGGCCTCTTAACACAATACACCCTCTTCCAAGGTTGGCCTGCCACAGGCTGATCAGACCTGGGTGTGTGTAATATGGTGGCACCCCGTGGTCATCAAACAGCCCATGTTGCATCCCTCCGTTTCAGCCACAGCCAGTGACTGCTCCGTTCGGCTGCTTTGGCAAGTTCTTTTATTGCCTTCCGCTGGGCCTGTCCTCTGATCCCAACTTCCTTCAGGAGCCGTGTGGTGGACCTGGCTACAAAGCCTCGGCAGCCAACCTCCACTGGCCACACCTTTACGTTCCATCCCCGCGCCTCAGCATCAGCTGCTAGGTTAGCATAACGCAGCGTTTTTCTTTCGAATGCTTCGTCGATGTTATCCTCCCACGGGACAGTCAGCTCCACAATGAAGACACGCCGGCAGGACTTGGACCAGAGGACCAAATCTGGGCGCAGGTTGGTTGCTGCGATTTCTGGCGGGAAAGGGAGCCTCTGGCTGAGGTCTACCCGCATTTCCCAATCCCGGGCTGTGTCCAGTGGGCCTGAGTTTGGAGGTGATGGCTTGGTTCTCCGTTTCTCCCCTTGTCGGACGAATGTTGTCTTCCGTGGGAGGGTGGTCTGGGTTTTGAAAGGCATGGCGTTGATGGTGACCCTCTTGTCCTCAAGTTCGGCAGCCAAGCCCTTCAACCCTTGGTTATGGCGCCAGGTGTATCTTCCTTGAGTCAGGCTGGTCTTGCAACCCACCAGGATGTGTTTGAGGGTTGCTGGGGCTGCACACTGCAGGCAGGCTGGGTCCTCTCCATACCAGAGATGTAGGTTGGTTGGAGAGGGCAGGACATCATAAGTGGCTCTGATGATGAAGCTGAGCCTATTAGCCTCCATGCTCCACATCTCATTCCACGTGATTTTCCTCCTCTCCACACCCTCCCACCTCATCCAGCGTCCTTGCTGGGCTTGGGAGACTGCCTTGGCACACCTGGCTGCCTCCCCCGGGTTGCGCACCTCCTCAACCACCATGTGTCGCCGTTCAGACGGAGTAGCCTTTTGCCAAGCGGGTGTTGTTGCTTCCAGGCCAAGACCCCCTCTGCCATGTTGGACTCGTCCCACTATATCCCGGTGTCTGAGGGTGGTCTTTGCCACTGCTACTGCTGCAGATGGTTTCCATTTCCTCCCTGTTGCCAGGTTTGGAGCCGCATCTCTGACGCATGGGTCCCGGGATTCTGTAAGAGTCATTTCCACCCTTGTTTTGGCACATTTGTACTCCTCCACCAGGCTTGAGATTGGAAGGGAGAGCGCTCCATTGCCATACAGGCCTATGCTGGAAAGGCATCTCGGCAGTCCAAGCCACTTCCTCACTTGGGCATTCACCAGTCTCTCAAGCCGATTGACATGAGATAAGGTGACCTCATAGATGGAAATTGGCCACATGAGGCGAGGTAGCAGCCCAAACTTAAAGCACCATAGCTTCAATTTTCCAGGGAGAGCAGTGTTGTTAATCTGCTTGAGGCCGCTGATTGTATCCTGCCTGAGTTGTTCCACCTGCTCAGAGTCTTTAAGTTCTGCGCTATACCATCGGCCAAGGCTTTTGATAGGCTTCTCCAGAACTGTTGGGATTGGCTGGTCGTCCACATAGAACCTTGCATTGGTGAGCTTACCTTTGACAATGGAGATGCTACGGGATTTGCTGGGTTTAATCTCCATTCGTGCCCATTTGATGTTTCCCCGGAGTTTCTCCAGCAGACGTTTGGTACATGCGACCGTTGTTGTTATTGTCGTCATGTCGTCCATGTACGCCCTGATTGGGGGAAGACGGAGCCCGCTCTTCAATCGTTCTCCTCCAACCACCCATCGTGATGCACGAATAAGTAGCTCCATTGCCATTGTAAACACCAGTGGCGAGATGGTGCAGCCCGCCATAATGCCTATCTCAAGGTGCTGCCAGGCAGTTGTACTATCCTGTGCTGTAACACAGAATTGGAGATCCTGGAAGTAGGCTTTGACTAGACTTGTGATGCCCTCTGGCACTTGAAAGAAGTTGAACGCTGTCCACAAGATCTCATGAGGCACTGACCCGAAGGCATTGGCAAGATCTAAAAACACCACATGCAGGTCTTTCTTCTCCTTCTTGGCCGTCTGTACTTGGTGCCCGATGACATTTGTGTGTTCCAAGTAACCTGAGAACCCACTTATCCCTGCCTTTTGCACTGAGGTGTCAACAAAGTTGTTCGCCAGCAGGAATGCTGAGAGCCTACGGGCCACGACACTGAAGAAAATCTTTCCTTCCACATTGAGAAGGCTGATCTGGCGAAACTGCTCGATGGTTGAGGAATTCTTCTCTTTGGGAATCAGGATCCCTCCTGCCCGTCGCCATGCCTTTGGTATCATTCCTTTTTCCCATGCCACTTTCATAAGCTTCCAGAGGTATTTCAAGATGCCTGGCGTGTTCTTATACACCCTGTATGGAATGCCGTTGGGCCCCGGGGCTGAAGCTGTTCTTGCCCGTTTTACTGTGCTCTCAACTTCGCTCCATGTGGGGGGCCTTGTTTCCATCTGGTGCTCAGGTGGTTGGATGGGTGGCATATCCTCCGGAATGCTGGCTGGCACATGCCTCTGTTTGTCGGAGTAGGTCTTCCGAAGATGTTCTTCCAGTTCTCTTATGGGTACTTTGAGGGTCCCAGATTTCTCCCTGACAAAGAGGTCCTTAACAAATTTATAGGGATCTCTGTAGAAGGCAGTCCTCGTTCGCTCTCTCTTCTTATGTTGCCTTCTCAGGCATTCTGCTCTTCGCAGTGCTGCCAGACGCTGCTTGATGTCGCCCTGTAGTGCCCCAAGGCCTTTCCTTTCCACTTCCGTGGCCTTCTTCCATTGTTTCCTCAGGCACCTCCTTTCTTTCACGAGTCTCTGAATCTCTTGTTGTCTCCTGGACTTGAGATGAGCAGATGGTTCCTTCTGTGTCTGCAAGTTCTCACGTTTCACACCAAATCTCTCTGCTCCATAGCTATAAATGGTCTCTCCGATCTTGTCCAGTTTTTTCTCCACACCCCCTTTCAGACCTTCTAAAAGGTGGACGAGGTCTGTGTCTGTGGTTTCCCACTCCTTTTTCTGACAGGATTTAGGCCACAAGATTTGAGGTTTTCGTCCAGTCAGCCTCCGCTCTACTGCTGTCTGTGGCTGGATGGGCTCTGGGCTGATGTTCATCAATGGATCTGTGCTTGATTGAGCTTCGTCTGGGGTTCTGATACCCTGTGGACTGTGGTGAATATCCTGCCATTGGGCTTCACTCGACTGATTTGCCCTACCTCTAAGGAAGTAATGGTCAATGCGAGGCCCCTTGCTAAGCTCTCTCAGACACTTGAAACAATGTTATGACAGAAATCCGCTTTTTGGCATTTTCTCAGCGAGAAACAGTCATTTTGTACCTGAAACACTGTAAGTGGTTTGGTGAGTCCAATAATGAAATGAGTCTCTCAAATCAACTACATAGACTCCTTTCTCCAATTTTCCGACATTTTCAATAGCTTGCCTTGAAAAATCAGAAGGTAAATCAATGTTATGACAGAAATCCGCTTTTTGGCATTTTCTCAGCGAGAAACAGTCATTTTGTACCTGAAACACTGTAAGTGGTTTGGTGAGTCCAATAATGAAATGAGTCTCTCAAATCAACTACATAGACTCCTTTCTCCAATTTTATGACGTTTTCAATAGCTTGCCTTGAAAAATCAGAAGGTAAATCAATGTTATGACAGAAATCCGCTTTTTGGCATTTTCTCAGCGAGAAACAGTCATTTTGTACCTGAAACACTGTAAGTGGTTTGGTGAGTCCAATAATGAAATGAGTCTCTCAAATCAACTACATAGACACCTTTCTCCAATTTTCTAACGTTTTCAATAGCTTGCCTTAAAAAATTAAGAAGGTAAATCAATGTTATGACAGAAATCCGCTTTTTGGCATTTTCTCAGCGAGAAACAGTCATTTTGTACCTGAAACACTGTAAGTGGTTTGGTGAGTCCAATAATGAAATGAGTCTCTCAAATCAACTACATAGACTCCTTTCTCCAATTTTCCGACATTTTCAATAGCTTGCCTTGAAAAATCAGAAGGTAAATCAATGTTATGACAGAAATCCGCTTTTTGGCAGTTTCTCAGCGAGAAACAGTCATTTTGTACCTGAAACACTGTAAGTGGTTTGGTGAGTCTAATAATGAAATGAGTCGCTCAAATCAACTACATAGACACCTTTCTCCAATTTTCTAACGTTTTCAATAGCTTGCCTTAAAAAATCAGAAGGTAAATCAATGTTATGACAGAAATCCGCTTTTTCGCCTTTTCTCAGCGAGAAACAGTCATTTTGTACCTGAAACACTGTAAGTGGTTTGGTGAGTCCAATAATGAAATGAGTCTCTCAAATCAAACTACATAGACTCTTTTCTCCAATTTTCTGACGTTTTCAATAGCTTGCCTTAAAAAATCAGAAGGTAAATCAATGTTATGACAGAAATCCGCTTTTTGGTAGTTTCTCAGCGAGAAACAGTCATTTTGTACCTGAAACACTGTAAGTGGTTTGGTGAGTCCAATAATGAAATGAGTCTTTCAAATCAACTACATAGACTCCTTTCTCCAATTTTCGGACGTTTTCAATAGGTTGCCTTAAAAATTCAGAAGGTAAAACAATGTTATTACAGAAATCCGCTTTTTGGCATTTTCTCAGCGAGAAACAGTCACTTTGTACCTGAAACACTGTAAGTGGTTTGGTGAGTCCAATAATGAAATGAGTCTCTCAAATCAACTACATAGACACCTTTCTCCAATTTTCTAACGTTTTCAATAGCTTGCCTTGAAAAATCAGAAGGTAAATCAATGTTATGACAGAAATCCGCTTTTTGGCATTTTCTCAGCGAGAAACAGTCATTTTGTACCTGAAACACTGTAAGTGGTTTGGTGAGTCCAATAATGAAATGAGTCTCTCAAATCAACTACATAGACTCCTTTCTCCAATTTTCCGACATTTTCAATAGCTTGCCTTGAAAAATCAGAAGGTAAATCAATGTTATGACAGAAATCTGCTTTTTGGCATTTTCTCAGCGAGAAACAGTCATTTTGTACCTGAAACACTGTAAGTGGTTTGGTGAGTCCAATAATGAAATGAGTCGCTCAAATCAACTACATAGACACCTTTCTCCAATTTTCTAAAGTTTTCAATAGCTTGCCTGAAAAAATCAGAAGGTAAATCAATGTTATGACAGAAATCCGCTTTTTGGCATTTTCTCAGCGAGAAACAGTCATTTTGTACCTGAAACACTGTAAGTGGTTTGGTGAGTCCAATAATGAAATGAGTCCCTCAAATCAACTACATAGACACCTTTCTCCAATTTTCCAACGTTTTCAATAGCTTGCCTTAAAAAATCAGAAGGTAAATCAATGTTATGACAGAAATCCGCTTTTTGGCATTTTCTCAGCGAGAAACAGTCATTTTGTACCTGAAACACTGTAAGTGGTTTGGTGAGTCCAATAATGAAATGAGTCTCTCAAATCAACTACATAGACTCCTTTCTCCAATTTTCTAACGTTTTCAATAGCTTGCCTTAAAAAATCAGAAGGTAAATCAATGTTATGACAGAAATCCGCTTTTTGGCATTTTCTCAGCGAGAAACAGTCATTTTGTACCTGAAACACTGTAAGTGGTTTGGTGAGTCCAATAATGAAATGAGTCTCTCAAATCAACTACATAGACTCCTTTCTCCAATTTTATGACGTTTTCAATAGCTTGCCTTGAAAAATCAGAAGGTAAATCAATGTTATGACAGAAATCCGCTTTTTGGCATTTTCTCAGCGAGAAACAGTCATTTTGTACCTGAAACACTGTAAGTGGTTTGGTGAGTCCAATAATGAAATGAGTCTCTCAAATCAACTACATAGACTCCTTTCTCCAATTTTATGACGTTTTCAATAGCTTGCCTTGAAAAATCAGAAGGTAAATCAATGTTATGACAGAAATCCGCTTTTTGGCATTTTCTCAGCGAGAAACAGTCATTTTGTACCTGAAACACTGTAAGTGGTTTGGTGAGTCCAATAATGAAATGAGTCTCTCAAATCAACTACATAGACACCTTTCTCCAATTTTCTAACGTTTTCAATAGCTTGCCTTAAAAAATAAGAAGGTAAATCAATGTTATGACAGAAATCCGCTTTTTGGCATTTTCTCAGCGAGAAACCGTCATTTTGTACCTGAAACACTGTAAGTGGTTTGGTGAGTCCAATAATGAAATGAGTCTCTCAAATCAACTACATAGACACCTTTCTCCAATTTTCTAACGTTTTCAATAGCTTGCCTTAAAAAATAAGAAGGTAAATCAATGTTATGACAGAAATCCGCTTTTTGGCATTTTCTCAGCGAGAAACCGTCATTTTGTACCTGAAACACTGTAAGTGGTTTGGTGAGTCCAATAATGAAATGAGTCTCTCAAATCAACTACATAGACACCTTTCTCCAATTTTCTAACGTTTTCAATAGCTTGCCTTAAAAAATAAGAAGGTAAATCAATGTTATGACAGAAATCCGCTTTTTGGCATTTTCTCAGCGAGAAACCGTCATTTTGTACCTGAAACACTGTAAGCGGTTTGGAGAGTCCAATAATGAAATGAGTCTCTCAAATCAACTACATAGACACCTTTCTCCAATTTTCTAACGTTTTCAATAGCTTGCCTTAAAAAATCAGAAGGTAAATCAATGTTATGACAGAAATCCGCTTTTTGGCATTTTCTCAGCGAGAAACAGTCATTTTGTACCTGAAACACTCTAAGTGGTTTGGTGAGTCCAATAATGAAATGAGTCTCTCAAATCAACTACATAGACTCCTTTCTCCAATTTTCCGACATTTTCAATAGCTTGCCTTGAAAAATCAGAAGGTAAATCAATGTTATGACAGAAATCCGCTTTTTGGCATTTTCTCAGCGAGAAACAGTCATTTTGTACCTGAAACACTGTAAGTGGTTTGGTGAGTCCAATAATGAAATGAGTCCCTCAAATCAACTACATAGACACCTTTCTCCAATTTTCCAACGTTTTCAATAGCTTGCCTTTAAAAATCAGAAGGTAAATCAATGTTATGACAGAAATCCGCTTTTTGGCATTTTCTCAGCGAGAAACAGTCATTTTGTACCTGAAACACTGTAAGTGGTTTGGTGAGTCCAATAATGAAATGAGTCTCTCAAATCAACTACATAGACTCCTTTCTCCAATTTTCTAACGTTTTCAATAGCTTGCCTTAAAAAATCAGAAGGTAAATCAATGTTATGACAGAAATCCGCTTTTTGGCATTTCCTCAGCGAGAAACAGTCATTTTGTACCTGAAACACTGTAAGTGGTTTGGTGAGTCCAATAATGAAATAAGTCTCTCAAATCAACTACAGAGACTCCTTTCTCCAATTTTCCGACATTTCAATAGCTTGCCTTGAAAAATCAGAAGGTAAATCAATGTTATGACAGAAATCCGCTTTTTGGCCTTTTCTCAGCGAGAAACAGTCATTTTGTACCTGAAACACTGTAAGTGGTTTGGTGAGTCCAATAATGAAATGAGTCTCTCAAATCAACTACATAGACTCCTTTCTCCAATTTTCCGACATTTTCAATAGCTTGCCTTGAAAAATCAGAAGGTAAATCAATGTTATGACAGAAATCCGCTTTTTGGCATTTTCTCAGCGAGAAAAAGTCATTTTGTACCTGAAACACTGTAAGTGGTTTGGTGAGTCCAATAATGAAATGAGTCCCTCAAATCAACTACATAGACACCTTTCTCCAATTTTCTAACGTTTTCAATAGCTTGCCTTAAAAAATCAGAAGGTAAATCAATGTTATGACAGAAATCCGCTTTTTGGCATTTTCTCAGCGAGAAAAAGTCATTTTGTACCTGAAACACTGTAAGTGGTTTGGTGAGTCCAATAATGAAATGAGTCTCTCAAATCAACTACATAGACTCCTTTCTCCAATTTTATGACGTTTTCAATAGCTTTCCTTGAAAAATCAGAAGGTAAATCAATGTTATGACAGAAATCCGCTTTTTGGCATTTTCTCAGCGAGAAACAGTCATTTTGTACCTGAAACACTGTAAGTGGTTTGGTGAGTCCAATAATGAAATGAGTCTCTCAAATCAACTACATAGACACCTTTCTCCAATTTTCTAACGTTTTCAATAGCTTGCCTTAAAAAATAAGAAGGTAAATCAATGTTATGACAGAAATCCGCTTTTTGGCATTTTCTCAGCGAGAAACAGTCATTTTGTACCTGAAACACTGTAAGTGGTTTGGTGAGTCTAATAATGAAATGAGTCGCTCAAATCAACTACATAGACACCTTTCTCCAATTTTCTAACGTTTTCAATAGCTTGCCTTAAAAAGTCAGAAGGTAAATCAATGTTATGACAGAAATCCGCTTTTTGGCAGTTTCTCAGCGAGAAACAGTCATTTTGTACCTGAAACACTGTAAGTGGTTTGGTGAGTCCAATAATGAAATGAGTCTCTCAAATCAAACTACATAGACTATTTTCTCCAATTTTCTGACGTTTTCAATAGCTTGCCTTAAAAAATCAGAAGGTAAATCAATGTTATGACAGAAATCCGCTTTTTGGCAGTTTCTCAGCGAGAAACAGTCATTTTGTACCTGAAACACTGTAAGTGGTTTGGTGAGTCCAATAATGAAATGAGTCTTTCAAATCAACTACATAGACTCCTTTCTCCAATTTTCTGACGTTTTCAATAGGTTGCCTTAAAAATTCAGAAGGTAAAACAATGTTATTACAGAAATCCGCTTTTTGGCATTTTCTCAGCGAGAAACAGTCACTTTGTACCTGAAACACTGTAAGTGGTTTGGTGAGTCCAATAATGAAATGAGTCTCTCAAATCAACTACATAGACACCTTTCTCCAATTTTCTAACGTTTTCAATAGCTTGCCTTGAAAAATCAGAAGGTAAATCAATGTTATGACAGAAATCCGCTTTTTGGCATTTTCTCAGCGAGAAACAGTCATTTTGTACCTGAAACACTGTAAGTGGTTTGGTGAGTCCAATAATGATATGAGTCTCTCAAATCAAACTACATAGACTATTTTCTCCAATTTTCTGACGTTTTCAATAGCTTGCCTTAAAAAATCAGAAGGTAAAACAATGTTATTACAGAAATCCGCTTTTTGGCATTTTCTCAGCGAGAAACGGTCATTTTGTACCTGAAACACTGTAAGTGGTTTGGTGAGTCCAATAATGAAATGAGTCCCTCAAATCAACTACATAGACTCCTTTCTCCAATTTTCTGACGTTTTCAATAGCTTGCCTTAAAAAATCAGAAGGTAAATCAATGTTATGACAGAAATCCGCTTTTTGGCATTTTCTCAGCGAGAAACAGTCATTTTGTACCTGAAACACTGTAAGTGGTTTGGTGAGTCCAATAATGAAATGAGTCTCTCAAATCAACTACATAGACTCCTTTTTCCAATTTTCTAACGTTTTAAATAGCTTGCCTTAAAAAATCAGAAGGTAAAACAATGTTATTACAGAAATCCGCTTTTTGGCATTTTCTCAGCGAGAAACGGTCATTTTGTACCTGAAACACTGTAAGTGGTTTGGTGAGTCCAATAATGAAATGAGTCTCTCAAATCAACTACTTAGACTCCTTTCTCCAATTTTCTGACGTTTTCAATAGCTTGCCTTGAAAAATCAGCAGGTAAATCAATGTTATGACAGAAATCCGCTTTTTGGCATTTTCTCAGCGAGAAAGTCATTTTGTACCTGAAACACTGTAAGTGGTTTGGTGAGTCCAATAATGAAATGAGTCTCTCAAATCAAACTACATAGACTCTTTTCTCCAATTTTCTGACGTTTTCAATAGCTTGCCTTAAAAAATCAGAAGGTAAATCAATGTTATGACAGAAATCCGCTTTTTGGCAGTTTCTCAGCGAGAAACAGTCATTTTGTACCTGAAACACTGTAAGTGGTTTGGTGAGTCCAATAAAGAAATTAGTCTCTCAAATCAACTATATAGACTCCTTTCTCCAATTTTCTGACGTTTTCAATAGCTTGCCTTAAAAAATCAGAAGGTAAATCAATGTTATGACAGAAATCCGCTTTTTGGCAGTTTCTCAGCGAGAAACAGTCATTTTGTACCTGAAACACTGTAAGTGGTTTGGTGAGTCCAATAATGAAATGAGTCCCTCAAATCAACTACTTAGACTCCTTTCTCCAATTTTCTGACGTTTTCAATAGCTTGCCTTGAAAAATCAGCAGGTAAATCAATGTTATGACAGAAATCCGCTTTTTGGCATTTTCTCAGCGAGAAAGTCATTTTGTACCTGAAACACTGTAAGTGGTTTGGTGAGTCCAATAATGAAATGAGTCCCTCAAATCAACTACATAGACACCTTTCTCCAATTTTCTAACGTTTTCAATAGCTTGCCTTAAAAAATCAGAAGGCAAATCAATGTTATGACAGAGATCCGCTTTTTGGCAGTTTCTCAGCGAGAAACAGTCATTTTGTACCTGAAACACTGTAAGTGGTTTGGTGAGTCCAATAATGAAATGAGTCTCTCAAATCAACTACATAGACTCCTTTCTCCAATTTTCTGACGTTTTCAATAGCTTGCCTTAAAAAATCAGAAGGTAGGATTCTTAATAGGACTAGCTGTTAATATCCCTAAAATATATCAGCACGATAACTCCTATCGGACATGACTGTGGGGTGGAGTTTGGACAGGATCGCGGGGCACCACCAAATCTACACGTCATCAGTTGTGTGCCTTGTCTTCATCAGGTGTTTCGGCCTCTTAACACAATACACCCTCTTCCAAGGTTGGCCTGCCACAGGCTGATCAGACTTGGGTGTGTGTCATATGGTGGCACCCCGTGGTCATCAAACAGCACATGTTGCATCCCTCCGTTTCAGCCACAGCCAGTGACTGCTCCGTTCGGCTGCTTTGGCAAGTTCTTTTATTGCCTTCCGCTGGGCCTGTCCTCTGATCCCAACTTCCTTCAGGAGCCGTGTGGTGGACCTGGCTACAAAGCCTCGGCAGCCAACCTCCACTGGCCACACCTTTACGTTCCATCCCCGCGCCTCAGCATCAGCTGCTAGGTTAGCATAACACAGCGTTTTTCTTTCAAATGCTTCGTCGATGTCCCACGGGACAGTCAGCTCCACAATGAAGACACGCCGGCAGGACTTGGACCAGAGGACCAAATCTGGGCGCAGGTTGGTTGCTGCGATTTCTGGCGGGAAAGTGAGCCTCTGGCTGAGGTCTACCCGCATTTCCCAATCCCGGGCTGTGTCCAGTGGGCCTGAGTTTGGAGGTGATGGCTTGGTTCTCCGTTTCTCCCCTTGTCGGACGAATGTTGTCTTCCGTGGGAGGGTGGTCTGGGTTTTGAAAGGCATGGCGTTGATGGTGACCCTCTTGTCCTCAAGTTCGGCAGCCAAGCCCTTCAACCCTTGGTTATGGCGCCAGGTGTATCTTCCTTGAGTCAGGCTGGTCTTGCAACCCACCAGGATGTGTTTGAGGGTTGCTGGGGCTGCACACTGCAGGCAGGCTGGGTCCTCTCCATACCAGAGATGTAGGTTGGTTGGAGAGGGCAGGACATCATAAGTGGCTCTGATGATGAAGCTGAGCCTATTAGCCTCCATGCTCCACATCTCATTACACGTGATTTTCCTCCTCTCCACACCCTCCCACCTCATCCAGCGTCCTTGCTGGGCTTGGGAGACTGCCTTGGCACACCTGGCTGCCTCCCCCTGGTTGCGCACCTCCTCAACCACCATGTGTCGCCGTTCAGACGGAGTAGCCTTTTGCCAAGCGGGTGTTGTTGCTTCCAGGCCAAGACCCCCTCTGCCATGTTGGACTCGTCCCACTATATCCCGGTGTCTGAGGGTGGTCTTTGCCACTGCTACTGCTGCAGATGGTTTCCATTTCCTCCCTGTTGCCAGGTTTGGAGCCGCATCTCTGACGCATGGGTCCCGGGATTCTGTAAGAGTCATTTCCACCCTTGTTTTGGCACATTTGTACTCCTCCACCAGGCTTGAGATTGGAAGGGAGAGCGCTCCATTGCAATACAGGCCTATGCTGGAAAGGCATCTCGGCAGTCCAAGCCACTTCCTCACTTGGGCATTCACCAGTCTCTCAAGCCGATTGACATAATAGATGGAAATTGGCCACATGAGGCGAGGTAGCAGCCCAAACTTAAAGCACCATAGCTTCAATTTTCCAGGGAGAGCAGTGTTGTTAATCTGCTTGAGGCCGCTGATTGTATCCTGCCTGAGTTGTTCCACCTGCTCAGAGTCTTTAAGTTCTGCGCTATACCATCGGCCAAGGCTTTTGATAGGCTTCTCCAGAACTGTTGGGATTGGCTGGTCGTCCACATAGAACCTTGCATTGGTGAGCTTACCTTTGACAATGGAGATGCTACGGGATTTGCTGGGTTTAATCTCCATTCGTGCCCATTTGATGTTTCCCCGGAGTTTCTCCAGCAGACGTTTGGTACATGCGACCGTTGTTGTTATTGTCGTCATGTCGTCCATGTACGCCCTGATTGGGGGAAGACGGAGCCCGCTCTTCAATCGTTCTCCTCCAACCACCCATCGTGATGCACGAATAAGTAGCTCCATTGCCATTGTAAACACCAGTGGCGAGATGGTGCAGCCCGCCATAATGCCTATCTCAAGGTGCTGCCAGGCAGTTGTACTATCCTGTGCTGTAACACAGAATTGGAGATCCTGGAAGTAGGCTTTGACTAGACTTGTGATGCCCTCTGGCACTTGAAAGAAGTTGAACGCTGTCCACAAGATCTCATGAGGCACTGACCCGAAGGCATTGGCAAGATCTAAAAACACCACATGCAGGTCTTTCTTCTCCTTCTTGGCCGTCTGTACTTGGTGCCCGATGACATTTGTGTGTTCCAAGTAACCTGAGAATCCACTTATCCCTGCCTTTTGCACTGAGGTGTCAACAAAGTTGTTCGCCAGCAGGAATGCTGAGAGCCTACGGGCCACGACACTGAAGAAAATCTTTCCTTCCACATTGAGAAGGCTGATCTGGCGAAACTGCTCGATGGTTGAGGAATTCTTCTCTTTGGGAATCAGGATCCCTCCTGCCCGCCGCCATGCCTTTGGTATCATTCCTTTTTCCCATGCCACTTTCATAAGCTTCCAGAGGTATTTCAAGATGCCTGGCGTGTTCTTATACACCCTGTATGGAATGCCGTTGGGCCCCGGGGCTGAAGCTGTTCTTGCCCGTTTTACTGTGCTCTCAACTTCGCTCCATGTGGGGGGCCTTGTTTCCATCTGGTGCTCAGGTGGTTGGATGGGTGGCATATCCTCCGGAATGCTGGCTGGCACATGCCTCTGTTTGTCGGAGTAGGTCTTCCGAAGATGTTCTTCCAGTTCTCTTATGGGTACTTTGAGGGTCCCAGATTTCTCCCTGACAAAGAGGTCCTTAACAAATTTATAGGGATCTCTGTAGAAGGCAGTCCTCGTTCGCTCTCTCTTCTTATGTTGCCTTCTCAGGCATTCTGCTCTTCGCAGTGCTGCCAGACGCTGCTTGATGTCGCCCTGTAGTGCCCCAAGGCCTTTCCTTTCCACTTCCGTGGCCTTCTTCCATTGTTTCCTCAGGCACCTCCTTTCTTTCACGAGTCTCTGAATCTCTTGTTGTCTCCTGGACTTGAGATGAGCAGATGGTTCCTTCTGTGTCTGCAAGTTCTCACGTTTCACACCAAATCTCTCTGCTCCATAGCTATAAATGGTCTCTCCGATCTTGTCCAGTTTTTTCTCCACACCCCCTTTCAGACCTTCTAAAAGGTGGACGAGGTCTGTGTCTGTGGTTTCCCACTCCTTTTTCTGACAGGATTTAGGCCACAAGATTTGAGGTTTTCGTCCAGTCAGCCTCCGCTCTACTGCTGTCTGTGGCTGGATGGGCTCTGGGCTGATGTTCATAAATGGATCTGTGCTTGATTGAGCTTCGTCTGGGGTTCTGATACCCTGTGGACTGTGGTGAATATCCTGCCATTGGGCTTCACTCGACTGATTTGCCCTACCTCTAAGGAAGTAATGGTCAATGCGAGGCCCCTTGCTAAGCTCTCTCAGACACTTGAAACAATGTTATTACAGAAATCCGCTTTTTGGCAGTTTCTCAGCGAGAAACAGTCATTTTGTACCTGAAACACTGTAAGTGGTTTGGTGAGTCCAATAATGAAATGAGTCTCTCAAATCAACTACATAGACACCTTTCTCCAATTTTATGACGTTTTCAATAGCTTGCCTTGAAAAATCAGAAGGTAAATCAATGTTATGACAGAAATCCGCTTTTTGGCATTTTCTCAGCGAGAAACAGTCATTTTGTACCTGAAACACTGTAAGCGGTTTGGAGAGTCCAATAATGAAATGAGTCTCTCAAATCAACTACATAGACACCTTTCTCCAATTTTCTAACGTTTTCAATAGCTTGCCTTAAAAAATCAGAAGGTAAATCAATGTTATGACAGAAATCCGCTTTTTGGCATTTTCTCAGCGAGAAACAGTAATTTTGTACCTGAAACACTGTAAGTGGTTTGGTGAGTCCAATAATGAAATGAGTCTCTCAAATCAACTACATAGACTCCTTTCTCCAATTTTCCGACATTTTCAATAGCTTGCCTTGAAAAATCAGAAGGTAAATCAATGTTATGACAGAAATCCGCTTTTTGGCATTTTCTCAGCGAGAAACAGTCATTTTGTACCTGAAACACTGTAAGTGGTTTGGTGAGTCCAATAATGAAATGAGTCCCTCAAATCAACTACATAGACACCTTTCTCCAATTTTCCAACGTTTTCAATAGCTTGCCTTAAAAAATCAGAAGGTAAATCAATGTTATGACAGAAATCCGCTTTTTGGCATTTTCTCAGCGAGAAACAGTCATTTTGTACCTGAAACACTGTAAGTGGTTTGGTGAGTCCAATAATGAAATGAGTCTCTCAAATCAACTACATAGACTCCTTTCTCCAATTTTCTAACGTTTTCAATAGCTTGCCTTAAAAAATCAGAAGGTAAATCAATGTTATGACAGAAATCCGCTTTTTGGCATTTTCTCAGCGAGAAACAGTCATTTTGTACCTGAAACACTGTAAGTGGTTTGGTGAGTCCAATAATGAAATGAGTCTCTCAAATCAACTACATAGACTCCTTTCTCCAATTTTCTAACGTTTTCAATAGCTTGCCTTAAAAAATAAGAAGGTAAATCAATGTTATGACAGAAATCCGCTTTTTGGCATTTTCTCAGCGAGAAACAGTCATTTTGTACCTGAAACACTGTAAGCGGTTTGGAGAGTCCAATAATGAAATGAGTCTCTCAAATCAACTACATAGACACCTTTCTCCAATTTTCTAACGTTTTCAATAGCTTGCCTTAAAAAATCAGAAGGTAAATCAATGTTATGACAGAAATCCGCTTTTTGGCATTTTCTCAGCGAGAAACAGTCATTTTGTACCTGAAACACTGTAAGTGGTTTGGTGAGTCCAATAATGAAATGAGTCTCTCAAATCAACTACATAGACTCCTTTCTCCAATTTTATGACGTTTTCAATAGCTTGCCTTGAAAAATCAGAAGGTAAATCAATGTTATGACAGAAATCCGCTTTTTGGCATTTTCTCAGCGAGAAACAGTCATTTTGTACCTGAAACACTGTAAGTGGTTTGGTGAGTCCAATAATGAAATGAGTCTCTCAAATCAACTACGTAGACACCTTTCTCCAATTTTCTAACGTTTTCAATAGCTTGCCTTAAAAAATAATCAGGTAAATCAATGTTATGACAGAAATCCGCTTTTTGGCATTTTCTCAGCGAGAAACAGTCATTTTGTACCTGAAACACTGTAAGCGGTTTGGAGAGTCCAATAATGAAATGAGTCTCTCAAATCAACTACATAGACACCTTTCTCCAATTTTCTAACGTTTTCAATAGCTTGCCTTAAAAAATCAGAAGGTAAATCAATGTTATGACAGAAATCCGCTTTTTGGCATTTTCTCAGCGAGAAACAGTCATTTTGTACCTGAAACACTGTAAGTGGTTTGGTGAGTCCAATAATGAAATGAGTCTCTCAAATCAACTACATAGACTCCTTTCTCCAATTTTATGACGTTTTCAATAGCTTGCCTTGAAAAATCAGAAGGTAAATCAATGTTATGACAGAAATCCGCTTTTTGGCATTTTCTCAGCGAGAAACAGTCATTTTGTACCTGAAACACTGTAAGCGGTTTGGTAAGTCCAATAATGAAATGAGTCCCTCAAATCAACTACATAGACTCCTTTCTCCAATTTTCGGACGTTTTCAATAGCTTGCCTTAAAAAATCAGAAGGTAAATCAATGTTATGACAGAAATCCGCTTTTTGGCATATTCTCAGCGAGAAACAGTCATTTTGTACCTGAAACACTGTAAGTGGTTTGGTGAGTCCAATAATGAAATGAGTCTCTCAAATCAACTACATAGACTCCTTTCTCCAATTTTTTAACGTTTTCAATAGCTTGCCTTAAAAAATCAGAAGGTAAAACAATGTTATTACAGAAATCCACTTTTTGGCATTTTCTCAGCGAGAAACGGTCATTTTGTACCTGAAACACTGTAAGTGGTTTGGTGAGTCCAATAATGAAATGAGTCTCTCAAATCAACTACATAGACTCCTTTCTCCAATTTTCTGACGTTTTCAATAGCTTGCCTTAAAAAATCAGAAGTTAAATCAATGTTATGACAGAAATCCGCTTTTTGGCATTTTCTCAGCGAGAAACAGTCATTTTGTACCTGAAACACTGTAAGTGGTTTGGTGAGTCCAATAATGAAATGAGTCTCTCAAATCAACTACATAGACTCCTTTCTCCAATTTTCTGACGTTTTCCATAGCTTGCCTTAAAAAATCAGAAGGTAAATCAATGTTATGACAGAAATCCGCTTTTTGGCAGTTTCTCAGCGAGAAACAGTCATTTTGTACCTGAAACACTGTAAGTGGTTTGGTGAGTCCAATAATGAAATGAGTCTCTCAAATCAACTACATAGACTCCTTTCTCCAATTTTCTGACGTTTTCAATAGCTTGCCTTAAAAGAAGAAGGTAGGATTCTTAATAGGACTAGCTGTTAATATCCCTAAAATATATCAGCACGATAACTCCTATCGGACATGACTGTGGGGTGGAGTTTGGACAGGATCGCGGGGCAACACCAAATCTACACGTCATCAGTTGTGTGCCTTGTCTTCATCAGGTGTTTCGGCCTCTTAACACAATACACCCTCTTCCAAGGTTGGCCTGCCACAGGCTGATCAGACTTGGGTGTGTGTCATATGGTGGCACCCCGTGGTCATCAAACAGCCCATGTTGCATCCCTCCGTTTCAGCCACAGCCAGTGACTGCTCCGTTCGGCTGCTTTGGCAAGTTCTTTTATTGCTTTCCGCTGGGCCTGTCCTCTGATCCCAACTTCCTTCAGGAGCCGTGTGGTGGACCTGGCTACAAAGCCTCGGCAGCCAACCTCCACTGGCCACACCTTTACATTCCATCCCCGCGCCTCAGCATCAGCTGCTAGGTTAGCATAACACAGCGTTTTTCTTTCAAATGCTTCGTCGATGTCCCACGGGACAGTCAGCTCCACAATGAAGACACGCCGGCAGGACTTGGACCAGAGGACCAAATCTGGGCGCAGGTTGGTTGCTGCGATTTCTGGCGGGAAAGTGAGCCTCTGGCTGAGGTCTACCCGCATTTCCCAATCCCGGGCTGTGTCCAGTGGGCCTGAGTTTGGAGGTGATGGCTTGGTTCTCCGTTTCTCCCCTTGTCGGACGAATGTTGTCTTCCGTGGGAGGTTGGTCTGGGTTTTGAAAGGCATGGCGTTGATGGTGACCCTCTTGTCCTCAAGTTCGGCAGCCAAGCCCTTCAACCCTTGGTTATGGCGCCAGGTGTATCTTCCTTGAGTCAGGCTGGTCTTGCAACCCACCAGGATGTGTTTGAGGGTTGCTGGGGCTGCACACTGCAGGCAGGCTGGGTCCTCTCCATACCAGAGATGTAGGTTGGTTGGAGAGGGCAGGACATCATAAGTGGCTCTGATGATGAAGCTGAGCCTATTAGCCTCCATGCTCCACATCTCATTCCACGTGATTTTCCTCCTCTCCACACCCTCCCACCTCATCCAGCGTCCTTGCTGGGCTTGGGAGACTGCCTTGGCACACCTGGCGGCCTCCCCCTGGTTGCGCACCTCCTCAACCACCATGTGTCGCCGTTCAGACGGAGTAGCCTTTTGCCAAGCGGGTGTTGTTGCTTCCAGGCCAAGACCCCCTCTGCCATGTTGGACTCGTCCCACTATATCCCGGTGTCTGAGGGTGGTCTTTGCCACTGCTACTGCTGCAGATGGTTTCCATTTCCTCCCTGTTGCCAGGTTTGGAGCCGCATCTCTGACGCATGGGTCCCGGGATTCTGTAAGAGTCATTTCCACCCTTGTTTTGGCATATTTGTACTCCTCCACCAGGCTTGAGATTGGAAGGGAGAGCGCTCCATTGCCATACAGGCCTATGCTGGAAAGGCATCTCGGCAGTCCAAGCCACTTCCTCACTTGGGCATTCACCAGTCTCTCAAGCCGATTGACATGAGATAAGGTGACCTCATAGATGGAAATTGGCCACATGAGGCGAGGTAGCAGCCCAAACTTAAAGCACCATAGCTTCAATTTTCCAGGGAGAGCAGTGTTGTTAATCTGCTTGAGGCCGCTGATTGTATCCTGCCTGAGTTGTTCCACCTGCTCAGAGTCTTTAAGTTCTGCGCTATACCATCGGCCAAGGCTTTTGATAGGCTTCTCCAGAACTGTTGGGATTGGCTGGTCGTCCACATAGAACCTTGCATTGGTGAGCTTACCTTTGACAATGGAGATGCTACGGGATTTGCTGGGTTTAATCTCCATTCGTGCCCATTTGATGTTTCCCCGGAGTTTCTCCAGCAGACGTTTGGTACATGCGACCGTTGTTGTTATTGTCGTCATGTCGTCCATGTACGCCCTGATTGGGGGAAGACGGAGCCCGCTCTTCAATCGTTCTCCTCCAACCACCCATCGTGATGCACGAATAAGTAGCTCCATTGCCATTGTAAACACCAGTGGCGAGATGGTGCAGCCCGCCATAATGCCTATCTCAAGGTGCTGCCAGGCAGTTGTACTATCCTGTGCTGTAACACAGAATTGGAGATCCTGGAAGTAGGCTTTGACTAGACTTGTGATGCCCTCTGGCACTTGAAAGAAGTTGAACGCTGTCCACAAGATCTCATGAGGCACTGACCCGAAGGCATTGGCAAGATCTAAAAACACCACATGCAGGTCTTTCTTCTCCTTCTTGGCCGTCTGTACTTGGTGCCCGATGACATTTGTGTGTTCCAAGCAACCTGAGAACCCACTTATCCCTGCCTTTTGCACTGAGGTGTCAACAAAGTTGTTCGCCAGCAGGAATGCTGAGAGCCTACGGGCCACGACACTGAAGAAAATCTTTCCTTCCACATTGAGAAGGCTGATCTGGCGAAACTGCTCGATGGTTGAGGAATTCTTCTCTTTGGGAATCAGGATCCCTCCTGCCCGTCGCCATGCCTTTGGTATCATTCCTTTTTCCCATGCCACTTTCATAAGCTTCCAGAGGTATTTCAAGATGCCTGGCGTGTTCTTATACACCCTGTATGGAATGCCGTTGGGCCCCGGGGCTGAAGCTGTTCTTGCCCGTTTTACTGTGCTCTCAACTTCGCTCCATGTGGGGGGCCTTGTTTCCATCTGGTGCTCAGGTGGTTGGATGGGTGGCATATCCTCCGGAATGCTGGCTGGCACATGCCTCTGTTTGTCGGAGTAGGTCTTCCGAAGATGTTCTTCCAGTTCTCTTATGGGTACTTTGAGGGTCCCAGATTTCTCCCTGACAAAGAGGTCCTTAACAAATTTATAGGGATCTCTGTAGAAGGCAGTCCTCGTTCGCTCTCTCTTCTTATGTTGCCTTCTCAGGCATTCTGCTCTTCGCAGTGCTGCCAGACGCTGCTTGATGTCGCCCTGTAGTGCCCCAAGGCCTTTCCTTTCCACTTCCGTGGCCTTCTTCCATTGTTTCCTCAGGCACCTCCTTTCTTTCACGAGTCTCTGAATCTCTTGTTGTCTCCTGGACTTGAGATGAGCAGATGGTTCCTTCTGTGTCTGCAAGTTCTCACGTTTCAGACCAAATCTCTCTGCTCCATAGCTATAAATGGTCTCTCCGATCTTGTCCAGTTTTTTCTCCACACCCCCTTTCAGACCTTCTAAAAGGTGGACGAGGTCTGTGTCTGTGGTTTCCCACTCCTTTTTCTGACAGGATTTAGGCCACAAGATTTGAGGTTTTCGTCCAGTCAGCCTCCGCTCTACTGCTGTCTGTGGCTGGATGGGCTCTGGGCTGATGTTCATAAATGGATCTGTGCTTGATTGAGCTTCGTCTGGGGTTCTGATACCCTGTGGACTGTGGTGAATATCCTGCCATGGGGCTTCACTCGACTGATTTGCCCTACCTCTAAGGAAGTAATGGTCAATGCGAGGCCCCTTGCTAAGCTCTCTCAGACACTTGAAACAATGTTATTACAGAAATCCGCTTTTTGGCAGTTTCTCAGCGAGAAACAGTCATTTTGAACCTGAAACACTGTAAGTGGTTTGGTGAGTCCAATAATGAAATGAGTCTCTCAAATCAACTACATAGACTCCTTTCTCCAATTTTCTAACGTTTTCAATAGCTTGCCTTAAAAAATCAGAAGGTAAATCAATGTTATGACAGAAATCCGCTTTTTGGCATTTCCTCAGCGAGAAACAGTCATTTTGTACCTGAAACACTGTAAGTGGTTTGGTGAGTCCAATAATGAAATGAGTCTCTCAAATCAACTACATAGACTCCTTTCTCCAATTTTCCGACATTTTCAATAGCTTGCCTTGAAAAATCAGAAGGTAAATCAATGTTATGACAGAAATCCGCTTTTTGGCATTTTCTCAGCGAGAAACAGTCATTTTGTACCTGAAACACTGTAAGTGGTTTGGTGAGTCCAATAATGAAATGAGTCCCTCAAATCAACTACATAGACACCTTTCTCCAATTTTCCAACGTTTTCAATAGCTTGCCTTAAAAAATCAGAAGGTAAATCAATGTTATGACAGAAATCCGCTTTTTGGCATTTTCTCAGCGAGAAACAGTCATTTTGTACCTGAAACACTGTAAGTGGTTTGGTGAGTCCAATAATGAAATGAGTCTCTCAAATCAACTACATAGACTCCTTTCTCCAATTTTCTAACGTTTTCAATAGCTTGCCTTAAAAAATCAGAAGGTAAATCAATGTTATGACAGAAATCCGCTTTTTGGCATTTTCTCAGCGAGAAACAGTCATTTTGTACCTGAAACACTGTAAGTGGTTTGGTGAGTCCAATAATGAAATGAGTCTCTCAAATCAACTACATAGACACCTTTCTCCAATTTTATGACGTTTTCAATAGCTTGCCTTGAAAAATCAGAAGGTAAATCAATGTTATGACAGAAATCCGCTTTTTGGCATTTTCTCAGCGAGAAACAGTCATTTTGTACCTGAAACACTGTAAGTGGTTTGGTGAGTCCAATAATGAAATGAGTCTCTCAAATCAACTACATAGACACCTTTCTCCAATTTTCTAACGTTTTCAATAGCTTGCCTTAAAAAATAAGAAGGTAAATCAATGTTATGACAGAAATCCGCTTTTTGGCATTTTCTCAGCGAGAAACAGTCATTTTACCTGAAACACTGTAAGTGGTTTGGTGAGTCCAATAATGAAATGAGTCTCTCAAATCAACTACATAGACTCCTTTCTCCAATTTTCCGACATTTTCAATAGCTTGCCTTGAAAAATCAGAAGGTAAATCAATGTTATGACAGAAATCCGCTTTTTGGCATTTTCTCAGCGAGAAACAGTCATTTTGTACCTGAAACACTGTAAGTGGTTTGGTGAGTCCAATAATGAAATGAGTCGCTCAAATCAACTACATAGACTCCTTTCTCCAATTTTCCGACATTTTCAATAGCTTGCCTTGAAAAATCAGAAGGTAAATCAATGTTATGACAGAAATCCGCTTTTTGGCATTTTCTCAGCGAGAAACAGTCATTTTGTACCTGAAACACTGTAAGTGGTTTGGTGAGTCCAATAATGAAATGAGTCTCTCAAATCAACTACATAGACACCTTTCTCCAATTTTATGACGTTTTCAATAGCTTGCCTTAAAAAATAAGAAGGTAAATCAATGTTATGACAGAAATCCGCTTTTTGGCATTTTCTCAGCGAGAAACAGTCATTTTGTACCTGAAACACTGTAAGCGGTTTGGAGATTCCAATAATGAAATGAGTCTCTCAAATCAACTACATAGACACCTTTCTCCAATTTTCTAACGTTTTCAATAGCTTGCCTTAAAAAATCAGAAGGTAAATCAATGTTATGACAGAAATCCGCTTTTTGGCATTTTCTCAGCGAGAAACAGTCATTTTACCTGAAACACTGTAAGTGGTTTGGTGAGTCCAATAATGAAATGAGTCTCTCAAATCAACTACATAGACTCCTTTCTCCAATTTTCCGACATTTTCAATAGCTTGCCTTGAAAAATCAGAAGGTAAATCAATGTTATGACAGAAATCCGCTTTTTGGCATTTTCTCAGCGAGAAACAGTCATTTTGTACCTGAAACACTGTAAGTGGTTTGGTGAGTCCAATAATGAAATGAGTCGCTCAAATCAACTACATAGACTCCTTTCTCCAATTTTCCGACATTTTCAATAGCTTGCCTTGAAAAATCAGAAGGTAAATCAATGTTATGACAGAAATCCGCTTTTTGGCATTTTCTCAGCGAGAAACAGTCATTTTGTACCTGAAACACTGTAAGTGGTTTGGTGAGTCCAATAATGAAATGAGTCCCTCAAATCAACTACATAGACACCTTTCTCCAATTTTCCAACGTTTTCAATAGCTTGCCTTAAAAAATCAGAAGGTAAATCAATGTTATGACAGAAATCCGCTTTTTGGCATTTTCTCAGCGAGAAACAGTCATTTTGTACCTGAAACACTGTAAGTGGTTTGGTGAGTCCAATAATGAAATGAGTCCCTCAAATCAACTACATAGACTCCTTTCTCCAATTTTCTAACGTTTTCAATAGCTTGCCTTAAAAAATCAGAAGGTAAATCAATGTTATGACAGAAATCCGCTTTTTGGCATTTTCTCAGCGAGAAACAGTCATTTTGTACCTGAAACACTGTAAGTGGTTTGGTGAGTCCAATAATGAAATGAGTCTCTCAAATCAACTACATAGACACCTTTCTCCAATTTTCTAACGTTTTCAATAGCTTGCCTTAAAAAATAAGAAGGTAAATCAATGTTATGACAGAAATCCGCTTTTTGGCATTTTCTCAGCGAGAAACAGTCATTTTGTACCTGAAACACTGTAAGAGGTTTGGTGAGTCCAATAATGAAATGAGTCTCTCAAATCAACTACATAGACACCTTTCTCCAATTTTCTAACGTTTTCAATAGCTTGCCTTAAAAAATAAGAAGGTAAATCAATGTTATGACAGAAATCCGCTTTTTGGCATTTTCTCAGCGAGAAACAGTCATTTTGTACCTGAAACACTGTAAGAGGTTTGGTGAGTCCAATAATGAAATGAGTCTCTCAAATCAACTACATAGACTCCTTTCTCCAATTTAATGACGTTTTCAATAGCTTGCCTTGAAAAATCAGAAGGTAAATCAATGTTATGACAGAAATCCGCTTTTTGGCATTTTCTCAGCGAGAAACAGTCATTTTGTACCTGAAACACTGTAAGTGGTTTGGTGAGTCCAATAATGAAATGAGTCCCTCAAATCAACTACATAGACACCTTTCTCCAATTTTCCAACGTTTTCAATAGCTTGCCTTAAAAAATCAGAAGGTAAATCAATGTTATGACAGAAATCCGCTTTTTGGCATTTTCTCAGCGAGAAACAGTCATTTTGTACCTGAAACACTGTAAGTGGTTTGGTGAGTCCAATAATGAAATGAGTCTCTCAAATCAACTACATAGACTCCTTTCTCCAATTTTATGACGTTTTCAATAGCTTGCCTTGAAAAATCAGAAGGTAAATCAATGTTATGACAGAAATCCGCTTTTTGGCATTTTCTCAGCGAGAAACAGTCATTTTGTACCTGAAACACTGTAAGTGGTTTGGTGAGTCCAATAATGAAATGAGTCCCTCAAATCAACTACATAGACACCTTTCTCCAATTTTCCAACGTTTTCAATAGCTTGCCTTAAAAAATCAGAAGGTAAATCAATGTTATGACAGAAATCCGCTTTTTGGCATTTTCTCAGCGAGAAACAGTCATTTTGTACCTGAAACACTGTAAGTGGTTTGGTGAGTCCAATAATGAAATGAGTCTCTCAAATCAACTACATAGACTCCTTTCTCCAATTTTATGACGTTTTCAATAGCTTGCCTTGAAAAATCAGAAGGTAAATCAATGTTATGACAGAAATCCGCTTTTTGGCATTTTCTCAGCGAGAAACAGTCATTTTGTACCTGAAACACTGTAAGTGGTTTGGTGAGTCCAATAATGAAATGAGTCTCTCAGATCAACTACATAGACACCTTTCTCCAATTTTCTAACGTTTTCAATAGCTTGCCTTAAAAAATAAGAAGGTAAATCAATGTTATGACAGAAATCCGCTTTTTGGCATTTTCTCAGCGAGAAACAGTCATTTTGTACCTGAAACACTGTAAGTGGTTTGGTGAGTCCAATAATGAAATGAGTCTCTCAAATCAACTACATAGACTCCTTTCTCCAATTTTATGACGTTTTCAATAGCTTGCCTTGAAAAATCAGAAGGTAAATCAATGTTATGACAGAAATCCGCTTTTTGGCATTTTCTCAGCGAGAAACAGTCATTTTGTACCTGAAACACTGTAAGTGGTTTGGTGAGTCCAATAATGAAATGAGTCTCTCAAATCAAGTACATAGACTCCTTTCTCCAATTTTATGACGTTTTCAATAGCTTGCCTTGAAAAATCAGAAGGTAAATCAATGTTATGACAGAAATCCGCTTTTTGGCATTTTCTCAGCGAGAAACAGTCATTTTGTACCTGAAACACTGTAAGTGGTTTGGTGAGTCCAATAATGAAATGAGTCTCTCAGATCAACTACATAGACACCTTTCTCCAATTTTCTAACGTTTTCAATAGCTTGCCTTAAAAAATAAGAAGGTAAATCAATGTTATGACAAAAATCCGCTTTTTGGCATTTTCTCAGCGAGAAACAGTCATTTTGTACCTGAAACACTGTAAGCGGTTTGGAGAGTCCAATAATGAAATGAGTCTCTCAAATCAACTACATAGACACCTTTCTCCAATTTTCTAACGTTTTCAATAGCTTGCCTTAAAAAATCAGAAGGTAAATCAATGTTATGACAGAAATCCGCTTTTTGGCATTTTCTCAGCGAGAAACAGTCATTTTGTACCTGAAACACTGTAAGAGGTTTGGTGAGTCCAATAATGAAATGAGTCTCTCAAATCAACTACATAGACACCTTTCTCCAATTTTCTAACGTTTTCAATAGCTTGCCTTAAAAAATAAGAAGGTAAATCAATGTTATGACAGAAATCCGCTTTTTGGCATTTTCTCAGCGAGAAACAGTCATTTTGTACCTGAAACACTGTAAGAGGTTTGCTGAGTCCAATAATGAAATGAGTCTCTCAAATCAACTACATAGACTCCTTTCTCCAATTTTATGACGTTTTCAATAGCTTGCCTTGAAAAATCAGAAGGTAAATCAATGTTATGACAGAAATCCGCTTTTTGGCATTTTCTCAGCGAGAAACAGTCATTTTGTACCTGAAACACTGTAAGTGGTTTGGTGAGTCCAATAATGAAATGAGTCTCTCAGATCAACTACATAGACACCTTTCTCCAATTTTCTAACGTTTTCAATAGCTTGCCTTAAAAAATAAGAAGGTAAATCAATGTTATGACAGAAATCCGCTTTTTGGCATTTTCTCAGCGAGAAACAGTCATTTTGTACCTGAAACACTGTAAGTGGTTTGGTGAGTCCAATAATGAAATGAGTCTCTCAAATCAACTACATAGACTCCTTTCTCCAATTTTATGACGTTTTCAATAGCTTGCCTTGAAAAATCAGAAGGTAAATCAATGTTATGACAGAAATCCGCTTTTTGGCATTTTCTCAGCGAGAAACAGTCATTTTGTACCTGAAACACTGTAAGTGGTTTGGTGAGTCCAATAATGAAATGAGTCTCTCAAATCAAGTACATAGACTCCTTTCTCCAATTTTATGACGTTTTCAATAGCTTGCCTTGAAAAATCAGAAGGTAAATCAATGTTATGACAGAAATCCGCTTTTTGGCATTTTCTCAGCGAGAAACAGTCATTTTGTACCTGAAACACTGTAAGTGGTTTGGTGAGTCCAATAATGAAATGAGTCTCTCAGATCAACTACATAGACACCTTTCTCCAATTTTCTAACGTTTTCAATAGCTTGCCTTAAAAAATAAGAAGGTAAATCAATGTTATGACAAAAATCCGCTTTTTGGCATTTTCTCAGCGAGAAACAGTCATTTTGTACCTGAAACACTGTAAGCGGTTTGGAGAGTCCAATAATGAAATGAGTCTCTCAAATCAACTACATAGACACCTTTCTCCAATTTTCTAACGTTTTCAATAGCTTGCCTTAAAAAATCAGAAGGTAAATCAATGTTATGACAGAAATCCGCTTTTTGGCATTTTCTCAGCGAGAAACAGTCATTTTGTACCTGAAACACTGTAAGTGGTTTGGTGAGTCCAATAATGAAATGAGTCCCTCAAATCAACTACATAGACTCCTTTCTCCAATTTTATGACGTTTTCAATAGCTTGCCTTGAAAAATCAGAAGGTAAATCAATGTTATGACAGAAATCCGCTTTTTGGCCTTTTCTCAGCGAGAAACAGTCATTTTGTACCTGAAACACTGTAAGGGGTTTGGTGAGTCCAATAATGAAATGAGTCTCTCAAATCAACTACATAGACTCCTTTCTCCAATTTTCCGACATTTTCAATAGCTTGCCTTGAAAAATCAGAAGGTAAATCAATGTTATGACAGAAATCCGCTTTTTGGCATTTTCTCAGCGAGAAACAGTCATTTTGTACCTGAAACACTGTAAGTGGTTTGGTGAGTCCAATAATGAAATGAGTCTCTCAAATCAACTACATAGACTCCTTTCTCCAATTTTCCGACATTTTCAATAGCTTGCCTTGAAAAATCAGAAGGTAAATCAATGTTATGACAGAAATCCGCTTTTTGGCATTTTCTCAGCTAAAACAGTCATTTTGTACCTGAAACACTGTAAGTGGTTTGGTGAGTCCAATAATGAAATGAGTCCCTCAAATCAACTACATAGACTCCTTTCTCCAATTTTCCGACATTTTCAATAGCTTGCCTTGAAAAATAAGAAGGTAAATCAATGTTATGACAGAAATCCGCTTTTTGGCATTTTCTCAGCGAGAAACAGTCATTTTGTACCTGAAACACTGTAAGTGGTTTGGTGAGTCCAATAATGAAATGAGTCTCTCAAATCAACTACATAGACTCCTTTCTCCAATTTTCTAACGTTTTCAATAGCTTGCCTTAAAACATCAGAAGGTAAATCAATGTTATGACAGAAATCCGCTTTTTGGCATTTTCTCAGCGAGAAACAGTCATTTTGTACCTGAAACACTGTAAGTGGTTTGGTGAGTCCAATAATGAAATGAGTCTCTCAAATCAACTACATAGACTCCTTTCTCCAATTTTATGACGTTTTCAATAGCTTGCCTTGAAAAATCAGAAGGTAAATCAATGTTATGACAGAAATCCGCTTTTTGGCATTTTCTCAGCGAGAAACAGTCATTTTGTACCTGAAACACTGTAAGTGGTTTGGTGAGTCCAATAATGAAATGAGTCTCTCAAATCAACTACATATACACCTTTCTCCAATTTTCTAACGTTTTCAATAGCTTGCCTTAAAAAATAAGAAGGTAAATCAATGTTATGACAGAAATCCGCTTTTTGGCATTTTCTCAGCGAGAAACAGTCATTTTGTACCTGAAACACTGTAAGTGGTTTGGTGAGTCCAATAATGAAATGAGTCTCTCAAATCAACTACATAGACTCCTTTCTCCAATTTTCCGACATTTTCAATAGCTTGCCTTGAAAAATCAGAGGGTAAATCAATGTTATGACAGAAATCCGCTTTTTGGCATTTTCTCAGCGAGAAACAGTCATTTTGTACCTGAAACACTGTAAGTGGTTTGGTGAGTCCAATAATGAAATGAGTCCCTCAAATCAACTACATAGACACCTTTCTCCAATTTTCCAACGTTTTCAATAGCTTGCCTTAAAAAATCAGAAGGTAAATCAATGTTATGACAGAAATCCGCCTTTTGGCATTTTCTCAGCGAGAAACAGTCATTTTGTACCTGAAACACTGTAAGTGGTTTGGTGAGTCCAATAATGAAATGAGTCTCTCAAATCAACTACATAGACTCCTTTCTCCAATTTTCTGACGTTTTCAATAGCTTGCCTTAAAAAATCAGAAGGTAGGATTCTTAATAGGACTAGCTGTTAATATCCCTAAAATATATCAGCACGATAACTCCTATCGGACATGACTGTGGGGTGGAGTTTGGACAGGATCGCGGGGCACCACCAAATCTACACGTCATCAGTTGTGTGCCTTGTCTTCATCAGGTGTTTCGGCCTCTTAACACAATACACCCTCTTCCAAGGTTGGCCTGCCACAGGCTGATCAGACCTGGGTGTGTGTCATATGGTGGCACCCCGTGGTCATCAAACAGCCCATGTTGCATCCCTCCGTTTCAGCCACAGCCAGTGACTGCTCCGTTCGGCTGCTTTGGCAAGTTCTTTTATTGCCTTCCGCTGGGCCTGTCCTCTGATCCCAACTTCCTTCAGGAGCCGTGTGGTGGACCTGGCTACAAAGCCTCGGCAGCCAACCTCCACTGGCCACACCTTTACGTTCCATCCCCGCGCCTCAGCATCAGCTGCTAGGTTAGCATAACGCAGCGTTTTTCTTTCGAATGCTTCGTCGATGTTATCCTCCCACGGGACAGTCAGCTCCACAATGAAGACACGCCGGCAGGACTTGGACCAGAGGACCAAATCTGGGCGCAGGTTGGTTGCTGCGATTTCTGGCGGGAAAGTGAGCCTCTGGCTGAGGTCTACCCGCATTTCCCAATCCCGGGCTGTGTCCAGTGGGCCTGAGTTTGGAGGTGATGGCTTGGTTCTCCGTTTCTCCCCTTGTCGGACGAATGTTGTCTTCCGTGGGAGGGTGGTCTGGGTTTTGAAAGGCATGGCGTTGATGGTGACCCTCTTGTCCTCAAGTTCGGCAGCCAAGCCCTTCAACCCTTGGTTATGGCGCCAGGTGTATCTTCCTTGAGTCAGGCTGGTCTTGCAACCCACCAGGATGTGTTTGAGGGTTGCTGGGGCTGCACACTGCAGGCAGGCTGGGTCCTCTCCATACCAGAGATGTAGGTTGGTTGGAGAGGGCAGGACATCATAAGTGGCTCTGATGATGAAGCTGAGCCTATTAGCCTCCATGCTCCACATCTCATTCCACGTGATTTTCCTCCTCTCCACACCCTCCCACCTCATCCAGCGTCCTTGCTGGGCTTGGGAGACTGCCTTGGCACACCTGGCTGCCTCCCCCTGGTTGCGCACCTCCTCAACCACCATGTGTCGCCGTTCAGACGGAGTAGCCTTTTGCCAAGCGGGTGTTGTTGCTTCCAGGCCAAGACCCCCTCTGCCATGTTGGACTCGTCCCACTATATCCCGGTGTCTGAGGGTGGTCTTTGCCACTGCTACTGCTGCAGATGGTTTCCATTTCCTCCCTGTTGCCAGGTTTGGAGCCGCATCTCTGACGCATGGGTCCCGGGATTCTGTAAGAGTCATTTCCACCCTTGTTTTGGCACATTTGTACTCCTCCACCAGGCTTGAGATTGGAAGGGAGAGCGCTCCATTGCCATACAGGCCTATGCTGGAAAGGCATCTCGGCAGTCCAAGCCCCTTCCTCACTTGGGCATTCACCAGTCTCTCAAGCCGATTGACATGAGATAAGGTGACCTCATAGATGGAAATTGGCCACATGAGGCGAGGTAGCAGCCCAAACTTAAAGCACCATAGCTTCAATTTTCCAGGGAGAGCAGTGTTGTTAATCTGCTTGAGGCCGCTGATTGTATCCTGCCTGAGTTGTTCCACCTGCTCAGAGTCTTTAAGTTCTGCGCTATACCATCGGCCAAGGCTTTTGATAGGCTTCTCCAGAACTGTTGGGATTGGCTGGTCGTCCACATAGAACCTTGCATTGGTGAGCTTACCTTTGACAATGGAGATGCTACGGGATTTGCTGGGTTTAATCTCCATTCGTGCCCATTTGATGTTTCCCCGGAGTTTCTCCAGCAGACGTTTGGTACATGCGACCGTTGTTGTTATTGTCGTCATGTCGTCCATGTACGCCCTGATTGGGGGAAGACGGAGCCCGCTCTTCAATCGTTCTCCTCCAACCACCCATCGTGATGCACGAATAAGTAGCTCCATTGCCATTGTAAACACCAGTGGCGAGATGGTGCAGCCCGCCATAATGCCTATCTCAAGGTGCTGCCAGGCAGTTGTACTATCCTGTGCTGTAACACAGAATTGGAGATCCTGGAAGTAGGCTTTGACTAGACTTGTGATGCCCTCTGGCACTTGAAAGAAGTTGAACGCTGTCCACAAGATCTCATGAGGCACTGACCCGAAGGCATTGGCAAGATCTAAAAACACCACATGCAGGTCTTTCTTCTCCTTCTTGGCCGTCTGTACTTGGTGCCCGATGACATTTGTGTGTTCCAAGTAACCTGAGAACCCACTTATCCCTGCCTTTTGCACTGAGGTGTCAACAAAGTTGTTCGCCAGCAGGAATGCTGAGAGCCTACGGGCCACGACACTGAAGAAAATCTTTCCTTCCACATTGAGAAGGCTGATCTGGCGAAACTGCTCGATGGTTGAGGAATTCTTCTCTTTGGGAATCAGGATCCCTCCTGCCCGTCGCCATGCCTTTGGTATCATTCCTTTTTCCCATGCCACTTTCATAAGCTTCCAGAGGTATTTCAAGATGCCTGGCGTGTTCTTATACACCCTGTATGGAATGCCGTTGGGCCCCGGGGCTGAAGCTGTTCTTGCCCGTTTTACTGTGCTCTCAACTTCGCTCCATGTGGGGGGCCTTGTTTCCATCTGGTGCTCAGGTGGTTGGATGGGTGGCATATCCTCCGGAATGCTGGCTGGCACATGCCTCTGTTTGTCGGAGTAGGTCTTCCGAAGATGTTCTTCCAGTTCTCTTATGGGTACTTTGAGGGTCCCAGATTTCTCCCTGACAAAGAGGTCCTTAACAAATTTATAGGGATCTCTGTAGAAGGCAGTCCTCGTTCGCTCTCTCTTCTTATGTTGCCTTCTCAGGCATTCTGCTCTTCGCAGTGCTGCCAGACGCTGCTTGATGTCGCCCTGTAGTGCCCCAAGGCCTTTCCTTTCCACTTCCGTGGCCTTCTTCCATTGTTTCCTCAGGCACCTCCTTTCTTTCACGAGTCTCTGAATCTCTTGTTGTCTCCTGGACTTGAGATGAGCAGATGGTTCCTTCTGTGTCTGCAAGTTCTCACGTTTCACACCAAATCTCTCTGCTCCATAGCTATAAATGGTCTCTCCGATCTTGTCCAGTTTTTTCTCCACACCCCCTTTCAGACCTTCTAAAAGGTGGACGAGGTCTGTGTCTGTGGTTTCCCACTCCTTTTTCTGACAGGATTTAGGCCACAAGATTTGAGGTTTTCGTCCAGTCAGCCTCCGCTCTACTGCTGTCTGTGGCTGGATGGGCTCTGGGCTGATGTTCATCAATGGATCTGTGCTTGATTGAGCTTCGTCTGGGGTTCTGATACCCTGTGGACTGTGGTGAATATCCTGCCATTGGGCTTCACTCGACTGATTTGCCCTACCTCTAAGGAAGTAATGGTCAATGCGAGGCCCCTTGCTAAGCTCTCTCAGACACTTGAAACAATGTTATTACAGAAATCCGCTTTTTGGCAGTTTCTCAGCGAGAAACAGTCATTTTGAACCTGAAACACTGTAAGTGGTTTGGTGAGTCCAATAATGAAGGGGCCTTGAAAAATCAGAAGGTAAATCAATGTTATGACAGAAATCCGCTTTTTGGCATTTTCTCAGCGAGAAACAGTCATTTTGTACCTGAAACACTGTAAGTGGTTTGGTGAGTCCAATAATGAAATGAGTCTCTCAAATCAACTACATAGACTCCTTTCTCCAATTTTCCGACATTTTCAATAGCTTGCCTTGAAAAATCAGAAGGTAAATCAATGTTATGACAGAAATCCGCTTTTTGGCATTTTCTCAGCGAGAAACAGTCATTTTGTACCTGAAACACTGTAAGTGGTTTGGTGAGTCCAATAATGAAATGAGTCTCTCAAATCAACTACATAGACTCCTTTCTCCAATTTTATGACGTTTTCAATAGCTTGCCTTGAAAAATCAGAAGGTAAATCAATGTTATGACAGAAATCCGCTTTTTGGCATTTTCTCAGCGAGAAACAGTCATTTTGTACCTGAAACACTGTAAGTGGTTTGGTGAGTCCAATAATGAAATGAGTCTCTCAAATCAACTACATAGACACCTTTCTCCAATTTTCTAACGTTTTCAATAGCTTGCCTTAAAAAATTAAGAAGGTAAATCAATGTTATGACAGAAATCCGCTTTTTGGCATTTTCTCAGCGAGAAACAGTCATTTTGTACCTGAAACACTGTAAGTGGTTTGGTGAGTCCAATAATGAAATGAGTCTCTCAAATCAACTACATAGACTCCTTTCTCCAATTTTCCGACATTTTCAATAGCTTGCCTTGAAAAATCAGAAGGTAAATCAATGTTATGACAGAAATCCGCTTTTTGGCAGTTTCTCAGCGAGAAACAGTCATTTTGTACCTGAAACACTGTAAGTGGTTTGGTGAGTCTAATAATGAAATGAGTCGCTCAAATCAACTACATAGACACCTTTCTCCAATTTTCTAACGTTTTCAATAGCTTGCCTTAAAAAATCAGAAGGTAAATCAATGTTATGACAGAAATCCGCTTTTTCGCCTTTTCTCAGCGAGAAACAGTCATTTTGTACCTGAAACACTGTAAGTGGTTTGGTGAGTCCAATAATGAAATGAGTCTCTCAAATCAAACTACATAGACTCTTTTCTCCAATTTTCTGACGTTTTCAATAGCTTGCCTTAAAAAATCAGAAGGTAAATCAATGTTATGACAGAAATCCGCTTTTTGGTAGTTTCTCAGCGAGAAACAGTCATTTTGTACCTGAAACACTGTAAGTGGTTTGGTGAGTCCAATAATGAAATGAGTCTTTCAAATCAACTACATAGACTCCTTTCTCCAATTTTCGGACGTTTTCAATAGGTTGCCTTAAAAATTCAGAAGGTAAAACAATGTTATTACAGAAATCCGCTTTTTGGCATTTTCTCAGCGAGAAACAGTCACTTTGTACCTGAAACACTGTAAGTGGTTTGGTGAGTCCAATAATGAAATGAGTCTCTCAAATCAACTACATAGACACCTTTCTCCAATTTTCTAACGTTTTCAATAGCTTGCCTTGAAAAATCAGAAGGTAAATCAATGTTATGACAGAAATCCGCTTTTTGGCATTTTCTCAGCGAGAAACAGTCATTTTGTACCTGAAACACTGTAAGTGGTTTGGTGAGTCCAATAATGAAATGAGTCTCTCAAATCAACTACATAGACTCCTTTCTCCAATTTTCCGACATTTTCAATAGCTTGCCTTGAAAAATCAGAAGGTAAATCAATGTTATGACAGAAATCTGCTTTTTGGCATTTTCTCAGCGAGAAACAGTCATTTTGTACCTGAAACACTGTAAGTGGTTTGGTGAGTCCAATAATGAAATGAGTCGCTCAAATCAACTACATAGACACCTTTCTCCAATTTTCTAAAGTTTTCAATAGCTTGCCTGAAAAAATCAGAAGGTAAATCAATGTTATGACAGAAATCCGCTTTTTGGCATTTTCTCAGCGAGAAACAGTCATTTTGTACCTGAAACACTGTAAGTGGTTTGGTGAGTCCAATAATGAAATGAGTCCCTCAAATCAACTACATAGACACCTTTCTCCAATTTTCCAACGTTTTCAATAGCTTGCCTTAAAAAATCAGAAGGTAAATCAATGTTATGACAGAAATCCGCTTTTTGGCATTTTCTCAGCGAGAAACAGTCATTTTGTACCTGAAACACTGTAAGTGGTTTGGTGAGTCCAATAATGAAATGAGTCTCTCAAATCAACTACATAGACTCCTTTCTCCAATTTTCTAACGTTTTCAATAGCTTGCCTTAAAAAATCAGAAGGTAAATCAATGTTATGACAGAAATCCGCTTTTTGGCATTTTCTCAGCGAGAAACAGTCATTTTGTACCTGAAACACTGTAAGTGGTTTGGTGAGTCCAATAATGAAATGAGTCCCTCAAATCAACTACATAGACTCCTTTCTCCAATTTTCTGACGTTTTCAATAGGTTGCCTTAAAAATTCAGAAGGTAAAACAATGTTATTACAGAAATCCGCTTTTTGGCATTTTCTAGGCGAGAAACGGTCATTTTGTACCTGAAACACTGTAAGTGGTTTGGTGAGTCCAATAATGAAATGAGTCTCTCAAATCAACTACATAGACTCCTTTCTCCAATTTTATGACGTTTTCAATAGCTTGCCTTGAAAAATCAGAAGGTAAATCAATGTTATGACAGAAATCCGCTTTTTGGCATTTTCTCAGCGAGAAACAGTCATTTTGTACCTGAAACACTGTAAGTGGTTTGGTGAGTCCAATAATGAAATGAGTCTCTCAAATCAACTACATAGACACCTTTCTCCAATTTTCTAACGTTTTCAATAGCTTGCCTTAAAAAATAAGAAGGTAAATCAATGTTATGACAGAAATCCGCTTTTTGGCATTTTCTCAGCGAGAAACAGTCATTTTGTACCTGAAACACTGTAAGCGGTTTGGAGAGTCCAATAATGAAATGAGTCTCTCAAATCAACTACATAGACACCTTTCTCCAATTTTCTAACGTTTTCAATAGCTTGCCTTAAAAAATCAGAAGGTAAATCAATGTTATGGCAGAAATCCGCTTTTTGGGATTTTCTCAGCGAGAAACAGTCATTTTGTACCTGAAACACTGTAAGTGGTTTGGTGAGTCCAATAATGAAATGAGTCTCTCAAATCAACTACATAGACTCCTTTCTCCAATTTTCCGACATTTTCAATAGCTTGCCTTGAAAAATCAGAAGGTAAATCAATGTTATGACAGAAATCCGCTTTTTGGCATTTTCTCAGCGAGAAACAGTCATTTTGTACCTGAAACACTGTAAGTGGTTTGGTGAGTCCAATAATGAAATGAGTCGCTCAAATCAACTACATAGACACCTTTCTCCAATTTTCTAACGTTTTCAATAGCTTGCCTTAAAAAATCAGAAGGTAAATCAATGTTATGACAGAAATCCGCTTTTTGGCCTTTTCTCAGCGAGAAACAGTCATTTTGTACCTAAAACACTGTAAGTGGTTTGGTGAGTCCAATAATGAAATGAGTCTCTCAAATCAACTACATAGACTCCTTTCTCCAATTTTCCGACATTTTCAATAGCTTGCCTTGAAAAATCAGAAGGTAAATCAATGTTATGACAGAAATCCGCTTTTTGGCATTTTCTCAGCGAGAAACAGTCATTTTGTACCTGAAACACTGTAAGTGGTTTGGTGAGTCCAATAATGAAATGAGTCCCTCAAATCAACTACATAGACACCTTTCTCCAATTTTCCAACGTTTTCAATAGCTTGCCTTAAAAAATAAGAAGGTAAATCAATGTTATGACAGAAATCCGCTTTTTGGCATTTTCTCAGCGAGAAACAGTCATTTTGTACCTGAAACACTGTAAGTGGTTTGGTGAGTCCAATAATGAAATGAGTCTCTCAAATCAACTACATAGACTCCTTTCTCCAATTTTCTAACGTTTTCAATAGCTTGCCTTAAAAAATCAGAAGGTAAATCAATGTTATGACAGAAATCCGCTTTTTGGCATTTTCTCAGCGAGAAACAGTCAATTTGTACCTGAAACACTGTAAGTGGTTTGGTGAGTCCAATAATGAAATGAGTCCCTTAAATCAACTACATAGACACCTTTCTCAAATTTTCTGACGTTTTCAATAGGTTGCCTTAAAAATTCAGAAGGTAAAACAATGTTATTACAGAAATCCGCTTTTTGGCATTTTCTCAGCGAGAAACGGTCATTTTGTACCTGAAACACTGTAAGTGGTTTGGTGAGTCCAATAATGAAATGAGTCTCTCAAATCAACTACTTAGACTCCTTTCTCCAATTTTCTGACGTTTTCAATAGCTTGCCTTAAAAAATCAGAAGGTAAATCAATGTTATGACAGAAATCCGCTTTTTGGCAGTTTCTCAGCGAGAAACAGTCATTTTGTACCTGAAACACTGTAAGTGGTTTGGTGAGTCTAATAATGAAATGAGTCGCTCAAATCAACTACATAGACACCTTTCTCCAATTTTCTAACGTTTTCAATAGCTTGCCTTAAAAAATCAGAAGGTAAATCAATGTTATGACAGAAATCCGCTTTTTCGCCTTTTCTCAGCGAGAAACAATCATTTTGTACCTGAAACACTGTAAGTGGTTTGGTGAGTCCAATAATGAAATGAGTCTCTCAAATCAAACTACATAGACTCTTTTCTCCAATTTTCTGACGTTTTCAATAGCTTGCCTTAAAAAATCAGAAGGTAAATCAATGTTATGACAGAAATCCGCTTTTTGGTAGTTTCTCAGCGAGAAACAGTCATTTTGTACCTGAAACACTGTAAGTGGTTTGGTGAGTCCAATAATGAAATGAGTCCCTCAAATCAACTACATAGACACCTTTCTCCAATTTTCCAACGTTTTCAATAGCTTGCCTTAAAAAATCAGAAGGTAAATCAATGTTATGACAGAAATCCGCCTTTTGGCATTTTCTCAGCGAGAAACAGTCATTTTGTACCTGAAACACTGTAAGTGGTTTGGTGAGTCCAATAATGAAATGAGTCTCTTCAATAGCTTGCCTTAAAAAATCAGAAGGTAGGATTCTTAATAGGACTAGCTGTTAATATCCCTAAAATATATCAGCACGATAACTCCTATCGGACATGACTGTGGGGTGGAGTTTGGACAGGATCGCGGGGCACCACCAAATCTACACGTCATCAGTTGTGTGCCTTGTCTTCATCAGGTGTTTCGGCCTCTTAACACAATACACCCTCTTCCAAGGTTGGCCTGCCACAGGCTGATCAGACCTGGGTGTGTGTCATATGGTGGCACCCCGTGGTCATCAAACAGCCCATGTTGCATCCCTCCGTTTCAGCCACAGCCAGTGACTGCTCCGTTCGGCTGCTTTGGCAAGTTCTTTTATTGCCTTCCGCTGGGCCTGTCCTCTGATCCCAACTTCCTTCAGGAGCCGTGTGGTGGACCTGGCTACAAAGCCTCGGCAGCCAACCTCCACTGGCCACACCTTTACGTTCCATCCCCGCGCCTCAGCATCAGCTGCTAGGTTAGCATAACGCAGCGTTTTTCTTTCGAATGCTTCGTCGATGTTATCCTCCCACGGGACAGTCAGCTCCACAATGAAGACACGCCGGCAGGACTTGGACCAGAGGACCAAATCTGGGCGCAGGTTGGTTGCTGCGATTTCTGGCGGGAAAGTGAGCCTCTGGCTGAGGTCTACCCGCATTTCCCAATCCCGGGCTGTGTCCAGTGGGCCTGAGTTTGGAGGTGATGGCTTGGTTCTCCGTTTCTCCCCTTGTCGGACGAATGTTGTCTTCCGTGGGAGGGTGGTCTGGGTTTTGAAAGGCATGGCGTTGATGGTGACCCTCTTGTCCTCAAGTTCGGCAGCCAAGCCCTTCAACCCTTGGTTATGGCGCCAGGTGTATCTTCCTTGAGTCAGGCTGGTCTTGCAACCCACCAGGATGTGTTTGAGGGTTGCTGGGGCTGCACACTGCAGGCAGGCTGGGTCCTCTCCATACCAGAGATGTAGGTTGGTTGGAGAGGGCAGGACATCATAAGTGGCTCTGATGATGAAGCTGAGCCTATTAGCCTCCATGCTCCACATCTCATTCCACGTGATTTTCCTCCTCTCCACACCCTCCCACCTCATCCAGCGTCCTTGCTGGGCTTGGGAGACTGCCTTGGCACACCTGGCTGCCTCCCCCTGGTTGCGCACCTCCTCAACCACCATGTGTCGCCGTTCAGACGGAGTAGCCTTTTGCCAAGCGGGTGTTGTTGCTTCCAGGCCAAGACCCCCTCTGCCATGTTGGACTCGTCCCACTATATCCCGGTGTCTGAGGGTGGTCTTTGCCACTGCTACTGCTGCAGATGGTTTCCATTTCCTCCCTGTTGCCAGGTTTGGAGCCGCATCTCTGACGCATGGGTCCCGGGATTCTGTAAGAGTCATTTCCACCCTTGTTTTGGCACATTTGTACTCCTCCACCAGGCTTGAGATTGGAAGGGAGAGCGCTCCATTGCCATACAGGCCTATGCTGGAAAGGCATCTCGGCAGTCCAAGCCACTTCCTCACTTGGGCATTCACCAGTCTCTCAAGCCGATTGACATGAGATAAGGTGACCTCATAGATGGAAATTGGCCACATGAGGCGAGGTAGCAGCCCAAACTTAAAGCACCATAGCTTCAATTTTCCAGGGAGAGCAGTGTTGTTAATCTGCTTGAGGCCGCTGATTGTATCCTGCCTGAGTTGTTCCACCTGCTCAGAGTCTTTAAGTTCTGCGCTATACCATCGGCCAAGGCTTTTGATAGGCTTCTCCAGAACTGTTGGGATTGGCTGGTCGTCCACATAGAACCTTGCATTGGTGAGCTTACCTTTGACAATGGAGATGCTACGGGATTTGCTGGGTTTAATCTCCATTCGTGCCCATTTGATGTTTCCCCGGAGTTTCTCCAGCAGACGTTTGGTACATGCGACCGTTGTTGTTATTGTCGTCATGTCGTCCATGTACGCCCTGATTGGGGGAAGACGGAGCCCGCTCTTCAATCGTTCTCCTCCAACCACCCATCGTGATGCACGAATAAGTAGCTCCATTGCCATTGTAAACACCAGTGGCGAGATGGTGCAGCCCGCCATAATGCCTATCTCAAGGTGCTGCCAGGCAGTTGTACTATCCTGTGCTGTAACACAGAATTGGAGATCCTGGAAGTAGGCTTTGACTAGACTTGTGATGCCCTCTGGCACTTGAAAGAAGTTGAACGCTGTCCACAAGATCTCATGAGGCACTGACCCGAAGGCATTGGCAAGATCTAAAAACACCACATGCAGGTCTTTCTTCTCCTTCTTGGCCGTCTGTACTTGGTGCCCGATGACATTTGTGTGTTCCAAGTAACCTGAGAACCCACTTATCCCTGCCTTTTGCACTGAGGTGTCAACAAAGTTGTTCGCCAGCAGGAATGCTGAGAGCCTACGGGCCACGACACTGAAGAAAATCTTTCCTTCCACATTGAGAAGGCTGATCTGGCGAAACTGCTCGATGGTTGAGGAATTCTTCTCTTTGGGAATCAGGATCCCTCCTGCCCGTCGCCATGCCTTTGGTATCATTCCTTTTTCCCATGCCACTTTCATAAGCTTCCAGAGGTATTTCAAGATGCCTGGCGTGTTCTTATACACCCTGTATGGAATGCCGTTGGGCCCCGGGGCTGAAGCTGTTCTTGCCCGTTTTACTGTGCTCTCAACTTCGCTCCATGTGGGGGGCCTTGTTTCCATCTGGTGCTCAGGTGGTTGGATGGGTGGCATATCCTCCGGAATGCTGGCTGGCACATGCCTCTGTTTGTCGGAGTAGGTCTTCCGAAGATGTTCTTCCAGTTCTCTTATGGGTACTTTGAGGGTCCCAGATTTCTCCCTGACAAAGAGGTCCTTAACAAATTTATAGGGATCTCTGTAGAAGGCAGTCCTCGTTCGCTCTCTCTTCTTATGTTGCCTTCTCAGGCATTCTGCTCTTCGCAGTGCTGCCAGACGCTGCTTGATGTCGCCCTGTAGTGCCCCAAGGCCTTTCCTTTCCACTTCCGTGGCCTTCTTCCATTGTTTCCTCAGGCACCTCCTTTCTTTCACGAGTCTCTGAATCTCTTGTTGTCTCCTGGACTTGAGATGAGCAGATGGTTCCTTCTGTGTCTGCAAGTTCTCACGTTTCACACCAAATCTCTCTGCTCCATTGCTATAAATGGTCTCTCCGATCTTGTCCAGTTTTTTCTCCAAACCCCCTTTCAGACCTTCTAAAAGGTGGACGAGGTCTGTGTCTGTGGTTTCCCACTCCTTTTTCTGACAGGATTTAGGCCACAAGATTTGAGGTTTTCGTCCAGTCAGCCTCCGCTCTACTGCTGTCTGTGGCTGGATGGGCTCTGGGCTGATGTTCATAAATGGATCTGTGCTTGATTGAGCTTCGTCTGGGGTTCTGATACCCTGTGGACTGTGGTGAATATCCTGCCATTGGGCTTCACTCGACTGATTTGCCCTACCTCTAAGGAAGTAATGGTCAATGCGAGGCCCCTTGCTAAGCTCTCTCAGACACTTGAAACAATGTTATTACAGAAATCCGCTTTTTGGCAGTTTCTCAGCGAGAAACAGTCATTTTGAACCTGAAACACTGTAAGTGGTTTGGTGAGTCCAATAATGAAGGGGCCTTGAAAAATCAGAAGGTAAATCAATGTTATGACAGAAATCCGCTTTTTGGCATTTTCTCAGCGAGAAACAGTCATTTTGTACCTGAAACACTGTAAGTGGTTTGGTGAGTCCAATAATGAAATGAGTCTCTCAAATCAACTACATAGACTCCTTTCTCCAATTTTCCGACATTTTCAATAGCTTGCCTTGAAAAATCAGAAGGTAAATCAATGTTATGACAGAAATCCGCTTTTTGGCATTTTCTCAGCGAGAAACAGTCATTTTGTACCTGAAACACTGTAAGTGGTTTGGTGAGTCCAATAATGAAATGAGTCCCTCAAATCAACTACATAGACACCTTTCTCCAATTTTCCAACGTTTTCAATAGCTTGCCTTAAAAAATCAGAAGGTAAATCAATGTTATGACAGAAATCCGCTTTTTGGCATTTTCTCAGCGAGAAACAGTCATTTTGTACCTGAAACACTGTAAGTGGTTTGGTGAGTCCAATAATGAAATGAGTCTCTCAAATCAACTACATAGACACCTTTCTCCAATTTTCTAACGTTTTCAATAGCTTGCCTTAAAAAATCAGAAGGTAAATCAATGTTATGACAGAAATCCGCTTTTTGGCATTTTCTCAGCGAGAAACAGTCATTTTGTACCTGAAACACTGTAAGTGGTTTGGTGAGTCCAATAATGAAATGAGTCTCTCAAATGAACTACATAGACTCCTTTCTCCAATTTTATGACGTTTTCAATAGCTTGCCTTGAAAAATCAGAAGGTAAATCAATGTTATGACAGAAATCCGCTTTTTGGCATTTTCTCAGCGAGAAACAGTCATTTTGTACCTGAAACACTGTAAGTGGTTTGGTGAGTCCAATAATGAAATGAGTCTCTCAAATCAACTACATAGACACCTTTCTCCAATTTTCTAACGTTTTCAATAGCTTGCCTTAAAAAATAAGAAGGTAAATCAATGTTATGACAGAAATCCGCTTTTTGGCATTTTCTCAGCGAGAAACAGTCATTTTGTACCTGAAACACTGTAAGTGGTTTGGTGAGTCCAATAATAAAATGAGTCTCTCAAATCAACTACATAGACTCCTTTCTCCAATTTTCCGACATTTTCAATAGCTTGCCTTGAAAAATCAGAAGGTAAATCAATGTTATGACAGAAATCCGCTTTTTGGCAGTTTCTCAGCGAGAAACAGTCATTTTGTACCTGAAACACTGTAAGTGGTTTGGTGAGTCTAATAATGAAATGAGTCGCTCAAATCAACTACATAGACACCTTTCTCCAATTTTCTAACGTTTTCAATAGCTTGCCTTAAAAAATCAGAAGGTAAATCAATGTTATGACAGAAATCCGCTTTTTCGCCTTTTCTCAGCGAGAAACAGTCATTTTGTACCTGAAACACTGTAAGTGGTTTGGTGAGTCCAATAATGAAATGAGTCTCTCAAATCAAACTACATAGACTCTTTTCTCCAATTTTCTGACGTTTTCAATAGCTTGCCTTAAAAAATCAGAAGGTAAATCAATGTTATGACAGAAATCCGCTTTTTGGTAGTTTCTCAGCGAGAAACAGTCATTTTGTACCTGAAACACTGTAAGTGGTTTGGTGAGTCCAATAATGAAATGAGTCTTTCAAATCAACTACATAGACACCTTTCTCCAATTTTCGGACGTTTTCAATAGGTTGCCTTAAAAATTCAGAAGGTAAAACAATGTTATTACAGAAATCCGCTTTTTGGCATTTTCTCAGCGAGAAACAGTCACTTTGTACCTGAAACACTGTAAGTGGTTTGGTGAGTCCAATAATGAAATGAGTCTCTCAAATCAACTACATAGACTCCTTTCTCCAATTTTCCGACATTTTCAATAGCTTGCCTTGAAAAATCAGAAGGTAAATCAATGTTATGACAGAAATCCGCTTTTTGGCATTTTCTCAGCGAGAAACAGTCATTTTGTACCTGAAACACTGTAAGTGGTTTGGTGAGTCCAATAATGAAATGAGTCGCTCAAATCAACTACATAGACACCTTTCTCCAATTTTCTAACGTTTTCAATAGCTTGCCTTAAAAAATCAGAAGGTAAATCAATGTTATGACAGAAATCCGCTTTTTGGCATTTTCTCAGCGAGAAACAGTCATTTTGTACCTGAAACACTGTAAGTGGTTTGGTGAGTCCAATAATGAAATGAGTCTCTCAAATCAACTACATAGACTCCTTTTTCCAATTTTCTAACGTTTTCAATAGCTTGCCTTAACAAATAAGAAGGTAAATCAATGTTATGACAGAAATCCGCTTCTTGGCATTTTCTCAGCGAGAAACAGTCATTTTGTACCTGAAACACTGTAAGCGGTTTGGAGAGTCCAATAATGAAATGAGTCTCTCAAATCAACTACATAGACACCTTTCTCCAATTTTCTAACGTTTTCAATAGCTTGCCTTAAAAAATCAGAAGGTAAATCAATGTTATGGCAGAAATCCGCTTTTTGGGATTTTCTCAGCGAGAAACAGTCATTTTGTACCTGAAACACTGTAAGTGGTTTGGTGAGTCCAATAATGAAATGAGTCTCTCAAATCAACTACATAGACACCTTTCTCCAATTTTCTAACGTTTTCAATAGCTTGCCTTAAAAAATCAGAAGGTAAATCAATGTTATGACAGAAATCCGCTTTTTGGCATTTTCTCAGCGAGAAACAGTCATTTTGTACCTGAAACACTGTAAGTGGTTTGGTGAGTCCAATAATGAAATGAGTCTCTCAAATCAACTACATAGACACCTTTCTCCAATTTTCTAACGTTTTCAATAGCTTACCTTAAAAAATCAGAAGGTAAATCAATGTTATGACAGAAATCCGCTTTTTGGCATTTTCTCAGCGAGAAACAGTCATTTTGTACCTGAAACACTGTAAGTGGTTTGGTGAGTCCAATAATAAAATGAGTCTCTCAAATCAACTACATAGACTCCTTTCTCCAATTTTCCGACATTTTCAATAGCTTGCCTTGAAAAATCAGAAGGTAAATCAATGTTATGACAGAAATCCGCTTTTTGGCAGTTTCTCAGCGAGAAACAGTCATTTTGTACCTGAAACACTGTAAGTGGTTTGGTGAGTCTAATAATGAAATGAGTCGCTCAAATCAACTACATAGACACCTTTCTCCAATTTTCTAACGTTTTCAATAGCTTGCCTTAAAAAATCAGAAGGTAAATCAATGTTATGACAGAAATCCGCTTTTTCGCCTTTTCTCAGCGAGAAACAGTCATTTTGTACCTGAAACACTGTAAGTGGTTTGGTGAGTCCAATAATGAAATGAGTCTCTCAAATCAAACTACATAGACTCTTTTCTCCAATTTTCTGACGTTTTCAATAGCTTGCCTTAAAAAATCAGAAGGTAAATCAATGTTATGACAGAAATCCGCTTTTTGGTAGTTTCTCAGCGAGAAACAGTCATTTTGTACCTGAAACACTGTAAGTGGTTTGGTGAGTCCAATAATGAAATGAGTCTTTCAAATCAACTACATAGACACCTTTCTCCAATTTTCGGACGTTTTCAATAGGTTGCCTTAAAAATTCAGAAGGTAAAACAATGTTATTACAGAAATCCGCTTTTTGGCATTTTCTCAGCGAGAAACAGTCACTTTGTACCTGAAACACTGTAAGTGGTTTGGTGAGTCCAATAATGAAATGAGTCTCTCAAATCAACTACATAGACTCCTTTCTCCAATTTTCCGACATTTTCAATAGCTTGCCTTGAAAAATCAGAAGGTAAATCAATGTTATGACAGAAATCCGCTTTTTGGCATTTTCTCAGCGAGAAACAGTCATTTTGTACCTGAAACACTGTAAGTGGTTTGGTGAGTCCAATAATGAAATGAGTCGCTCAAATCAACTACATAGACACCTTTCTCCAATTTTCTAACGTTTTCAATAGCTTGCCTTAAAAAATCAGAAGGTAAATCAATGTTATGACAGAAATCCGCTTTTTGGCATTTTCTCAGCGAGAAACAGTCATTTTGTACCTGAAACACTGTAAGTGGTTTGGTGAGTCCAATAATGAAATGAGTCTCTCAAATCAACTACATAGACTCCTTTCTCCAATTTCTATGACGTTTTCAATAGCTTGCCTTGAAAAATCAGAAGGTAAATCAATGTTATGACAGAAATCCGCTTTTTGGCATTTTCTCAGCGAGAAACAGTCATTTTGCACCTGAAACACTGTAAGTGGTTTGGTGAGTCCAATAATGAAATGAGTCTCTCAAATCAACTACATAGACACCTTTCTCCAATTTTCTAACGTTTTCAATAGCTTGCCTTAACAAATAAGAAGGTAAATCAATGTTATGACAGAAATCCGCTTCTTGGCATTTTCTCAGCGAGAAACAGTAATTTTGTACCTGAAACACTGTAAGCGGTTTGGAGAGTCCAATAATGAAATGAGTCTCTCAAATCAACTACATAGACACCTTTCTCCAATTTTCTAACGTTTTCAATAGCTTGCCTTAAAAAATCAGAAGGTAAATCAATGTTATGGCAGAAATCCGCTTTTTGGGATTTTCTCAGCGAGAAACAGTCATTTTGTACCTGAAACACTGTAAGTGGTTTGGTGAGTCCAATAATGAAATGAGTCTCTCAAATCAACTACATAGACACCTTTCTCCAATTTTCTAACGTTTTCAATAGCTTGCCTTAAAAAATCAGAAGGTAAATCAATGTTATGACAGAAATCCGCTTTTTGGCATTTTCTCAGCGAGAAACAGTCATTTTGTACCTGAAACACTGTAAGTGGTTTGGTGAGTCCAATAATGAAATGAGTCTCTCAAATCAACTACATAGACACCTTTCTCCAATTTTCTAACGTTTTCAATAGCTTGCCTTAAAAAATCAGAAGGTAAATCAATGTTATGACAGAAATCCGCTTTTTGGCATTTTCTCAGCGAGAAACAGTCATTTTGTACCTGAAACACTGTAAGTGGTTTGGTGAGTCCAATAATGAAATGAGTCCCTCAAATCAACTACATAGACACCTTTCTCCAATTTTCCAACGTTTTCAATAGCTTGCCTTAAAAAATCAGAAGGTAAATCAATGTTATGACAGAAATCCGCTTTTTGGCATTTTCTCAGCGAGAAACAGTCATTTTGTACCTGAAACACTGTAAGTGGTTTGGTGAGTCCAATAATGAAATGAGTCTCTCAAATCAACTACATAGACTCCTTTCTCCAATTTTCTAACGTTTTCAATAGCTTGCCTTAAAAAATCAGAAGGTAAATCAATGTTATGACAGAAATCCGCTTTTTGGCATTTTCTCAGCGAGAAACAGTCATTTTGTACCTGAAACACTGTAAGTGGTTTGGTGAGTCCAATAATGAAATGAGTCTCTCAAATCAACTACATAGACTCCTTTCTCCAATTTTATGACGTTTTCAATAGCTTGCCTTGAAAAATCAGAAGGTAAATCAATGTTATGACAGAAATCCGCTTTTTGGCATTTTCTCAGCGAGAAACAGTCATTTTGTACCTGAAACACTGTAAGTGGTTTGGTGAGTCCAATAATGAAATGAGTCTCTCAAATCAACTACATAGACACCTTTCTCCAATTTTCTAACGTTTTCAATAGCTTGCCTTAAAAAATAAGAAGGTAAATCAATGTTATGACAGAAATCCGCTTTTTGGCATTTTCTCAGCGAGAAACAGTCATTTTGTACCTGAAACACTGTAAGCGGTTTGGAGAGTCCAATAATGAAATGAGTCTCTCAAATCAACTACATAGACACCTTTCTCCAATTTTCTAACGTTTTCAATAGCTTGCCTTAAAAAATCAGAAGGTAAATCAATGTTATGGCAGAAATCCGCTTTTTGGGATTTTCTCAGCGAGAAACAGTCATTTTGTACCTGAAACACTGTAAGTGGTTTGGTGAGTCCAATAATGAAATGAGTCTCTCAAATCAACTACATAGACTCCTTTCTCCAATTTTCCGACATTTTCAATAGCTTGCCTTGAAAAATCAGAAGGTAAATCAATGTTATGACAGAAATCCGCTTTTTGGCATTTTCTCAGCGAGAAACAGTCATTTTGTACCTGAAACACTGTAAGTGGTTTGGTGAGTCCAATAATGAAATGAGTCGCTCAAATCAACTACATAGACACCTTTCTCCAATTTTCTAACGTTTTCAATAGCTTGCCTTAAAAAATCAGAAGGTAAATCAATGTTATGACAGAAATCCGCTTTTTGGCCTTTTCTCAACGAGAAACAGTCATTTTGTACCTGAAACACTGTAAGTGGTTTGGTGAGTCCAATAATGAAATGAGTCTCTCAAATCAACTACATAGACTCCTTTCTCCAATTTTCCGACATTTTCAATAGCTTGCCTTGAAAAATCAGAAGGTAAATCAATGTTATGACAGAAATCCGCTTTTTGGCATTTTCTCAGCGAGAAACAGTCATTTTGTACCTGAAACACTGTAAGTGGTTTGGTGAGTCCAATAATGAAATGAGTCCCTCAAATCAACTACATAGACACCTTTCTCCAATTTTCCAACGTTTTCAATAGCTTGCCTTAAAAAATCAGAAGGTAAATCAATGTTATGACAGAAATCCGCTTTTTGGCATTTTCTCAGCGAGAAACAGTCATTTTGTACCTGAAACACTGTAAGTGGTTTGGTGAGTCCAATAATGAAATGAGTCTCTCAAATCAACTACATAGACACCTTTCTCCAATTTTCTAACGTTTTCAATAGCTTGCCTTAAAAAATCAGAAGGTAAATCAATGTTATGACAGAAATCCGCTTTTTGGCATTTTCTCAGCGAGAAACAGTCATTTTGTACCTGAAACACTGTAAGTGGTTTGGTGAGTCCAATAATGAAATGAGTCCCTCAAATCAACTACATAGACACCTTTCTCCAATTTTCCAACGTTTTCAATACCTTGCCTTAAAAAATCAGAAGGTAAATCAATGTTATGACAGAAATCCGCTTTTTGGCATTTTCTCAGCGAGAAACAGTCATTTTGTACCTGAAACACTGTAAGTGGTTTGGTGAGTCCAATAATGAAATGAGTCTCTCAAATCAAACTACATAGACTCTTTTCTCCAATTTTCTGACGTTTTCAATAGCTTGCCTTAAAAAATCAGAAGGTAAATCAATGTTATGACAGAAATCCGCTTTTTGGTAGTTTCTCAGCGAGAAACAGTCATTTTGTACCTGAAACACTGTAAGTGGTTTGGTGAGTCCAATAATGAAATGAGTCTTTCAAATCAACTACATAGACACCTTTCTCCAATTTTCGGACGTTTTCAATAGGTTGCCTTAAAAATTCAGAAGGTAAAACAATGTTATTACAGAAATCCGCTTTTTGGCATTTTCTCAGCGAGAAACAGTCACTTTGTACCTGAAACACTGTAAGTGGTTTGGTGAGTCCAATAATGAAATGAGTCTCTCAAATCAACTACATAGACTCCTTTCTCCAATTTTCCGACATTTTCAATAGCTTGCCTTGAAAAATCAGAAGGTAAATCAATGTTATGACAGAAATCCGCTTTTTGGCATTTTCTCAGCGAGAAACAGTCATTTTGTACCTGAAACACTGTAAGTGGTTTGGTGAGTCCAATAATGAAATGAGTCGCTCAAATCAACTACATAGACACCTTTCTCCAATTTTCTAACGTTTTCAATAGCTTGCCTTAAAAAATCAGAAGGTAAATCAATGTTATGACAGAAATCCGCTTTTTGGCATTTTCTCAGCGAGAAACAGTCATTTTGTACCTGAAACACTGTAAGTGGTTTGGTGAGTCCAATAATGAAATGAGTCTCTCAAATCAACTACATAGACTCCTTTCTCCAATTTTATGACGTTTTCAATAGCTTGCCTTGAAAAATCAGAAGGTAAATCAATGTTATGACAGAAATCCGCTTTTTGGCATTTTCTCAGCGAGAAACAGTCATTTTGTACCTGAAACACTGTAAGTGGTTTGGTGAGTCCAATAATGAAATGAGTCTCTCAAATCAACTACATAGACACCTTTCTCCAATTTTCTAACGTTTTCAATAGCTTGCCTTAAAAAATAAGAAGGTAAATCAATGTTATGACAGAAATCCGCTTTTTGGCATTTTCTCAGCGAGAAACAGTCATTTTGTACCTGAAACACTGTAAGTGGTTTGGAGAGTCCAATAATAAAATGAGTCTCTCAAATCAACTACATAGACTCCTTTCTCCAATTTTCCGACATTTTCAATAGCTTGCCTTGAAAAATCAGAAGGTAAATCAATGTTATGACAGAAATCCGCTTTTTGGCAGTTTCTCAGCGAGAAACAGTCATTTTGTACCTGAAACACTGTAAGTGGTTTGGTGAGTCTAATAATGAAATGAGTCGCTCAAATCAACTACATAGACACCTTTCTCCAATTTTCTAACGTTTTCAATAGCTTGCCTTAAAAAATCAGAAGGTAAATCAATGTTATGACAGAAATCCGCTTTTTCGCCTTTTCTCAGCGAGAAACAGTCATTTTGTACCTGAAACACTGTAAGTGGTTTGGTGAGTCCAATAATGAAATGAGTCTCTCAAATCAAACTACATAGACTCTTTTCTCCAATTTTCTGACGTTTTCAATAGCTTGCCTTAAAAAATCAGAAGGTAAATCAATGTTATGACAGAAATCCGCTTTTTGGTAGTTTCTCAGCGAGAAACAGTCATTTTGTACCTGAAACACTGTAAGTGGTTTGGTGAGTCCAATAATGAAATGAGTCTTTCAAATCAACTACATAGACTCCTTTCTCCAATTTTCGGACGTTTTCAATAGGTTGCCTTAAAAATTCAGAAGGTAAAACAATGTTATGACAGAAATCCGCTTTTTGGCATTTTCTCAGCGAGAAACAGTCACTTTGTACCTGAAACACTGTAAGTGGTTTGGTGAGTCCAATAATGAAATGAGTCTCTCAAATCAACTACATAGACACCTTTCTCCAATTTTCTAACGTTTTCAATAGCTTGCCTTGAAAAATCAGAAGGTAAATCAATGTTATGACAGAAATCCGCTTTTTGGCATTTTCTCAGCGAGAAACAGTCATTTTGTACCTGAAACACTGTAAGTGGTTTGGTGAGTCCAATAATGAAATGAGTCTCTCAAATCAACTACATAGACTCCTTTCTCCAATTTTCCGACATTTTCAATAGCTTGCCTTGAAAAATCAGAAGGTAAATCAATGTTATGACAGAAATCCGCTTTTTGGCATTTTCTCAGCGAGAAACAGTCATTTTGTACCTGAAACACTGTAAGTGGTTTGGTGAGTCCAATAATGAAATGAGTCCCTCAAATCAACTACATAGACACCTTTCTCCAATTTTCCAACGTTTTCAATAGCTTGCCTTAAAAAATCAGAAGGTAAATCAATGTTATGACAGAAATCCGCTTTTTGGCATTTTCTCAGCGAGAAACAGTCATTTTGTACCTGAAACACTGTAAGTGGTTTGGTGAGTCCAATAATGAAATGAGTCTCTCAAATCAACTACATAGACTCGTTTCTCCAATTTTCTAACGTTTTCAATAGCTTGCCTTAAAAAATCAGAAGGTAAATCAATGTTATGACAGAAATCCGCTTTTGGCATTTTCTCAGCGAGAAACAGTCATTTTGTACCTGAAACACTGTAAGTGGTTTGGTGAGTCCAATAATGAAATGAGTCTCTCAAATCAACTACATAGACTCCTTTCTCCAATTTTATGACGTTTTCAATAGCTTGCCTTGAAAAATCAGAAGGTAAATCAATGTTATGACAGAAATCCGCTTTTTGGCATTTTCTCAGCGAGAAACAGTCATTTTGTACCTGAAACACTGTAAGTGGTTTGGTGAGTCCAATAATGAAATGAGTCTCTCAAATCAACTACATAGACACCTTTCTCCAATTTTCTAACGTTTTCAATAGCTTGCCTTAAAAAATAAGAAGGTAAATCAATGTTATGACAGAAATCCGCTTTTTGGCATTTTCTCAGCGAGAAACAGTCATTTTGTACCTGAAACACTGTAAGCGGTTTGGAGAGTCCAATAATGAAATGAGTCTCTCAAATCAACTACATAGACACCTTTCTCCAATTTTCTAACGTTTTCAATAGCTTGCCTTAAAAAATCAGAAGGTAAATCAATGTTATGGCAGAAATCCGCTTTTTGGGATTTTCTCAGCGAGAAACAGTCATTTTGTACCTGAAACACTGTAAGTGGTTTGGTGAGTCCAATAATGAAATGAGTCTCTCAAATCAACTACATAGACTCCTTTCTCCAATTTTCCGACATTTTCAATAGCTTGCCTTGAAAAATCAGAAGGTAAATCAATGTTATGACAGAAATCCGCTTTTTGGCATTTTCTCAGCGAGAAACAGTCATTTTGTACCTGAAACACTGTAAGTGGTTTGGTGAGTCCAATAATGAAATGAGTCGCTCAAATCAACTACATAGACACCTTTCTCCAATTTTCTAACGTTTTCAATAGCTTGCCTTAAAAAATCAGAAGGTAAATCAATGTTATGACAGAAATCCGCTTTTTGGCCTTTTCTCAGCGAGAAACAGTCATTTTGTACCTGAAACACTGTAAGTGGTTTGGTGAGTCCAATAATGAAATGAGTCTCTCAAATCAACTACATAGACTCCTTTCTCCAATTTTCCGACATTTTCAATAGCTTGCCTTGAAAAATCAGAAGGTAAATCAATGTTATGACAGAAATCCGCTTTTTGGCATTTTCTCAGCGAGAAACAGTCATTTTGTACCTGAAACACTGTAAGTGGTTTGGTGAGTCCAATAATGAAATGAGTCGCTCAAATCAACTACATAGACACCTTTCTCCAATTTTCTAACGTTTTCAATAGCTTGCCTTAAAAAATCAGAAGGTAAATCAATGTTATGACAGAAATCCGCTTTTTGGCATTTTCTCAGCGAGAAACAGTCATTTTGTACCTGAAACACTGTAAGTGGTTTGGTGAGTCCAATAATGAAATGAGTCCCTCAAATCAACTACATAGACACCTTTCTCCAATTTTCCAACGTTTTCAATAGCTTGCCTTAAAAAATCAGAAGGTAAATCAATGTTATGACAGAAATCCGCTTTTTGGCATTTTCTCAGCGAGAAACAGTCATTTTGTACCTGAAACACTGTAAGTGGTTTGGTGAGTCCAATAATGAAATGAGTCTCTCAAATCAACTACATAGACTCGTTTCTCCAATTTTATGACGTTTTCAATAGCTTGCCTTGAAAAATCAGAAGGTAAATCAATGTTATGACAGAAATCCGCTTTTTGGCATTTTCTCAGCGAGAAACAGTCATTTTGTACCTGAAACACTGTAAGTGGTTTGGTGAGTCCAATAATGAAATGAGTCTCTCAAATCAACTACATAGACACCTTTCTCCAATTTTCTAACGTTTTCAATAGCTTGCCTTAAAAAATAAGAAGGTAAATCAATGTTATGACAGAAATCCGCTTTTTGGCATTTTCTCAGCGAGAAACAGTCATTTTGTACCTGAAACACTGTAAGCGGTTTGGAGAGTCCAATAATGAAATGAGTCTCTCAAATCAACTACATAGACACCTTTCTCCAATTTTCTAACGTTTTCAATAGCTTGCCTTAAAAAATCAGAAGGTAAATCAATGTTATGGCAGAAATCCGCTTTTTGGGATTTTCTCAGCGAGAAACAGTCATTTTGTACCTGAAACACTGTAAGTGGTTTGGTGAGTCCAATAATGAAATGAGTCTCTCAAATCAACTACATAGACTCCTTTCTCCAATTTTCCGACATTTTCAATAGCTTGCCTTGAAAAAGTCAGAAGGTAAATCAATGTTATGACAGAAATCCGCTTTTTGGCATTTTCTCAGCGAGAAACAGTCATTTTGTACCTGAAACACTGTAAGTGGTTTGGTGAGTCCAATAATGAAATGAGTCGCTCAAATCAACTACATAGACACCTTTCTCCAATTTTCTAACGTTTTCAATAGCTTGCCTTAAAAAATCAGAAGGTAAATCAATGTTATGACAGAAATCCGCTTTTTGGCCTTTTCTCAGCGAGAAACAGTCATTTTGTACCTGAAACACTGTAAGTGGTTTGGTGAGTCCAATAATGAAATGAGTCTCTCAAATCAACTACATAGACTCCTTTCTCCAATTTTCCGACATTTTCAATAGCTTGCCTTGAAAAATCAGAAGGTAAATCAATGTTATGACAGAAATCCGCTTTTTGGCATTTTCTCAGCGAGAAACAGTCATTTTGTACCTGAAACACTGTAAGTGGTTTGGTGAGTCCAATAATGAAATGAGTCCCTCAAATCAACTACATAGACCCCTTTCTCCAATTTTCTGACGTTTTCAATAGGTTGCCTTAAAGATTCAGAAGGTAAATCAATGTTATGACAGAAATCCGCTTTTTGGCATTTTCTCAGCGAGAAACAGTCATTTTGTACCTGAAACACTGTAAGTGGTTTGGTGAGTCCAATAATGAAATGAGTCTCTCAAATCAACTACATAGACTCCTTTCTCCAATTTTCTAACGTTTTCAATAGCTTGCCTTAAAAAATCAGAAGGTAAATCAATGTTATGACAGAAATCCGCTTTTTGGCATTTTCTCAGCGAGAAACAGTCATTTTGTACCTGAAACACTGTAAGTGGTTTGGTGAGTCCAATAATGAAATGAGTCCCTCAAATCAACTACATAGACACCTTTCTCCAATTTTCCAACGTTTTCAATAGCTTGCCTTAAAAAATCAGCAGGTAAATCAATGTTATGACAGAAATCCGCTTTTTGGCATTTTCTCAGCGAGAAACGGTCATTTTGTACCTGAAACACTGTAAGTGGTTTGGTGAGTCCAATAATGAAATGAGTCTCTCAAATCAACTACTTAGACTCCTTTCTCCAATTTTCTGACGTTTTCAATAGCTTGCCTTAAAAAATCAGAAGGTAAATCAATGTTATGACAGAAATCCGCTTTTTGGCAGTTTCTCAGCGAGAAACAGTCATTTTGTACCTGAAACACTGTAAGTGGTTTGGTGAGTCTAATAATGAAATGAGTCGCTCAAATCAACTACATAGACACCTTTCTCCAATTTTCTAACGTTTTCAATAGCTTGCCTTAAAAAATCAGAAGGTAAATCAATGTTATGACAGAAATCCGCTTTTTCGCCTTTTCTCAGCGAGAAACAGTCATTTTGTACCTGAAACACTGTAAGTGGTTTGGTGAGTCCAATAATGAAATGAGTCTCTCAAATCAAACTACATAGACTCTTTTCTCCAATTTTCTGACGTTTTCAATAGCTTGCCTTAAAAAATCAGAAGGTAAATCAATGTTATGACAGAAATCCGCTTTTTGGTAGTTTCTCAGCGAGAAACAGTCATTTTGTACCTGAAACACTGTAAGTGGTTTGGTGAGTCCAATAATGAAATGAGTCTTTCAAATCAACTACATAGACTCCTTTCTCCAATTTTCGGACGTTTTCAATAGGTTGCCTTAAAAATTCAGAAGGTAAAACAATGTTATTACAGAAATCCGCTTTTTGGCATTTTCTCAGCGAGAAACAGTCATTTTGTACCTGAAACACTGTAAGTGGTTTGGTGAGTCCAATAATGAAATGAGTCCCTCAAATCAACTACATAGACACCTTTCTCCAATTTTCCAACGTTTTCAATAGCTTGCCTTAAAAAATCAGAAGGTAAATCAATGTTATGACAGAAATCCGCCTTTTGGCATTTTCTCAGCGAGAAACAGTCATTTTGTACCTGAAACACTGTAAGTGGTTTGGTGAGTCCAATAATGAAATGAGTCTCTTCAATAGCTTGCCTTAAAAAATCAGAAGGTAGGATTCTTAATAGGACTAACTGTTAATATCCCTAAAATATATCAGCACGATAACTCCTATCGGACATGACTGTGGGGTGGAGTTTGGACAGGATCGCGGGGCACCACCAAATCTACACGTCATCAGTTGTGTGCCTTGTCTTCATCAGGTGTTTCGGCCTCTTAACACAATACACCCTCTTCCAAGGTTGGCCTGCCACAGGCTGATCAGACCTGGGTGTGTGTCATATGGTGGCACCCCGTGGTCATCAAACAGCCCATGTTGCATCCCTCCGTTTCAGCCACAGCCAGTGACTGCTCCGTTCGGCTGCTTTGGCAAGTTCTTTTATTGCCTTCCGCTGGGCCTGTCCTCTGATCCCAACTTCCTTCAGGAGCCGTGTGGTGGACCTGGCTACAAAGCCTCGGCAGCCAACCTCCACTGGCCACACCTTTACGTTCCATCCCCGCGCCTCAGCATCAGCTGCTAGGTTAGCATAACGCAGCGTTTTTCTTTCGAATGCTTCGTCGATGTTATCCTCCCACGGGACAGTCAGCTCCACAATGAAGACACGCCGGCAGGACTTGGACCAGAGGACCAAATCTGGGCGCAGGTTGGTTGCTGCGATTTCTGGCGGGAAAGTGAGCCTCTGGCTGAGGTCTACCCGCATTTCCCAATCCCGGGCTGTGTCCAGTGGGCCTGAGTTTGGAGGTGATGGCTTGGTTCTCCGTTTCTCCCCTTGTCGGACGAATGTTGTCTTCCGTGGGAGGGTGGTCTGGGTTTTGAAAGGCATGGCGTTGATGGTGACCCTCTTGTCCTCAAGTTCGGCAGCCAAGCCCTTCAACCCTTGGTTATGGCGCCAGGTGTATCTTCCTTGAGTCAGGCTGGTCTTGCAACCCACCAGGATGTGTTTGAGGGTTGCTGGGGCTGCACACTGCAGGCAGGCTGGGTCCTCTCCATACCAGAGATGTAGGTTGGTTGGACAGGGCAGGACATCATAAGTGGCTCTGATGATGAAGCTGAGCCTATTAGCCTCCATGCTCCACATCTCATTCCACGTGATTTTCCTCCTCTCCACACCCTCCCACCTCATCCAGCGTCCTTGCTGGGCTTGGGAGACTGCCTTGGCACACCTGGCTGCCTCCCCCTGGTTGCGCACCTCCTCAACCACCATGTGTCGCCGTTCAGACGGAGTAGCCTTTTGCCAAGCGGGTGTTGTTGCTTCCAGGCCAAGACCCCCTCTGCCATGTTGGACTCGTCCCACTATATCCCGGTGTCTGAGGGTGGTCTTTGCCACTGCTACTGCTGCAGATGGTTTCCATTTCCTCCCTGTTGCCAGGTTTGGAGCCGCATCTCTGACGCATGGGTCCCGGGATTCTGTAAGAGTCATTTCCACCCTTGTTTTGGCACATTTGTACTCCTCCACCAGGCTTGAGATTGGAAGGGAGAGCGCTCCATTGCCATACAGGCCTATGCTGGAAAGGCATCTCGGCAGTCCAAGCCACTTCCTCACTTGGGCATTCACCAGTCTCTCAAGCCGATTGACATGAGATAAGGTGACCTCATAGATGGAAATTGGCCACATGAGGCGAGGTAGCAGCCCAAACTTAAAGCACCATAGCTTCAATTTTCCAGGGAGAGCAGTGTTGTTAATCTGCTTGAGGCCGCTGATTGTATCCTGCCTGAGTTGTTCCACCTGCTCAGAGTCTTTAAGTTCTGCGCTATACCATCGGCCAAGGCTTTTGATAGGCTTCTCCAGAACTGTTGGGATTGGCTGGTCGTCCACATAGAACCTTGCATTGGTGAGCTTACCTTTGACAATGGAGATGCTACGGGATTTGCTGGGTTTAATCTCCATTCGTGCCCATTTGATGTTTCCCCGGAGTTTCTCCAGCAGACGTTTGGTACATGCGACCGTTGTTGTTATTGTCGTCATGTCGTCCATGTACGCCCTGATTGGGGGAAGACGGAGCCCGCTCTTCAATCGTTCTCCTCCAACCACCCATCGTGATGCACGAATAAGTAGCTCCATTGCCATTGTAAACACCAGTGGCGAGATGGTGCAGCCCGCCATAATGCCTATCTCAAGGTGCTGCCAGGCAGTTGTACTATCCTGTGCTGTAACACAGAATTGGAGATCCTGGAAGTAGGCTTTGACTAGACTTGTGATGCCCTCTGGCACTTGAAAGAAGTTGAACGCTGTCCAAAAGATCTCATGAGGCACTGACCCGAAGGCATTGGCAAGATCTAAAAACACCACATGCAGGTCTTTCTTCTCCTTCTTGGCCGTCTGTACTTGGTGCCAGATGACATTTGTGTGTTCCAAGCAACCTGAGAACCCAATTATCCCTGCCTTTTGCACTGAGGTGTCAACAAAGTTGTTCGCCAGCAGGAATGCTGAGAGCCTACGGGCCACGACACTGAAGAAAATCTTTCCTTCCACATTGAGAAGGCTGATCTGGCGAAACTGCTCGATGGTTGAGGAATTCTTCTCTTTGGGAATCAGGATCCCTCCTGCCCGTCGCCATGCCTTTGGTATCATTCCTTTTTCCCATGCCACTTTCATAAGCTTCCAGAGGTATTTCAAGACGCCTGGCGTGTTCTTATACACCCTGTATGGAATGCCGTTGGGCCCCGGGGCTGAAGCTGTTCTTGCCCGTTTTACTGTGCTCTCAACTTCGCTCCATGTGGGGGGCCTTGTTTCCATCTGGTGCTCAGGTGGTTGGATGGGTGGCATATCCTCCGGAATGCTGGCTGGCACATGCCTCTGTTTGTCGGAGTAGGTCTTCCGAAGATGTTCTTCCAGTTCTCTTATGGGTACTTTGAGGGTCCCAGATTTCTCCCTGACAAAGAGGTCCTTACCAAATTTATAGGGATCTCTGTAGAAGGCAGTCCTCGTTCGCTCTCTCTTCTTATGTTGCCTTCTCAGGCATTCTGCTCTTCGCAGTGCTGCCAGACGCTGCTTGATGTCGCCCTGTAGTGCCCCAAGGCCTTTCTTTTCCACTTCCGTGGCCTTCTTCCATTGTTTCCTCAGGCACCTCCTTTCTTTCACGAGTCTCTGAATCTCTTGTTGTCTCCTGGACTTTAGATGAGCAGATGGTTCCTTCTGTGTCTGCAAGTTCTCACGTTTCACACCAAATCTCTCTGCTCCATAGCTATAAATGGTCTCTCCGATCTTGTCCAGTTTTTTCTCCACACCCCCTTTCAGACCTTCTAAAAGGTGGACGAGGTCTGTGTCTGTGGTTTCCCACTCCTTTTTCTGACAGGATTTAGGCCACAAGATTTGAGGTTTTCGTCCAGTCAGCCTCCGCTCTACTGCTGTCTGTGGCTGGATGGGCTCTGGGCTGATGTTCATAAATGGATCTGTGCTTGATTGAGCTTCGTCTGGGGTTCTGATACCCTGTGGACTGTGGTGAATATCCTGCCACTGGGCTTCACTCGACTGATTTGCCCTACCTCTAAGGAAGTAATGGTCAATGCGAGGCCCCTTGCTAAGCTCTCTCAGATACTTGAAACAATGTTATTACAGAAATCCGCTTTTTGGCATTTTCTCAGCGAGAAACGGTCATTTTGTACCTGAAACACTGTAAGTGGTTTGGTGAGTCCAATAATGAAATGAGTCGCTCAAATCAACTACATAGACTCCTTTCTCCAATTTTCTGACGTTTTCAATAGCTTGCCTTAAAAAATCAGAAGGTAAATCAATGTTATGACAGAAATCCGCTTTTTGGCATTTTCTCAGCGAGAAACAGTAATTTTGTACCTGAAACACTGTAAGTGGTTTGGTGAGTCCAATAATGAAATGAGTCCCTCAAATCAACTACATAGACTCCTTTCTCCAATTTTCTGACGTTTTCAATAGCTTGCCTTAAAAAATCAGAAGGTAAAACAATGTTATTACAGAAATCCGCTTTTTGGCATTTTCTCAGCGAGAAACGGTCATTTTGTACCTGAAACACTGTAAGTGGTTTGGTGAGTCCAATAATGAAATGAGTATCTCAAATCAACTACATAGACTCCTTTCTCCAATTTTCTGACGTTTTCAATAGCTTGCCTTGAAAAATCAGAAGGTAAATCAATGTTATGACACAAATCCGCTTTTTGGCATTTTCTCAGCGAGAAACAGTCATTTTGTACCTGAAACACTGTAAGTGGTTTGGTGAGTCCAATAATGAAACGAGTCTCTCAAATCAACTACATAGTCTCCTTTCTCCAATGTTCTGACATTTTCAATAGCTTGCCTTGAAAAATCAGAAGGTAAATCAATGTTATGACAGAAATCCGCTTTTTGGCATTTTCTCAGCGAGAAACGGTCATTTTGTACCTGAAACACTGTAAGTGGTTTGGTGAGTCCAATAATGAAATGAGTCTCTCAAATCAACTACATAGACTCCTTTCTCCAATTTTCTGACGTTTTCAATAGCTTGCCTTGAAAAATCAGAAGGTAAATCAATGTTATGACACAAATCCGCTTTTTGGCATTTTCTCAGCGAGAAACAGTCATTTTGTACCTGAAACACTGTAAGTGGTTTGGTGAGTCCAATAATGAAACGAGTCTCTCAAATCAACTACATAGTCTCCTTTCTCCAATGTTCTGACATTTTCAATAGCTTGCCTTGAAAAATCAGAAGGTAAATCAATGTTATGACAGAAATCCGCTTTTTGGCATTTTCTCAGCGAGAAACAGTCATTTTGTACCTGAAACACTGTAAGTGGTTTGGTGAGTCCAATAATGAAATGAGTCTCTCAAATCAACTACATAGACTAGTTTCTCCAATTTTCTGACGTTTTCAATAGCTTGCCTTGAAAAATCAGAAGGTAAATCAATGTTATGACAGAAATCCGCTTTTTGGCATTTTCTCAGCGAGAAACAGTCATTTTGTACCTGAAACACTGTAAGTGGTTTGGTGAGTCCAATAATGAAATGAGTCTCTCAAATCAACTACATAGACACCTTTCTCCAATTTTCTAACGCTTTCAATAGCTTGCCTTAAAAAATCAGAAGGTAAAACAATGTTATGACAGAAATCCGCTTTTTAGCATTTTCTCAGCGAGAAACAGTCATTTTGTACCTGAAACACTGTAAGTGGTTTGGTGAGTCCAATAATGAAATGAGTCGCTCAAATCAACTACATAGACACCTTTCTCCAATTTTCTAACGTTTTCAATAGCTTGTCTTAAAAAATCAGAAGGTAAATCAATGTTATGACAGAAATCCGCTTTTTGGCAGTTTCTCAGCGAGAAACAGTCATTTTGTACCTGAAACACTGTAAGTGGTTTGGTGAGTCCAATAATGAAATGAGTCCCTCAAATCAACTACATAGACTCCTTTCTCCAATTTTCTGACGTTTTCAATAGGTTGCCTTAAAGATTCAGAAGGTAAAACAATGTTATTACAGAAATCCGCTTTTTGGCATTTTCTAGGCGAGAAACAGTCATTTTGTACCTGAAACACTGTAAGTGGTTTGGTGAGTCCAATAATGAAATGAGTCTCTCAAATCAACTACTTAGACTCCTTTCTCCAATTTTCTGACGTTTTCAAAAGCTTGCCTTGAAAAATCAGAAGGTAAATCAATGTTATGACAGAAATCCGCTTTTTGGCATTTTCTCAGCGAGAAACAGTCATTTTGTACCTGAAACACTGTAAGTGGTTTGGTGAGTCCAATAATGAAATGAGTCTCTCAAATCAACTACATAGACACCTTTCTCCAATTTTCTTACGTTTTCAATAGCTTGCCTTGAAAAATCAGAAGGTAAATCAATGTTATGACAGAAATCCGCTTTTTGGCATTTTCTCAGCGAGAAACAGTCATTTTGTACCTGAAACACTGTAAGTGGTTTGGTGAGTCCAATAATGAAATGAGTCCCTCAAATCAACTACATAGACTCCTTTCTCCAATTTTCTGACGTTTTCAATAGCTTGCCTTAAAAAATCAGAAGGTAAAACAATGTTATTACAGAAATCCGCTTTTTGGCTGCTTCTCAGCGAGAAACAGTCATTTTGAACCTGAAACACAGGTAAGTGGTTTGGTGAGTCCAATAATGAGAGGAGTCACTCAAATCAACCATAAAGACTCCCTCCTTCAATTTTCTGACGTTTTCAATAGCTTGCCTTAAAAATCAAAAGGTAAAACAGTCTTATCACAGAAATCCGCTTTTCGGCTGTATCACAGCCAGAAACAGTCATTTTCAACCTCAACCACAGGTAAGTTGTTTGGTGAGTCCAATGTTGAAAGGAGTCACTCAAATCAACTATATAGACTCCTTCCTTCAATTTTCTCACGTTTTCAATAGCTTGCATTAAAAAATCAGAAGGTTCAACTGTGTTTTCACAGAAATCCGCTTTTTAGCTGTATCTCAGGCAGAAACGATCATTTTGAACCTGAAACACAGGTAAGTGGTTTGGTGAGTCCAATAATGAAAGGAGTCACTCAAATCAACTATATAAACTCCTTCCTTCAATTTTCTGACGTTTTCAATAGCTTGCCTTAAAAAATCAGAAGGTAAAACAGTGTTTTCACAGAAATCCGCTTTTTAGCTGTATCTCAGGCAGAAACGATCATTTTGAACCTGAAACACAGGTAAGTGGTTTGGTGAGTCCAAAAATGAAAGGAGTCCTTCAAATCAACTATATATAGACTCCTTCTTTCAATTTTCTGACGTTTTCAATAGCTTGCCTTAAAAAATCAGAAGGTAAATCAATGTTATGACAGAAATCCGCTTTTTGGCATTTTCTCAGCGAGAAACAGTCATTTTGTACCTGAAACACTGTAAGTGGTTTGGTGAGTCCAATAATGAAATGAGTCCCTTAAATCAACTACATAGACACCTTTCTCAAATTTTCTGACGTTTTCAATAGGTTGCCTTAAAAATTCAGAAGGTAAAACAATGTTATTACAGAAATCCGCTTTTTGGCATTTTCTCAGCGAGAAACGGTCATTTTGTACCTGAAACACTGTAAGTGGTTTGGTGAGTCCAATAATGAAATGAGTCTCTCAAATCAACTACTTAGACTCCTTTCTCCAATTTTCTGACGTTTTCAATAGCTTGCCTTAAAAAATCAGAAGGTAAATCAATGTTATGACAGAAATCCGCTTTTTGGCATTTTCTCAGCGAGAAACAGTCATTTTGTACCTGAAACACTGTAAGTGGTTTGGTGAGTCCAATAATGAAATGAGTCTCTCAAATCAACTACATAGACACCTTTCTCCAATTTTCTTACGTTTTCAATAGCTTGCCTTGAAAAATCAGAAGGTAAATCAATGTTATGACAGAAATCCGCTTTTTGGCATTTTCTCAGCGAGAAACAGTCATTTTGTACCTGAAACACTGTAAGTGGTTTGGTGAGTCCAATAATGAAATGAGTCCCTCAAATCAACTACATAGACTCCTTTCTCCAATTTTCTGACGTTTTCAATAGCTTGCCTTAAAAAATCAGAAGGTAAAACAATGTTATTACAGAAATCCGCTTTTTGGCTGCTTCTCAGCGAGAAACAGTCATTTTGAACCTGAAACACAGGTAAGTGGTTTGGTGAGTCCAATAATGAGAGGAGTCACTCAAATCAACCATAAAGACTCCCTCCTTCAATTTTCTGACGTTTTCAATAGCTTGCCTTAAAAATCAAAAGGTAAAACAGTCTTATCACAGAAATCCGCTTTTCGGCTGTATCACAGCCAGAAACAGTCATTTTCAACCTCAACCACAGGTAAGTTGTTTGGTGAGTCCAATGTTGAAAGGAGTCACTCAAATCAACTATATAGACTCCTTCCTTCAATTTTCTCACGTTTTCAATAGCTTGCATTAAAAAATCAGAAGGTTCAACTGTGTTTTCACAGAAATCCGCTTTTTAGCTGTATCTCAGGCAGAAACGATCATTTTGAACCTGAAACACAGGTAAGTGGTTTGGTGAGTCCAATAATGAAAGGAGTCACTCAAATCAACTATATAAACTCCTTCCTTCAATTTTCTGACGTTTTCAATAGCTTGCCTTAAAAAATCAGAAGGTAAAACAGTGTTTTCACAGAAATCCGCTTTTTAGCTGTATCTCAGGCAGAAACGATCATTTTGAACCTGAAACACAGGTAAGTGGTTTGGTGAGTCCAATAATGAAAGGAGTCCTTCAAATCAACTATATATAGACTCCTTCTTTCAATTTTCTGACGTTTTCAATAGCTTGCCTTAAAAATTCAGTGTTATCACAGAAATCCGCTTTTTGGCTGTTTTTTGGCTGCAGCGAGAAACAGTCATTTTGAACCTGAAACACAGGTAAGTGGTTTGGTGAGTCCAATAATGAGAGGAGTCACTCAAATCAACCATAAAGACTCCCTCCTTCAATTTTCTGACGTTTTCAATAGCTTGCCTTAAAAATCAAAAGGTAAAACAGTCTTATCACAGAAATCCGCTTTTCGGCTGTATCACAGCCAGAAACAGTCATTTTCAACCTCAACCACAGGTAAGTTGTTTGGTGAGTCCAAT